>NC_086201.1:26077500-26387500 GCF_035770615.1 Melospiza melodia melodia | reverse complement strand
GCACTTTTTTAGGAATTAAGTTTTTAACTCTGTGAGTACTTAGTGATTTGAAAATAAGAGGAAACTCCAAAGTGCACCATTACTTCTTTAGAATTGCAGACAGCAGCAAAGTGCTGAAAAAGCTATGCAGGGGCATTTGTAAGTTCATTCCTGGGGCTGATCTAGGCACCTGGGATAATGGCATTTGAAATGCAACGATAGCAAGTGGTGTGACTAGAAATATGCCAAGGAAAAGCACATAAAGCCCCACCCCGTGCTGCAGGATGAGCAGGGTTGTTCTGTGACATCGTTTCCATGCTGTAACTGGGCTGTATGTCTAAGGCTATATTCTTGTTAGAACATGATCAAGGTCTCAGCCACACTGCATATTTTAATCGTGCTGTAATTGCACCAGGGGACAACTGTAGGAAAACCAGATCCTATGATACAGACATTTTTGAGGTGGAGTCAGACAGAGCAAGAGGATATCCAGGAGTAGAAAAGGCAGCACAGTTGAAGTGCCTTAGGGGAATAGACTCATGTCTACCAGAAAGAATAAAATGGGGCTTGGATAAAAATCCCATTATAGATTTGTCAGTGCAGCAGTTTAATAGGTTTACTTACAGGTACAAATTAATTGAAACCTGCTGTGGTTAAAAATCAATCAAGCAGTATGCCTTCTTGTGGAAGGAAAAGAAGGCATATATATATATGCCCTATAATAACAGCAGAGAAATGGCGAGACTCCTCCAAGTCAGTATCAGAGACTTTTTGACTTTCCTTACTACAGTATTCCTCTGCAAAAGCACAGGTCTCAATAGCTGGCTATTCCCTTAAAAGCACTGGATCAATCTTTATCATCTTACCTTTACCCAGTAGGCTGTTCCTAGTATACTATGGTGCCACTCTTCTCCAGAAAACTGTTTTAAAAAAAAAAGTGCTGCAGAAGGGAGTCAGGTCAAATAATTTAACTGTGCTTAAAAATGAAGAACAGGGAGAGAAAAAAAGAGGGGGGGGGAAAGGATACAGAGATAAGAATTCATATCAGACAGGCTAAGAAGGCATTCCTTTGAAAACAATGGAAACTAAATTCTTCAGACGTTGGATCAGGCCAAACGTGCTGTGGCTCTATGGTGCTAAGAACTTGACAGGTATCTTTATCCACTGTTGACCAGCTACTTATTCATTAACTGCTCTTCTTTATGTATGTATTTATCCTCACTCTACTAGCCAAAGGTTCAATTATTTATCAATAATTGAAACTGAGATAAAAGTTAGATTTCAGAATTCAATAAAAATTATAAATAGAGCTAATACATGATCAAATTGCAGCCTTGAGAATTATCTCCAAGTTCCAAAATATATGAACCGTCAAGCAGGAAGGAGTTAACAGCGTCTGATTTGTCTTTGTGCAGCTTTTCAGCAAACCATACTGCCATCTACACAAAGAACTAAACCCAAGTAGTAATGCTGTTGTTTTTGTGTTTAATGTGGAAAAGTGCAAATACAGGATGCAGGATTACAGAATATGTTGCAGGAACATCTGCATTACTGTGATCCAGAAGCAAATGCTAACTTAGGAAGTTCAAGCTCCTAATTAAGAAAGTACTCCAATATGAGGCTCTTCTCTCATATAGAATATAATTTTTGCTCTTTCCCTATGAGTCCATTATTGACCACAGACTGAGATAGAATTCTGGGACAAACAGGCCTCTTGATCAACCTGATATTGCTGCTCTTGTGCTGGTAAGTGATATTTATATGGATTTTAAAAGAATATGAAAAACTCTTCACTCAGCTGAACTTTCTTTGAACAAGACTACAAAGCAAGAAATAAAGATGACATAGTGCAGGACACTTGACACCTTGGCTTTGTATTTTACAACAGATACCAGAAACTGAAGTCGCCTAGAAATCTCAGAAGAGTCACCCAGGGTTTTTCACACTTCCCAAGAAACATCTGAGATACAGTGAAACTCCAAAAGAACTTATCATGCCTTCACTTGTTCAGATGCAGGCCCAGCTGAAGAACAGAACTTAGAAAGGAATTGCTACAGAGAAGTAAGCTACATCCAAACATCTTGGGAAGCATCTAGCCTATGACTGGGAGAAAGGGATTGCTCCAATCCTGAACTGCATCCAAGCAGAGTCAGCTTTTGAACTCTAAATCTGAAGGCATTTCAGAACAGGTGTCTAAATTGCACCCAAGGGTGTGTCAAAGCTGCTTCCTCAGCTGTCCAGGTCAAAGTGAGGTAGTCTCTTCCCATACTGGACAAACTTTTTAAAAATTATATCAGAAAAACCACCCCAAATTTCAGACTGTTTATCCAAAGCTTGCCTGAATGAGCCAGGTCTCTCTATCAAGTAAAAATGGGCTTGAATATCTTGCAACAACACCCTGACTTGAAGCAATCAGCCACTTCCAGAAGTTTTGCCCACTCCTGAGCAGCATGTGAGGGCAGCCATCACAGAGGAAGAAAAGGAAGCACCTGGGAGAACCTAGAAACCAAAAACATATTCAACATGATGGGCAATCATGCTATATACCAGAATCCTGTTGCATTGCTGTGTAAGATAAAATAAGTTCCCAAAACTGAAGGGCAAAGGAAAAGAAAAAAAAAAGAATCAGCTTCTGGCCAAAGCTGCACCTACTTTGTGTTGGCTGGAGCAGTCTGCAGCCACCCTTATCTCAAATACTGAGGTGTGGCTCATGCAGCCAGCACGCCCTGACATGAAACACACATCAGATCTGAGCACTTGCTTATCAGATCAGAATGAAGCACTGCTTGCTGGGACCTGTAGTCTCTGAAGGCCATATCTCTTTTTAAAAAAGACAGACAGCCACAAGGCACATCACAAAACTGAGGATTGCATGTGGCCCTCCCACACTGCCAGAAAAAAAAGAGATCAGATTTGGAATCTGGGCTGCCAAGGCTACAAAGACAAAAAATGTCATGAAGACATGTTTCTCAGCTTAGGCAAAACTGAGGAAGAAAACAGCTGCGATAAGCAGGTCCTTCAGCAGCTACATTGCACACGCGTCCATTTCTCCACACACGAATTAGCTAAGCAATAGCCATGTCTTTCATGGCAACCAACATTGACACAAAGAAAAGAAGGGCAAGAAAACACCTCTGCTTCCAGAAAAAAAAAAACAACAAAACAACCAAACCACAAAAAAAATCAACAAGTTTTAATTGCCAATTTAATCATCTCCTCCTTTCACAGCAAAATAATTTAATACCACCAGTCCAGAATATTGGAGATACGTCTGCTAATCCTCAGGGTCACAAGCAATAGGACAAAAGGAAATAGTCTTGAGTTGCACCAGGGCAAGTTTAGATTGGATACTGCAATCTCCACAGAAAGGGTTGTTAAGTGTTTAAGGAGACTGCCCAGGGAAGTGCTGGAGTCACCAGCCCCGGAGGTATTCACAAGGGCACATGGGGCACCTTAGGGACATGGTCTAGTGGGGAACCCATCAGTGCTGGGTTAATGGTTGCACTCAACGATCTCAAAGGTCCAACCTGAGTTTTCTTATCTAAACAATTCTGTGATTCTAGATCTGCATCTCAACTCCTTCTCCAGATAAATAAGCCCATCATTTGAGTTCCACATCTGGTAGTAGTAATTTATTTGGAGTTTGCCAGAGGTTTTTTGGTTTGGTTTTTTTTAAACAAGTTGCTTTAGATTTAAATTAGTTTTATATAGATACCTTGACAGCTTTTGGGATATATTACTAAGGATGCATGGGGCTTTTTACCTTTTTTTGTGAATAAGAAAATAGAAATACCTCGGGAAAGCTTATTTAAAGCTTTTCCTCAGTAATCACTATTTTATGCTTAAATGTTTTCCCTTTATAATGTAAAATTTAGCAACTATTCCTCTTGTAACTTACTTGAAAAGGCAATGACTTTTCCCAGTATATCTCCCTTAAATGTAAAAATTGGACCACAGATACCATTCAAAAAAACCCAAAAAGCAAAAACAAAAAACCAAACAAACAAAAAAAACCACCCCAACAAACCACAATCAGCAGTTTGCCAGCTGGAAACAGAGCAAGAGATATTTTCCATGCATACTGCAGTCCTATTTTTGCCTTTAGTTCATCTCCTGGCCTCCTCAGTTTCCCCACTCCTACTGCCTGTGCTTTCACAGAGTTTTGGAACTACAGGGGACCATCAGGAGGCAGTTTCTCAACCTGTAGCTACAACACAGGTCAGAGTATTTAAGTCTTTGCTTGTGCTTTTCCTTCCCTGGGTAATGACCACGGTCCTCATCTGCCTGTATGCTCAAGCACACTTCTCATTCAAGAGGAATAATTGGCATGAGCCTAATGACATCTACTCCCAGAAAAAGCACACCAGATCAACAAAAAGGAAATTCACAGCTGCTTTCTTAAATATTTTGACATATTAGAAGAAAAGGAAGGTCCAGAAAACATAATAAAAATACTGTAGTATGACAATGGTTATTATAATCATCAACATAATCAATGAGTTTACAGTGTCACCTAAGAAATCCAGCAGAAGAACCTCATTAAATAGGTGCTCATCTTCTCACAATAATTGTGAGTGTCAGATGTATATCTAGAAACAAAAATTAGAGGCTTTAGGACTGGATTCCACACACATGCAATTCGTGATCAACTTTATATGAGTGGCATTCATTGACTGGTATGAAAGAAACTCCAGTTCCTTTAACAGACATTGCTTATTTGAATAAAATGCTTATTATTATTTATTAATCAGAGGTAGTTAAGAGAGAAGAGGAAGATCTCGTGTGGAAAAGCCCATCACGAAATGAAAGAGGAAAGGTACATCTAGGTCATATAGGCAAGATACACCATTTCTTCCCCAATTTCTAAGATTAGAAATGCTAAAATAAACATTAGCAATTGTTCTTAATTTGACTCCAGGCTGGTGAGCAATTCCAATTGGCAATTGCCAGTTCAGTATTGCACAAGGGTGGAAAAGTATATTTTATTTGTCAGGTTCCTAACAGCAATAAAGATTTGAAGATGCCACTCAGAGTGATTGTGCCTTTTGACTTGGCTGAGTGCAGTCTTCTCAAAACAATACAAAAGGATACTATGAACACAGACATTTAGAAATTATTTTTTCCAAGAAACTGGTTAAGGGAACGAAGCACAAAGGCTCTGACTTGTTCTCATATCTTTTGCTTCTGGAGCTCTCTGTTACACATATAAGCCATAGACCAGCGGCCATGAGAAAGTGCTGATCTCATTTCTGGGCCAGAAGGTCCAGCTAAGCAGCACCAGATGGCCACTGGAGGATGTCCAGGCATACACCAAGGTAGCTTCACCTGGTCCCCAACAGGCAATCAAGGCTCTGGAGGAGAGGAAGGTGGGAGAAAGGATGAACACAAGCATGACAAGAATCAGCCTACATCAAAGAGATTGTCTTTGCCTAATATTAGTCACACAGATTTATTTTCAGTTATAAATCTAACAGATTTCTAGCTACTCACAACCAAATGTCATCCCTCAGCAAATGGCATCTGATTGCAAGCACATCAGAGAGTCCAAAATAACTATCAATTACTGTTCAGATGACAGCAAAATCTAATTACCATCTCTGCTGCAGCATTAGTTGATACCAACGCTTTCAAAGACTCAAGACACTAAACACATCTAAAAAATAAGACTTTTTGTACATGTAATGCTTTCAAATGTTTGTTGAATTGTACACATTTCTGTAAGATGTGAAAGGCATTGCACATGCTTTTGATGCTGCACTGTACCAAAGACGTCAGGGGAAGTTTCAGTGGACAGAATGCACAAACTGACCAGGAACTAAGCCAGAAGGGCAAGTGCTCTGTATGTGCCCTATTGAATGGCACAGCATCCCTCAGCAACTCAATTACATGCATTTTACAGCTTTTAGGAAAGATAAATCACAAGCAAAACTATTTACACCATTCAAATTAACTCATTTAAGGCCATTTCAAATGTGTTTGTGCTCCTATACAACTATTTAGGTGACTGAAATCCACATAGATTTTCTATAAAAACTAAGTGGAAAACCCTAGCAATTAATACTGCCTCGTTAAAACTTATATAATAGCAAAAAAGTTGTTTCTGGAAATGAAGCCCTGACTGAGAATAGCCATATAAGAACAGTAAGAGTGGTTGTGCACCTAATACTTCACAAGTACTAAGGTCATTAAAACAGAGATTGTTTTCGTAAGTTAGTGATCAACATTAAAAATTCAGTATTCACCAGTGCACACGTTACCCAGTGGAATATAAGACAGAGCAGTTCTTATTTCTAAGAGCAAAGGAAAAACATGGTGTCTATTATCATTCTCTAAAGGATACTATAAAAAAAATCCTTCTACATGCTCCCATAAATCCAGATCCATGAGTTCAATTTTGCAGTAATACCACAATTGTTACTTTTGTTTAACAAACACTATTTGAATTTCTACTAAGTTACTATAATTGCTCATCTTTTCAGATCATTAATTGTTAAAGAAAAAGCCCCATCTGCAAATGCCTGCAAAAGTAGAGATTGATGAGATAGCCACAGATAGAGATTAGCTATGTGGAAATCCCAAGTTACTTTACATATTTATTGGTTTCTAAAGACCTTCGTTGCACTATTAGTTTTGTGTTTTTCCTGTTAAGAAGTGTATCCATTTTATTTCTCTGTTTACTATGCTGTGTCCTTTCTGCTGAAGATGATGAGATATACACCCAAAAATAACCATTCTAGCATTAGGTCTCCTACCACCTACAGCCTAAGGAAAGACCTGGAGTGCCAGGAGAGCAGGCCCAGTGTTAAAGGTCCCAGCAGCAGTAATGCCCTTCCAGACAGCACTCCCAAAGCTGTCCCCAAAGGGATTGCAGACAGTGCCCTCCTGGAAGAGCAAAAAGTAAAGCCATGGCAGTATCTTTACCCTATGAAAGGAATCTGTAATTACTCCTTTTCTTAAAGCTATGCAGATTAGTGTGATACTTTTAGTAGGAGTCCTGGCAACTTTAGGAACTATTTTTTTTTTTACTTGTATGCAGAGGGGAACAGAGTGGGGACTTATTTCTGTAAGTTCACATGGGCCAGATGCTAATGAAAGAGCAGGAAACCCAAGAGGATTAGTACTCCTTTATATACCCCATATATACACACCTTTTTGTATTCCAATATTCCCATTAGCACAGTTGTAGGGCATCCAGCCATGGGTTTGAGTTTTCCCTTCTGTCCAGTGCACAAGGCAGAGTACCCCAGCCCCCAGCTCAGTGCTGGACCCCCTCCCAATCAGAACCCAAAGGCACAGAACTGCCTGAGGGACAGATGACAGCATCTTGCACACAGCAAGCCCATAAACAGATCCATTGCTACAGGCTGTCACGTGGCAGGTAGAACACCTGGCACGTTTGGTGTGGAAGTGAGGGAATTGCGTGAGAAGCAGGAAGCCGGCAGGGCTTTCAGCCATATAATGGACAAAAGCAGGGCTGGTAAAAGCCGCCACATTTACTGCAAAGTATGTAAAACTCTGGCACAGGGTCGATTGCATATCTAATGCTTGATGTGCAGGGTTTGGCAAATCTTGGCAAGAAAGGGAATAAGTCACTGAGGAAAACAATATTTTCCCTCCTTTCTTTTCCTGGTATTTTGCATTATCCTGCCACTGTACTGACACATACTCTGTGTTGCCTCCTTGTACTGGTAAAAGAGCTTGTTCTGAGTTTTAACAGGAAGAGACAGGGCAGTTCATATAGCAAAGCCACATGCCACCAAAAACTGTTTTCTCTAACTGTGTTTTTCAAACTTTATCAGTTACTTGGTTTGGTAACTTACCTGAACATCAACTGTGACCTTCACTTTTCATGTATCACTTGCAGTGGTGAAGATCTCGAAGGTCAAATTATGCCTGCAGTTACACACACAGTTCATGTTCCACACACAAATGATACAGGGGGAAAAACTCAGTGGGGTAGGGGAAATGGTGCAATGTAACAAGCTGTTCTTTGTTACTTCCCTGGGCAATGTGCAAAGCCGGCAGCCAGCAAGTCTGTTTTTACTGAAGTTTCTTACAAGACCATTTTCTATGATTCCAAGAAAGTTCTACAGTCAGTGATAGTCAAAATTTTCACAACTTCTATATGATTTCTGTACATTCTTCTGTGTTACGTGGGTATATGTGCCTATGAAGGACCAACTTTGCTTAATTTTTCTTATTCCATACAGAAGGGAAACACTTTTGCTCATGAACTTTCTGCCTCTCAGTCAGTCTTGCTCTAGAGGCCTGGCCCCACATACAGAGAAGAACTGGAGTCAAAGTAAAGCAATATTGCTTTCCTTGGGCTCTGCTGAAGACAACCTTTACCTGCAAGCAGCAACATCTTGACAAATAATTATTCTCCTACAGTCTCTTGCAGAGGGTTTCAGAAGCAAAGAACAACTGTACACCTTCTGTATTTGATACGAGGGCCTTGTATGAGCTACAGATCAGTTAATCACAGAATGCTTTTCTGAATACAATGAGGTGTCCTTCAAAGACTTCAAATTCTTTCAAAGGAATTCAGAGGGAGAGAATAGATGCTCTTCTCACTCTAAGCATGAGAAAGCATCTCAGTTAATTTCTGTTGCATAAATGAAGGCAGGCTCATGACAGGCAAATGCACTGACAGCCTCTTAACCCACATCTCTCAGCACACTATCAGCCATCTTCTAGGCTGCACAGGATGAAAACATGCTCTAACTGTATCTGGGGGAAAGAACTTGTTCAGATCACAATACATACCTTTTTGTTGCTAGATGTTATGTTCCAAGTTAAAACTGTATTACCAAAAATACCAAGCCTTACTAATATAGCTTACAAACAGGCAAAAAAACCAGCCCTAGAAACCTCACAGCAATATCTTTTTAGCAGAACACTTGAGCAAAACATTTATTTTAGGAAGAGACAATGTAACATGTCAAACAACTCACTTAAATTAACATGAAAACAAATTCTAGCACTGTTAAAAATGTCCCCTTCAGTAAGAAATGTCACATACATGACAGTTTAAAAATATGTGAATGTAAACAGCATTATCTATTTTTTCTAAAAATAAGGCTTGGAGGACGGGTATTTGCCAAAGTAATACCTCTGCCACTATTTAAACCATTTTGAACCATAATTACAGCTGAAGATAACTGACATTGTCTAAAATTATTAAGCATGAATGTTATTTTGCAGCCAGAATTAGTGCTGCAGAATGTTGTTTGAGATAAAAAAAAGAGACTGATCTTTTTCAGATGCCTGGTTATAAGAGTCAAGATCTTACAACCATTCAAATATTTTTAAACTACAGCAATAAACCATAATAGGGTGTGCCCTCTTAAACTACTGGGATGTAATCCCAAGTAGAAAAGTACTCTGGACTGTAGTGGAAATTGGGTTAGACTCTTGATGCTCTGCAATGCAAAAATAAGAAGCATCATCATCTTAACATTTGCTAAGAAACATCTTTTAGAAGTGCATTAAACTGTAACTTACGAATTTTCAAGTCTCACGTGCATATTGAATAGTAACAGTGGGGCTGGGGAAAGCAGCCTTCCAGAAGATACAACCCTGGCAAAACAAAGACAAAAGACATAGGAAAGCAGTTAATGGATTTTCTGCAGCTCACATTTACGAACAGAAATGGAAATTTCTCAAAGTCTTATACTCAACTAAATTTGAGGGATTTTCCACAGGTACAGCATGAGATAGACTAATAAAAAAAAAAATTGCCCCTTCAAAAGGGACAATTCATCAAATGACATCAGGTGTCTACTCCACAACGCAAACACATTTCAGTTTTGTGAGAAAGTGTTCTACGTTTTTTTCCTGTGTTTACTGTTGGAATAATGCATTACAACAGAAGAGGGTTTAGATGTTGAAAAAATTACAAGACACAAACCCCAATTTTCACTAGTTTTCAGTTATAAGCAGTACTACTGTGAGTTCTTTAACAGCCAAAAACCCCTCCAGGTATATGAAGTGTTCAGGGACCCAACATTTATAACAGAAATCAATTTACATAATTTTTGAATGCTTTTTATTCTTTAAGTTGTATTTGAAAATGTTGAATTACATTTCAGATCTTTCCCCCAAATTAAATTAGTATGTCAACAAATAACAAATCAGCATTCCCATAATAAATTAAAATTAAGAATTTTAACATTAATATTTAGTGAGGTAAAATGTGATAATATGCAAATAAGTGACTGGAATACTTTAAGAGTTGTGTATAGTGCACATCTTTTCTTCATTATCAGATTTTTCTAGAAAGGAGAACTTCTCTCTTTGTTCCAAGAGAGAATAATTTCCTCTTCTTGTACAAGAATAATTTTCTTATTGTACTATTTGTCAATTAAATCATATCTGAAAAACTTAAAACCTTTTCAATAACTATGTTAAAATGTAATTATTGAAAAATGGATAGTGTACAGTGCATGTACCCTGGAACTCTACGATCAACATTGATCATATTTTTTGTTTCCAGAAATGTTTGTTCCCAGGTTCAAAATTTAACATGCTGGTCAAACTATCTCATAAATTCAATCCTTTTGAGCACAAGTATAAAAACCCCACAAGCATTCTCACCAAAACCAGAGAAGATAAACTTGAAAGCTCAGTAATAGCTAAAGTACACGGCAGTATAAAGCACAAGGCAGCATTTTCTCATTATTATTATTACTACCTTATTATCCTATTTTCTCATCAGAATAATTATTATTTAAATCTAAGTCATGATGATCATGTTTGGGGAGCAAGAAAAAGCTGGATATGGTTTTTCTTGCAGCAGTTATCACTAACTGAACACATGTCCTTCATTTCCAGTTACCATAGGTACTGTAGCTAAAGACTGTAGAAAAAGCTCCAAGCTCTGCTTTGAGATTGTTTACCATAACACAGATTTATCTGATCTTAACTCCCAGGGCAAAATTCCAGCCTTGTGAACCCAATGGTAAAACTGCCACTAGTGCAGGAAGGTGAGGAGTTCTCTCAGATGGTCCTTGGGAGACCTTTTGAAGCCTCTGCACCACCTCCTCTTTGAAATGCACTTATCTAAGCAACATCTGAAGTCCACTCATCTCTTTGTGGGACTGAAATAGTTTAGCTGTTTCTGTCCTCTTAATTACACATTTGTCAACAACCATTTGCATCATTCCCTTCAGACTACACAGATTAGAGTCTAGCACCCAAACACCACAGGAAGACATTGCACATTTCTGACACACATTCGTGATTCAGACAAATTTTGTCCTTTGGTCATCAAAGCAGACTTTCCCTGCAAAAAACTCTTCTCTATGGTCTCTTCTCTTTCACTCTGTGATGCAGAGGAAAGCCACCTGATGCAGGTTTGCTCACAGTTCAAGTATCATCATCTTTTTACCAGTCCCCTGAGGTGCCTGGTATCATCACAGTTTACCTTCCTGTATGTGTACACAGATCTCAGCCATATCACACCACGGGCAGCTTTCAGTACTCTCCATATTCTACTCTGCAGCAAGAAGCCACTCAGTTTCTGCAGGACTCAAAGCACCTGAAAAAGCAAGAACACCTCCTTTAGAGAAAAGTTCCTTAAAAATTAAAGCCTTCCTGCAATGGTCCCAGCACTGAAGGCTCTTGGATGGATCTCAGAAGTCAAGGAGACTGCACAGATAGTGCTTTCTGCCTTCAGGTACCACACCTGTCAACTCTACAGAAGGATGTCCATTCCCGAGATAATGATTTTGTATTTGCAATTATGTGCTTATGGTTTAGTTATTCTATATATGTGCAAAAAAGTATCTGAATTTTATGTCAAACTGCATCAAAACTTCATTTGAGGGGGAAAAATCCTAACAGATTTGTCATGGAATAACAGAGTAAGCTAGAGTCAACATCTTAAAACAACTGGCTTGCAGGTTAATCACAGTCTGAACATAGATTTTCTTCCAAGTAGGAATAAGAAAGCTGTTCCAATTTTATTTACAGCTTTTAAGTATTCAGAAGCAGTCTCTACTAAAGAACAGTGGAAGTTTTTTTTTCTTCCATTTTAACCAAGAGATTCACAAGGGATTTTTGAAGGCGTTTTTTAAAAACAAGTAAGAGTCAAGAGGTCACAGATACCAAGTTGCCCTCTTACTGCAAAAATGTTAATGCAACTGGTCTACAAGAATATCAAGAATTTCCTCATTGTACCACATATAAAGCAAAGTCTTTCTATTTACTCTTACAGGATAATCAGCTACAGGGCAATCCAGTATTTTAGAGTGAAAGCACATGAAATTTTTAGCAGTCGTTCTCTGGAGGGAAATTTCAAGGTGACTAGAACAGTGCTTTAAATGAACAAAAATATAGTTATAATTAGAGCAGACTTCTTATATGATCATTTTGCATTTCTTACTCACGCTAGCAGATTGCAGAAAAGGTACAGATACTTGAAAAGGCACAAAATCAAAATTGAGGTTATTTTAACTATGTATTATAAAGAAACAGCATACATCATTCTGTTTAGAACTAAAAAGCTTCACCACTGCCTCCTTAAAAGTCTGGACAGCTTTGGCAAGCTACTCACTAGTAAGCAGACAACACACAGAGCTCTCAAGTTTTTCCTGACCTTCACAGCAGCACTTGAAGATTATCACACAAGATGCACTAAGTGAGTTTATGCAAGAATTTGAGAATTAAGAGGACTCAGGCAAAAGGGGAAGGGTAAGCTCTCCTTCATGGACTGTCACATTAAAATTGGCCAGCTAGAGTTCTGAGTCATTCCTACAGGAGTTTGTGACTGTGACCCTGCTCTGGGTGCAGCTCACGCTTTAGCTATGGAGCCCACCTGTGTAAGCACACTCAGACAGCTGGAGACAGCAGCTTTCCCTCAGCTGATAACCAAATCTCTCAGTTCAGAGAGTCCTCTAAAAGAAACACAGAGAATGTAACCTACCCCTGGCATTGCCTGCTCACACAGGAGAGAAGGGGCAGACCCTCCAAAGAGTTCCAAGCCATTATCTTCATTTCACAGAGTGAACTTACCTGGACCCTGGCCAGTCTCACCCTTGAGCCTACCAACACACAACTGGCTCTGCCACTGCTTCATCACAGCAGCCCAAGATCCACATTGACCCTATCCTATCTCCAGGTACTATTGCATATTAGTAGATTTCTGTACCTGGGACCTGGCACTGCTTATGCTGGCCTCCAACTAGGGGGGAGAAAACAAATTAATTTATGCTTCTGGGGCTATCAGCCTAGCCAGTCTAGCTTGCTTGCTTGCTTACTGCATTTGTAATTTGATTTTTAAACAATAATGCTACTAAAACTCACAATTATATATTGTATATTGATCAATATGGTCGATATCAATATATTATATATTGATCAAGATGCTCTCAATTTCACTGTAGAAGGCTTTGAACTACCTTTTTAAACTGGATCCAATCTTCACAGATATTCACATGAAATCACTTTGACAGAAGAAATGAGTAATAAGGTACAAGCCACATCTCCTTCAGTATGAAGCAACACATAAAGCATTTATCAGAAAACATAAACAAAAATTTTCAATAACCTGATTGTTAATCAGGAGACCTGGAAAAGGGCTTGCAGGTCCAAAAGCTTATCTATTCTCTTTCCTCCCAGTTATATCAGTCAGTCTAATAGGCCAACCAGCTATTCCCTATAGATTTTCTCCTGCAGAAACTTGGATTTATTTTTTCCAACAATACGCTGGTCAATCCCCCTACATACACCCTTTGTAGTTTGTGCAGATCATCTAGATTAGACTCTGCCCTGTCACATTGAGGAGAAAATGAAATTTCAGTGAACTTGCAATAAGAGCCTGTCCTGACAACATGGGATACAGCAACCACTGACTCTCAACTGAGGAAGCAGGTTTTTCCTAATCAGGTTTGTAGATCACAACTAGCCAGGTTAAACAGAGACAGATGTGAAGGATAGTGGGCAGGAAAATGGACCTTAAGACAAACGTTTAAGCAAGAATGCTTATGGTGGAAGTTGTGCATGATCCTACACAATGATTAGCCTACACAATGATTAGAAGGTGAAAACTTGTCTAATTCACCACAAGGATAAAAAAGGGGATAGAAGAGCAATATTGTCTGTTTATGCTACTTCTCTTTCTTGCCTTGGGCTTGCTTTACATACTCACAATTTTTTTAAAAAGTGTATGTAGTGAAGCCTTTGAAATCAAGCATATGAAACACTTCAGTTTTGCTGCAAACTTTCCAATGCATCATGCATTATCACCCTACGTGCAGGACAGAACTCAGGCTGTGAAGGGAATCTTTTTTCCTCTCACTGTTTTGCTGTGTCCATCCTGGAGCTTCACTTGGTCTCCCAATCTACTAAATTAAAGTCTACTTAGTAATGGGGGAAGATTATTTCTACCAGTCACTGTTCAGTCCAGGTCTTCATTGAGGTGTTGCTACTGGCAAGGCTGCAAAACTGACAATACAAGCTGAGGTATCAGGATCAGTTGCCTCAACACAGTTCTTATATAAAGAGTTGGCAACAAAACACATCAAGCTTACAAGCAATGCTTGAAAAGAAAGCAGTCTTAGGAAAATAATCTCATAAAAATAGTTATTTCTCTCCCTACACAGTTTCACCCACTCCAACCATCATTACTCTGAACTGCAGAATTTTGCAACAAAGCAAATAATTGACTGACAGCAGAAGGGTGGGGGGCTTTTTTTTTTTCTTTTTTTTTTTTTTGTTTTTTTTGTTTTTTTTTTTTTTGTTTTTTTACAGTAAGTTCCTGGAACGAAGACTAGTGGTTTAAATCTAACAGAGAACGTGTGAGTAAATAGCTACTAGAAGATTTTTCAGGATTTATGGAAGCAACATCTCTCTACAAGAGTTAGATTAGAAGGAAAAGATCATCCTCAGCACAGCAGCAGGAAAACATAACAGAGGTCCCTGTCACTCTAATATTTAAGTTTGTTACATTGCAATCAAAACTCGATGACTGCAAAGGGCTATCCTGGAGTTGTCCATAAAATGAATCATGTGCATGAGTAGTCCCACATGGTTCAGTGGGTCTCATTAGTAAGTGTTAGCAGGGGTCTTAGGTCAAGATACTGCATTCCTTAAACCAGACAGATTCCCACTGAAGTGATTAGGAGCACTTCATTTGCCAAATAGAATTCTACAGGTATTTGTTTGAAGTGTGATACGAATTTACTTTAGCCATAGTTCCACCTTTCTGTAATGTTTGCAGGAAAAAGTTGAGTGCAGAGGTATTACTGACCAAAGCAAATTTCAGACCCATATTCACAAGCATTTGGATCAGAAGTTTGTGCATGCAGTACTACCACATACATTTGTCATCTGACCAAAGCATAACAAAACAGCTACTCAAATTTCTGCCTCTCACACACACATTTACTGATTCCCAGAAACATGTGAGGTTATATTTTATACATACAAAGAAATTGTTGCCCTTTTGAAACTGAAAGGTGGACTACATTCAGTGCCAGGTAAATAATTTGGTTTGATCAGTGAGCCAGTGCTGCAACAGTGAAATGTGGTAAATTAAGCAGACATCCCGCTAAATCAGCAGCAAAGGATTGAACCCTTGGTGTTATTCACTACAAATGGATCTATTGGATTATGGGTCATTAGTTCAATCACTTTTAGCAAGTACAACCAAATTGGAATGTTATTAAACATTTATCTTCGGGGGCAGATTTACGAGTGAAGATAAGGAGATATAGAGACTCCATTAGCACTGCCTATTTCAGCATGCATTCCAGTCATCAGCACCTTTCATTCATAAAAATATCTCTGGAACCCAAAGCATCCTACAGATGTCTGCCTTTACCTGCTGGTGACTGCACCCCGGCACCCTCCAGAGGCTGACCGCTCATTTTCAATACACATCTTTTGAAAACCTCTTGCTGCTCTCCTACTCCACGCTGTCAAGACAGCAGGGTCAAACCTTTTTAAAAGCACAAATCAAAAGTTGGATTTCCAACATTCAATCCTAAGGACACTGAGACAACTGAGCTTGCATCTAGAAGTAGGCCGGTCAGTATTTTTTGAAAACCTGAAAAATTATTGTATATCTAAATTTCTTTCTCCGAAGGGTTTATTTTAACTCAGCCAGGGTGTCCATGTCTGATCCGTCTCCTCCTGATCCCCACAGCGGCTAGAGCAGGAAGGCACAGGCAAAAGAACAGCGCCTGCCTGTGAGTGCCTCGGATGACTTCCGAAAAACCAAGACAAAGAAATTCTCCCAGATCTTTTGCAGGTCTTAATCGCAGGTTGACAAGGGACTCCGAACAATGGCACCAACAAAAGCGGCAGAAAGAGATCTCCCTTTACGAGAATGGTCTGTCAGGACAAGGACAGAGAAAGAACTTCAGAAGAGAAACTGGATCAATGTACCACAGTGGCTGCAGAGTGAAATGGCTCTTACTAATGCAACTGAAGTCATCACCTTCTTGCGAAGAAAAAAGGGCAGATACACAAAAGCAGTCTCCCTTCCCTCTGAGGTCAGTTTGCGTTCTTTGAAAGTTTTACCTGGCCCCCTCTCGTGCCATTAAAAAGTAAGGAATTAACTAAGCAGAAGGAGAGTTTTCACCACCCTGGTCCATTGTTTCAGCCCCTGAAGACACTAACATTTGTCACTGCTACATTTGACTTTCCTCCATATTTGTGGTTTCCACACAAGAAATCAAAATTATTTAAATTTTTATTTAAAGGTCAAATTCCAGAAGAAAATAATCACATGAGAAAGGATGGGTTGGGAGAGTTTTTGTTGCAGGTTCTGAACAAGAATGCAATCAAAGGCAGAGTGGAATTAGCTACCTTTGCCTTACCCCGATTCTGATCATTTCCTCATTCTCTTGAAAGAGAGCCTTATCCTGATTTTAAAAGCTGGGTTTAACACTATGAAAGAAGTAAGAAGCTTAAATATAATCTCAAATTCTTTGCATTGATAGGTAAGAACTAGAAAGCTGGCGATAGAAATTGAGCCTCTTTTAGTTATGATTAAAACAACAAATCTCATTCTACCGCAACTGATACATGACTTAACACATCAATAATTGCTTTTGTTACAAAATAATTGTGACAACAAGGTTAAACCAATACTCGAGACTACGTGTCAAGTATCTAGAGAGCCAAACTTGGCCCTGATTCTTATAGAAGGACCAATAATCTGAAAATGCCTTGTTTC
Source organism: Melospiza melodia melodia (assembly GCF_035770615.1). NCBI lineage: Eukaryota > Metazoa > Chordata > Aves > Passeriformes > Passerellidae > Melospiza > Melospiza melodia. The sequence continues at coordinate 26,370,339 of NC_086201.1, read as the reverse complement.
CTAAGAGTGGATCTCAGGCCTTTTCATATCACTTTCAGTGGATCAAGACTCAGGCAAGCTAGATTGTTACTCCATTTCAAAGTCTCAGGCCAGTTTTTAAATAGTTACAGAAATACAAAGACTGCATGTTAGCTAACCTTGTGTTACGAGGGACAGCTAGCAAAGAGGACAAACCAAAACACAGCATCAACTCTTGAAATTCCCCAACAGGCAGCAGATTTCACTGCTGAAAAGTGCATTTTTATGGAAGGGTGTTGGCTCTGTTATCAACTGCCATGCCCTTACTAGCTCTTAAAAGTAGAACAAATGTTAGGAAAGGTTTTATGACTGAATGGGGAAAGGCAGGAGACAGACTATTAAAAAAAGGCATGGGAAGGAGTTTAGCACAGAGCCAAAATAATCTTGCAGCTGCATTACATTATCCCAGTGGGATGTTGCCAGGCTGGCAGCAAAGTTAAACTCTGCATTCATGAAAGGAAAGCACTGATACCACCAGCTACAACTTGCATTAAATGAGCTTCCCACACCTCAGTGCCAACCCAGCTCAATCCTGCTCTGCAACAATTTTGCTGTTTCAGCCCTGGGCCCGTTTTACACATGGCTGCCAGTCAATCTGAACAAGCTATACATCCAAACAAGCTACACCTCCACGTAATGATTTCCAATTCAGCTTCTTTCAGACCATGACAAGAAATAGTGAGGATTGCTCTATGTAAGCAATAGCCAGCAGATTGTTACTTCTCTGCAATCTGCTTCCCACCCCAACACAGTCTGAATATAAGGCTTAAAGTCTATGTCCCAGAAAAACTCCCATGTTATTCACACTAATTATTCTACAGCACCACAAAGGTACACAACACTTTCAAAATTACAAAATAGAGACATTTTCTTTTCAAGCTGGGAGAGTTTACCATATCTCAGGGTAACAGCTTTGGAAAGGGAATTTATAGAAGAAACTGGGGTAAGATATCTTGGAAAAGTTTCATAAGGTCAAACAGATCAAGTGGTAAAATGGATAAATATCAAAAGGATAAGCTATACTTAGGTAAGAAATGGCAGAAAGCCTGGAACATTTTCATGTCCTTGTCAGCGTAAGAGAGTCTCAGGGTGCCAGCTGAATATTTCCTTTCATCTGCAACTGTACCACCATGGCCATCCCTCAGACTTTTCAACACTGTCCAAAACCTACTGTATCCAGAGACTGACAGAATTTGTTGAGACCTTCCCTGCTGATGGAAAAGTGAAGGCATGATGCAAACAGCAGTGTGGAACCAACAGAAACATAACAAATGTATTTCTTCATTTTTTCACAGAGACGCAGGCTATGGAGTTGGTTTAAAGTTGCACAGCTCCTTCAGGTTACACAAGCTCTCATGGAGGCACAGATGTTAGAATAATAGAAATTTCTATGCCATTTAATTCAAAGAACTTAAAAAAAAACATTAATAAAAACAAACCCTGGGCTATAAAAGCATCTCACTAGTGAAATGCAGCTGTATTTGCCATGCAAAATTGCAGCTAATGGTTCATGGTGACATTACACAGCCATCCAAAGTCCAGAAAAGGACAGCTCCGAGGCCACATACAGGAGCTAACTTTTATTACTTGCAGTTATGAGAACTATTTCTAATAATTCATATATTAAATCTAATTCATAGTACATTGTGGCTCTCTTGATCATCTTCACAGAAAACTTGACAGTCTTTGGAGAGAGCTGACCAGAACAAAAGAGTATGCACCATTTATGTGAGTGAGAGGAATGAGAAACACTGTGGAGGAAGAGGACTTGAGTCTGTCTTCCCACAAACCTGTAACACTATCATCCCACTGCAGAGTTATATCTGTCACCAGAACAATGATATTTAGCACTTTCAAAATGTAAAGAACAATAGAGAATCCAGTTGATGCAGTCTAAATAGATGGTTAATATTCCTATGGGGAACAAAGTCCAAAGAAAAGGATGCATCTTTTAAATTCCTCACACTGACCCCCAGGCCTCAGCTGAGCACTGCCCTTGTTGTTTCTGATCTTTGAACAGTCCACAAAATCAGCCAGAGTTAACTCATCAGTGCTGGTGAGTGGGTGAATCAGTCTTTGCTTATAGTTTTGTACTGTCTCCAACTCAAGTAGGCATTGCATCACACTGGCTTACATTAAATAGTTTTCCCAGGGGTTTTTCAATATAAAAAGAGGGGATTTTTTATTAATAGATTATTCCAGAGCAGAGTTTAATGAAAATGGGACCATACTGTAAATATAGAAGACATGGAGTCCTTCATCTGCAGTGAAGGAAACACAAGGAGACCCTTTAGTGTAGATTTCTGTAATATACTGGGTCTACTGCCCTTTATGGGGAAATGCAGATAACTTTCTTTATCTTCACCCTCTCTTCCAACAGAAAATTCCCACAAAGATGCAGAACTACCTAGGCAAATTATTTAAAGATTTTTCTTAAGAACCACTAGGGAATATTTATTCACAGACAAAGAAGGTTCCCAGTTGTTTTGTTTTTATCGTCATATTTCCCTCAACAACTTTAGCATCTACAACAGAAATCAGTATCTTCTTTTGCTAGGTTCCATATGGAAGCACAGATTCCCTCTCAAGAGCAACCAGCCACAACATAATAGTGCTGGGGGGAGAATTTTTTTAAAAACAACATCTGTATTTGTAGAGATCTATAAATGAAGAGATCACTCAGTTGATACACTGTAGGTCAACTCTTCCTTTCTTTAGTGTTCACTTTTCAGCAACTGAAATCACAAGGCATGAAGTCAATAGATATGTAAGCTATTTAAATAGCACCAAGGATAAAGGTCATGCCTCTGATGTGATTTATCTTCACAGGAACCCTACCAAATCTTGGAAACCACGGCCTTGGAGATAGGAGATTCTGGAGGCTGTATAGATAAGGGGCTGGTGTATTCAAACTACAGATAGCTTTTTCCAGAGTGTATTTAAATAGCTTAGAGCAAGGTCTTAGGTAAAAACAAACAAACAAAAAAACCCAAAACCTTCCAACAATGTGATATACTCTGGCAAATGCCCATGAAGTTGTAGAGAACTGCTCTCACCTGTACTGGCTCAGAGTCTGCTGTTTTCCCAAGTATTACACAGCAGAGGAAATCAATAGTCAGGTCTTCCAGTAACTGGTGTTTCACAGCAGCTACAAGCTAGCCCAGCAAAACAAACAAAAGAAAAGGTACAAAATAATAATAAGAGTAGTAGTAATAATAAAAATCCTGCAACAAAGTAGCAAACTGGATCACTCAGAGGTCAGTCAAACAAGAACTGATGTGACTGAGAAAAGGGAGAAGGGAAAGCCTGGAGCTCCCCATAAATATCTCCAGACACCAGTTCCTAAAGAGGGAGCAGAAATAGGCAACTCCAGCACCACAACTGCACAACATCATGTAAATATGTCAGCAGATAATTTAGTAAATATTTTTAAAAAGTAGTGAAACCAGATAAACAGAAAGGAAAGCCAGTATCTCCCTGAACTTCTGTGCACATTACTGTACACATGTGAAAAAGCTGCTCACATTACTTTTTAAAGTTTGACCAGTCCTGTGAATTCTGCTACAAAAAAAAAAAACTCATTTTTGTTTCAAATTTACTCTACGAAACAGAACTCCAGTTTGTGTAACAGACAGCAATAGCACAATTAAAAAATTCCACCTGAGGCCAATTCTGTTCAGCAACCAGAGAGGAAGAGAACTAATTAAAACCATGTTCTCTAAAATCAGAAGTGGTTAGCTGCACATTCCAAATAAACATAGTATCTGTCACAGGCAACTGACCTCAAAACAGGGGAGGGAGCAAGGGAGGTGAATGTAGTTACAACAAAACACACAGTCTGAAGGAAAAAGTGATTTAAGAGCTACTAGAATCACCAGTATTTGCGTTTGGGTGAAAAGAACAGCAGATGTGGAGCTAAAGTAGATACTAAGGGCACATTCATGCAATCCTGGCAGAGATAAACCCGATGATATAATTGGGACTTCTGCCTATTTTCTTTGAGATTGGTGTCTCAGTAATTTATTAAGCTCTCTTAACCAGTAAGTCCAGATAGGAAGGATTTCAGATTAATTAACTACAGATTTAAACCTGCAAAGGGCATTCTGTATCTCAGAGACCACCTCACACCCCTGCAGGAGGGGAGGTATCTTCTGAGACAAACATGGAGGCCATTAGTGACCAATTTTGAAATTTTCCCTGCATTCCCCCAAATCTCTATAGACTGCAGCAAGCACCATTTTTGCTTCTATGGCAGTCAGAAAGCTCTTGAATCATTAACATGGGAATAACAGCATTGCTATTATTCCCAGACATTTCTTTCTTCACTTTTCAATGTTTTCTCTGTGTTATCTGTCATTACCTTATTCTTTCATTTTCCTTTTCATTAGCAATTATTATTCAAAGGAGGAAATGTAGCACAGACTGAGAATTCATTCAGCATGAATGGACAGAGACATTTGGTCTAGCAACTTCAGCAGAGGATCAGGAGTCAGGCTGCTCCCAAGACCCAGCCTGACAGTTTCCCTTTTGGTCCTTGTGCAAGTCATTTAAGGTCAAGGATTTTATCCTCCACACAGACACAACTTCAGTAGGGGTTCAATTCCTTTGCATAAAAGAAAGGGTTAATTATGCTAACACTGATGCTCCTACCTGTAGCTATGCTGTCCTTGCATGAAGGGCAGATGCTTCCTTTAGGTTTATCCTCATCACAGTCACAACACAGGAGATCATGAGCTCAAATGTTTTGTGATCACATCAATGCATAGCATGGCTTTAAAAACACCACATGCAGGGAAAAGCTCTGTGCACTACATCAGCTGGTCAAGGCACAGTTTGACTGGGATGAGAGCCTTCTCCCAGCATGACTGAAATAAAGGACATAGGGTTTTTTTCTGATCTGCTCTAGCTGCAGACTTGTGTTTGCAAACATCACACACCGGTCCCCAGCAATAACTGGTGTTGACTGGTTCACCACAGCCAACCCATGAAGGCAACTTACTGTGGTTGACATCCAAACCAAATTTCTTCTCCTTTGGTCTTAGGGAGCTGGGAGTAAGAAGGAACTCCACAGAAAGGGGCTCTGCAGTCAACAACATGTGTGGACTCCAGGTACAGCTCCCCAGTGAGGATCCCAGCCCTCCCATCAGACTGCTGTATCTTCTCTGCACACACATATGACAAACAAAGCAGCAATGCTACTTTCAGCCTGCTTTAGTTCTCCAGCTGGATGGAATAATTTTCACTTGTTTAACAATAGAGTTGGGAAAAAGACAATACTTCACTTCAGCATTAATGGGTTTGTGTTTCTTTCTACCATACAGAAGAGCAGGACCTGACAAAATAGATCCTTCTCAGGAAACGAGTCAGTTAAAAATAAGTTGTGTGAAATTTAGCCTAATTTATGTGGCACCATTTGTTAGGTGCACCATTGCTTCTCCCTCATTTTTCTTCTAGTAAACAAGAGTACTGATGCTGAATTCAGAGAGCCTCAAACTCAGGATTGTCTCTCTCTGGAGTTTCAGATTAATGCAGGATAAAGAGATTAAGTCAGACTTTGGTTCTCTGCTGCATTCCTCTGACATACCATGGATACCTGAGGCAGAACAACAAGGTAGCATCAATTCTGTGAAAGGTGCGAGATTTTCCATCAGTTCCTAATGTTTAAATGCAAGCTTGTACATTTCAAATCAATAAGGAATTAAGGGTGAAGGAACTTATTTTCTAAGGTGAATAGATCAAGTACAGATTAGACTGATTTAGCAAGATTTTTGTCTCCTATTCCCCTTTTCCCCCACAACCAGATATTATCTTGAGGGTCATTGCTGCACTTTTCTTTCAAGGTTAGGAGAAAAAACAAACAATATCCCATTTTTCAAAGCTTCACCAACAGTCAGGTTTCCTTGCCAAATTTTTATTATAAGAGCTGTGAGCAAACGGAGGGTTCTCCAGGTGCCTTACACCTTCCACTGATGGTTTCAAAACACAGCAAACTGCAGCACTACCACAAAAAATGAAACAAAACCCACAGATTAGTGCCTATATGTCCATCCTCCCTCATTTATTCCCCTTCCATGTTCTCACTCTGATACTGCCTCATCAACATATGCCAGCAAAAGCATTTACTTGAATGGATTTGAGCTTAAAACTAACCAAGTAAGAAAGTAAAGCAAACCTCAAGTAAACCTCAATGTAACCTCATTAAAAAGCCATACATGCCTTTTCGCTGGGCAAAGGATGCAGTTATTTAGTGTCAGCTGCAAAATATTAATGAAAATAACTCTCAAAAAGAGTTATACTGGAACGCTCTGATCTAAACTGCTACATTCTCAAAGCTTTTTGAGAAGTGATATACAGAGACTTTTGAAAACATGCTATTTTTCTCCCTTCTGGAGAAGCAGGATCACACTTATCTTCCTGGCCAAAGTCAGAACCCCCCTGAACCCCATCCTCAGTACCAGTACTGGCACCTCCTCTCAACTAGTGCTTCATATCGAGTACTAGGTGGGAGGAGGAAGTTCAGGCACAAGTTTAGAGGGCATTGGCTATTTGGCATTCACTCACCACACAGGCATTAAGCAGAATGTGATTTATTTTATTTTCAAAGCTGAATGAACTGCCATGAAGAAAGGCACCATTACTGTGTGCTAAAAATATCCAAGCACAGGGGGAGCACAGAGGAGTTGGTGCACTGTAAATTCATATTCCAACATATTGCACACTAACTTTCCTGTACAGACAAGCCCTTAGACTAATGGGCACCTGGGAGTCTTCAAGTCTGAGTGCCCAATAAATAAAAAGCCTATTTTATTTTATTTTTTTTACTAGTGCTCTGGAACCAAGCTCTGATGTCCCTACTCAGACAATGCTTCCATTGAAATCAAGTCTTGGTCTATTATTAAATACTATTCCTTTTTCAGCTGCAAGCTTTCCAGGTTAGAGGATAGGGATTTCATATCAAGTCAAATCATTAATCTCTGTCCAAGGGAATTGTGCAGACATTTATTTTGATTTTATATAGGTACCTTGATACTGCTTAATTCAACAGACTTGTGCTGGTGCCTACTAAAGTAACTCCCTGCATATCCACCAACTTCCAACTCAGATGAACAGAGAACAAAAACAAAGCAAAACAAACAAAAAATTTTCAAAGTTGATCTCCTTTTAAAAACTGTTCCAGACTCAGATTTGTTTCGGACAAAGTCAGGGACTATGTTCGAAAATCATTAACACAGCTTTCAGTTCTACTCTCCCAAGCTATAAGAACACAGTGAACACTCAGAGCAGACAATGGTGTGTTAGAAGGCTCCACTGCACTGAGTTCAAAGTACCTTGAGGCTCAGTTGTGTGAGCTGCCTCCCCCAACCACAGCAATCTCCCATACCGAGACAAGCTTGAGTAGAGCCCACTGAACTCAGTGAAACCGCCAGACAAGAACTGCCAAAAGTTCACAACCCGATTTATCAATTTCCCAGCCCCAGCGAGCAGTCCTGTTTCAGCAAACCTGGCTACCCATATCCTGGCACTGCCCAGCATTATCTGCAATTCTGCACAGCTGCAGGGAAGTGACTGTAGAGGTGAGGCTTGGGCTAAAAAAGGAGACCTGTCCAGCATTTGAGTGTCAGCTCTAGCTGCAAGAAGATGCTCAGATTTTGACACAAGAACTCCAGGTAGCACACAAAGGAAACAATCACATCCATGGTATTTTAACTCCCTGCTATACTTTGTGCTTTTTTAGAATGATGGGTCAATGGCAAACATTTTCCTTCTAGGCGGTTCACTCATTTTTACAGTGGTGTTCATGGTAAGTTTGACAGCTTTATCTTTTCTCAGCTACTTACAGCTGCAACTCCATTACTTTGAAGTCAACTTGGATTTGGTTGGAATGAAGTGCAGACATCAGTGACTAGGCTTAGCATGTCACCTGCATTTGTTATCTTGCAGTAGACAATTTAATCAATTATAGTTTTTTGTCTAGGCACCAGTACAAGACAAAAACGCTGATCAGCATTTCACGGGGTTGTTTCTTCACTGCTAGCAGGCCATTTAACATCTGATAGACCATATAAAAAGGTCTTCCCAGGGGCTTAGAGTGTTTGGGCTGTTCTTTTTATAGTGCAGAAGGTCATTAATGAGCAAGCAAATGCAGTGTGGAAATAGCTAGACCAGTCTTGTTGAGTTAATAAGAAACTGTCATTCTGCTTCAGTACCTTCTCATTAAGCCTAGCAGTGCTCACGTCTAAGGAGACTGATGGTACAAATCTATTTTAATGCTCAATTTAATTCCTCAAGACTTGAATCAAAGAAAGTTTACGACTCCCTTTTTTCCCTTGGCTTTATCTGTTCAGCAATTTCTGAGAAAAAAAACCACATTATTTTCTTTTACAAATGCAGCTCAGAAGCTGAAATTCATATTTTGAAAAAGAGCCGGATGTACCTTGACTTTTCTGAACAGAAGAACAGGCACCACAAAACAAATTTTGTCCTCTTCTTCTCATAAAAGTCTATAAAGATAGACACCATATTATCATCCCATGCATATTTTTATGCAGTAGAGTCTTAAAATAGCTTAGTTGTTGGATTTAAGTGTCACACAAATTAAATTCTCCATTGCTTAAATAGGATCAAGGAACAGATACCACCTATAATTGAGTAAGAAGATCTGATCATGCAATGACAACAATAAAATCAGAAACCCACTTCTTGCTAAGAACAACAAAAGCTTTATTAACTCCTTAACTGCTCTCCTATGCCCCACTTATTTTAGGTGCTCGGACTAGAATCTTAACTGCATTCACCTGCCTTTGTTGTTACCTCTGCAGAGAATCAGCTACCTGCTGTTCAGAGCTTTTGTTGCCAGATCCATTTTCTCTTAAGCAGCTTTCACTGCTGTGATAACTATTCCAAGGAACTGACTTAATAGAAGCTCAGCATCACCCAGATGCCAGGAAAATGCTGCTCAAATGCTTAAAATTATGCACAAATGATTCATGTGCAACAGAGGTGTCCCTCAGCCTGGCCATACAGCTCAGTTAAGTGACGATGGGGTAACACATAACATCCTTGCTGTCCAGCTGCTGATGCTTGGTCACTGCGGGCTCTGTTTCTACCATCACCTCAGATGAGGCACAGAAAGCCATGCTGGCACCAATGCAGCATTTGCTAACTTTGGCCTAGCTTTAGGCATATGGATGTCCAAGAGAAGAGGGAAGGAACAGATTAGCGAGAAGTTCATCAAAGGAAATTGATGGAAAAGAATCACATGTTCCCTTTTGTACTCTACATGCACAAAACTTTCATGTGTGTATCAGGCCAGAACTGCTAACACTGAGCAGGGTGAGTTCTCTCCTGCTGTTTTGAACACTAAAGAAAACAGTCCAGTGCATTAGTGAGGGAGTTTCACTCTCTTCTCTGTTATTCTCCAGCATTTGTTAGCTGAAGCTCTTAACTCTCCTGGCTACCCATTGCTCACACCAGGGAAGTTCCTAAAGCACACCTTTTCACACAGCATGGGTTTCATCTCATAGTTGATTTCTCCTTTCTGAACTCCACACATACAGAATTTCTTGTTAGTAAGCCTGTAAGGACTGTACATCCCAGCTCTGAAAACTCCCTCCAGGGCTCTTTCCACAGAACTCATTTTTATGTTAGTTTCTTTTGCTTTTCTTCTCCTTACAACAACCTTCCAAGAAGCCCCTGGATCTTTCAAGGCAAAGCACCACTTCCTGCAGTGCAGATACTGTGGTAAGGACCTGAAGTTGCTAAAGATTTGAAACCTCAAATCATGAAGGTTATAGGAAGGTGAAAAGCATTTAAAAGACTTAAAAAGAGGTGAGCAAGATAAGGTGCAACCCAACACACCAAAAATATTGCAGGATCCCAGTAATGTAAATAAACAGTTTTTACTATAGGCCGTACTGGTTTTGTGGGATGCTTTAGAAACCCACTGATCTGAGATAACTTCAGAGAACTCTCCCATTACTGTAATTCCGTGAGTGTTTCCCGTTATTCGTTATTCACTGTTGCAGATTCAGAGCAAGAAAACTACAGACTTTTTCCCTCCCAACTACACATTTGCCAGAGCAGCACTGGTGATTTCCTCAGTACTAGAACTCTTGAAGGTAGTGCAGCTCCCAGGGAGAGGAAAAAGGGTGATGTTAGTCAAATCTATAGTACATACCCCCCATTACCTCAAAGCAGATTTAGGCTAGTGTTAGAATCATACCAAGCATTGTCACAATCCATTCTGCACCGTGTCAAAGCACAGTGGTGACAGCATGAGACCACAGAAGGAGCAGCATGGCTGCAGTAACTACCAAAAAAAGACTTGATCTGCATTTTTCCTAGTGAGGAAGATTGGGACAGCAAGGCAGCAGAAGTATATAGCCCCTAAGAACAATAAGACCTAAACATCCAGAGCAGCAAGCATACATGCTGTTATTGTTCCTGATACTTTCTGAAGCTGCTCAGCTCTGTGAAAAAGTAATTTACATACTTCCTGCAATATGAAATGATAAGAAATAAAATGTAAAATATTAGTGAGAAATATAAAAATATTAGCGAGAATTCACACAAGGTGTAAGAGCTTCTGAAGGATCAAACAAATGTGAACAAAACCAACATTGTCTCAGGAAGTTTCTTTTTTGTGTTGTGGTTGTCATTGGAAAAAAATACTCATCTTTAAAGTCGTCTCTCCATTTTGGTATTTTTATTCCATAGCCTGCATGAAATAGGTTAGGCTTTTCTTACCATATATTGTTGACCCTGGGTACCTGAAATTGTTCTCCTGAAGTCAGAACTCCATACATAAAGAAGAAACTCTGTTAAGCAATACGTAATTTCCTTGCTCTTGCCTTTGCACTTTAACCTTTAGTGACAATCATAAGATATGTCAGCAAAATGCTGGTTTCCGTGCTGCCATCACTGCTTCTTTCCAGCTGTGTCATCAGGGCCAGCCTCAGGTTGTACAGGGCTCTCTCTATGTGCCAGTATCACACACAAGCTGATACCTGACTCCTTCCTCAATTATCACTGAGTCCATAAAATCAGCCAGCATGGAGGAACTATGCAGGCGTTGCCTCCTTTCTGGAGACAAAGATACTGGAGTTTTTCTCCCTCAGGCAAGAAATAAGAAGTGTGAGATGTGATTTGTGATGAAATTCAGAACCACACTAAACTTGCCTGGTTTCAGATTTCATTACCCCCACAGTAGAAGGGTTTGGCAAAGTAAGAAATTCTGCCAATTAAGAACACATAACATCAAGAGTTCAGGAAGCTTCCAGCATGCAGCAAGATGAGAAGTTTCAGCTTTGGTCAAGCTTTCTGTTGAGATTTGTTCGGGTTTTCAATTTTTACAGGGTTTTGCTTCTGGACCATGAAGCTGTCAAGAAACTACACATACCCCAACAAAAGTAAATAGACCCATTTCAGCTTTGCAAATAGTCCTGGGCAACAGAACAGCTGGGAATGCTGTGTTCCTTGCAATATGCCAAAAAGGACTGGTGCACAGTCACAAGGAACAGTCAGAAGCTCAGAGCAGGGTGATAGCAACTGCCCCACCTAAGGATGCACACTTTCAACATTGCTAACTGACAATTTAAAGAAGAACAGTTCATAGTTCATGTTGTTAGGCTGAATTTGAACCCCAGCACATTTGACATCAGTTCCAAGACTCATAACTACATACTTGGAATTCATGTCTTTCTTTCTCTGCCCTTTCCTGACCAATGTCCCATGGCACATGAGATTGCCCCCACAGTATAAATTCTTTTGAGACAAGCTCTGCACATACCTTGGGGTAAGTTATTAAAGCCTACACACTACAGGAAGTATAAAAACAGCTGAGGCATGGATCTGGGCCTTTAATGTTGGGTGATCCCTGTGCAAATTTGTCCAGATATTGTGGGGAGGGGGAGCAAGTTTTTAGAAAGTGAAGATCCTTCTCTACAAGAATTATCTCCTTTGAAATCCACGTGAGCTTTTAGAGTCACACTGTTCAGCGTTGTGCCCTGCCAGCAAGTTGTACCATGTATGGAGCTTTCCACACATCCTTGAAATAATGGCTCTCTCTGCTGGTGCCTTGACATCCTGTACCACAGGCCAGCTCTGAGGGGAAAAGCACTGAATATCCCCAAGCAGAATGGCTTCCTTTTCTCAGGAAAAATCCTGCTCCTTCCTCTTCAGGACTGAAGTTCATTCTTTTAACACAGGTTTCCCATGTAGTGCCCTTAAAATATATATTGAGAGAACAATCTTTTACTGCTAAATAATTGCTTATTTCTACAGTTTACTTTACTCTTGTACTTTCAGATAAACCTAGCAAGAAAACTGGGGCTTCATCAGGAAGAGATGGAGATTGCTGCTTACCTGCAAGGGCTTACAGATGTGCAAAACACATTGAGAGGTTAAGGCCGGAGTAAAACAAAACCTCAGGATTTTTCTGCACCTTCCTAAGCTTTCTCTTAAGTAGAATCAAGTCTAAATTTTGATTGTTCATTTTATTGTTACTCTCTCTGATCTTTCAGTTTTTTAGATACAGGATATAGAGCTTGAATCTGAAACAACAGTTGAGATCTCCCAGTCATCAGGAAATGCAGGAAACATTCAGAATAAAAACAAGTAACTCTGAAAAGCACTAAACAGAGAGAAGGAAAGAAAATACCCAATTGACAGCAACTTTGATCTTGTAAATCCCTATGGCAGCAAAACTTCCTGCCCCTTCCCCTGCAATGTCTTTGACTATCTATTACTGTTAAAAACTGGTTTCAATCATGGTTCAGACACCAATGGCAATATATTAAGTGCTGTCTGACTTGTGGTACAGATTCTGTCTGCTTTGTACCATCAGGACAAAGTTAAGGTGGCAAAACAATCACTCACTTGCAGAAATTGTACACAGTCAACTCTCAAGTGATGTATGTGTGCACAGAAGTGCAGATACTACTGATTAATGGTAGAACAGCACTGTTCCTTACACACCCTCCCAAGGCCCTGCAGCCCTGAAAAAGCACAGCTGGAGGAGCAGAGGACAAGCTCTGTCTCAAAGCACACTGTAAGATGCCATCCCTTCTCCCTCAGCTGTTGGTCTAACCAGGGCTCTTAGGGGTAAAGGGGACCAGGAGGTCTCAGTGCACAGTACACAGCCTCCCTGGTACACTGAGAACAGGTAGCAGCCAAAACAAAGACCAGCAACTCCCCAAGGGCAAACAGCAGTTCCCCACACAAATCAGTGGACATTGGTTTAACTCTCACATAAATCCTTAACTGTAATGTATACAGGAGAACAGTTGCCTTTATTTTTTCCTCAGCATTTCTGCGTCACTGGGAGAGATTTAGATAAAACCACAACACTTGGGTCCTATTTATGATTTGTTTTCACACTTACCTGCACTACAAAAAAAAAACCCAACATAAATATAAAAATATTGACAGAAAGATCAGATTTACCTCTAGACTGAAATGTTTGTTCCCTGAAAGAACAATCACCACAGTATCTCCAGCATTCCAGTTTTCCCTGGCTCAGGCCATCTTGCCTCCAAGAGCCACCCCAGCCAGCACCTCCCACACTGCAGCAGGCAGGAGCAGAGGGGCTGTGGAGATGAGAAAGGGTGCTTGCAGGTGCTGGCAGGGACATGTGCTGAAGAAACTCCCATGAAATGAGTATAAAAACAGAGAACAAAGACTTACCCAGTGTGTCCTTCCTTCCTGGCTGTGGCTACTGCAGCCCGGCAACCCTGCCACCACCATCCACCGTGCAAAATGGCTGCTGCCTCCTCAGGGCACCTGTGGCCACCATGGAGGGACAGCCGGGCTCCCTCCCCTCACGGTGCCTTTGCAGCCACACTGAGGGACAATCGGGCTCCCCTCACAGGTGCTGTCCCACCTACACTGAGGGACAGCCAGGCTCCCCTCACAGGTGCCTTTGCAGCCACACTGAGGGACAGCCAGGCTCCCCTCACAGGTGTCTTTGCAGCCACACCGAGGGACAGCCAGGCTCCCCTCACAGGTGTCTTTGCAGCCACACTGAGGGACAGCCAGACTCTCTCTCCCCTCACAGGCGCTGTCCCAGCTCCCTCAGCACATCCTCACCCCTCGAGGCTCCCGCTCAGAGGGGCAGCAGGGGCTCAGTCCCGGGACAGGGCACTGAGGGCCGCCATTCCCCAGCTCCCCCTCTCGGCTGATCCCACAGCCTCACAGCCGGCATGGCTTCACACAACACCTGCCCCTAGGGCTGCCCCATGCCAGAAAGAGCTCCCCAGCTGCCCCAGCTCATTTTTCACCCTAAGCACAGGTGTAGCCAAGCTCAGGTAACTTCAACTCTCTTTTACTCTCACTAGCAAGAGGATTTGTGTTTTTTTTCATGTACTTCAGCATCACTCACACAGGCAGGTACGGCATTTCCCTCACACCAGGTATCCATGGCTTTTTGCTCACCTGCCCCAATTTCATGCTCCCCTGCCAATTGGCCAAGGCAGAGGTGCTGGGAAGAGCTGTGGGAGGGAGCCTGGGAGCATGAAGAGCCCTCAGCCCACCCATCCCACTGCCCACTGAGTCCAGACCCCCAAAACCTGCAATTCCAGGACTGTAAATACCCAAGATCAGTCTCACAAAAAACCTGGAGCCCAAAAGCACTCCCCAGTGCCTTCTTTAAAAGAGACACCACACAGCAAAGTAAAGCAGCTGTTCAGGTATGCATCTTAAATCTCTAAATCTCCTGGAAAAGTTTTCCTCAGCCCTAGTTTAGAACTGCAGAAATACTGGCTGTCAATAGCACTCCCATTTCACCATTGTGATCCTCCAGCTGACCACTCAGCTAACAGAGATTTATGCTTTTTTAGACTTTACCTGTTTCCTCAGTGTCCTCTTTTCTGGGGCTGGAGGAAACCCCTGTACCTGCCTCCTCCCTTGCTACAACTTCAAAAACATGAAAAAAATACAGGAAGAAATATAAAGTATGCAGAAGTTCAAGAATACAGCTCAAGTAACAATATTTTGGGACAATAAATACTAGCAAATTAGCATAAGAATTATCAGGTATCACAAAGGCAAGTATCTACTGGAAGAAAAAAAAATATATAAAAAAATTATATAAAACATTTACTATATAGTGAAAACAGGCACCATTGGTCACAGTGACTGGAAAACTCCCACAGAGTCAAAACAACTTTAATAAGTACTTAAAGCATATATCTTTCAGAAATTTTAAATCTCTGTTAATAACAGATAAATAATCATTTACAGAATATAATTAATAATGCACCTAAAGTTTATATTCTTGTTCAGATTCTTCCTGAAAAATGCCAAGAAGAGAAATATTCACAGGAAAGAGAACAAAAAAGGCAGAAAGGCAATGTCAGAAGTGAAGAGGAAGAAGGAACAATAACAGAAATGGAGAAGAGCAGTAGGAACAAATGGAAAAAGTGAAGGTAGATCTGGAAAAGGAACAAGAGAGGAGCACAGAGGACTTGTAGTTAGTTACAGGATAATGTTCTCATTGAGAAGGGAACATTTGAATGGAATGAGGACAGAGCTACTGTTGTCTTTGCTTTCCGTTTGCAAGCCAGGAACATGTATCTACACCTAAGGATGTTTCAGCATGAAAAAACAGACAACAACAAAGCATCTTCTAACATTACAGAAGACTAACAACAGAGTGTGAAGAAGCCAGCAAACTGCTTCAGCACTCCCGGGCAAATTCCGAACTCTCAAACACGTGCATAGATAAAGTTCCATATTTTAGCAGCATATTAGATTTTTCTTAAGTTTAGTACTGCATGTATGTCTTCTAAATTAACTTTAAAAAATATTTTAATCCATTGTCATTACTCTGAATTCTGACTTTTCAAAGTCTTTGTTGATAATGAAAAAAATCAGTATCAACAGTGAATCAAAGGCATTAAACAAATTTAGGTTTTCAACCTACTGTACCTAGCTTACAGTGAGTTCATGAAGATGATATTCCACACTTTCCATACAACACTAAACCCACTACTGAGTGTTTTGCCTGACAAAAACCTCAGGACGTGGTTATAAAGATCTTGTAGCAATGTAGGTTATTCCTTAATTATATAAGTATATTCCATTTTTTAAAAAATTTATATGTGTATATATATATATATATATATATAAAGGCATTAAGAGCACTTTTGTTCTTTACCTCTGCTGACATAGCTTTAGGAAAAAGTCCAAAACCAAACGCAACAAACACTTGAGGCAAAGCTCTGGGAAACCGATCAGTATCAGAAACAAGCTCTGGTGCAGTATAATTATCACATTTCTAATCACCTTTTGAAATGTTCTGCTCCCACAAACAGCGCATTTGACACCATCTCGTCCTTCGCGTCCCTCGGGTAATTTGTCATTGGAACGGCATTTCCCGGGAACAACAGCGACCTCCTCGGGTGGCCTCGCGGAGCTGCAGCCTACCTGGAAATGCCCGAAGGCACCGCAGCGCGTTCCCGGGAAAACAGGCATCCCCGAGAACGCCAGCAGGAGAAGCCGCATGTTTTAACCACATGTCTGAAAAGAAAGGCTTAAAAACTTATATACTTTTAAATTTAATTAGTGTCATGCCCCGCCTAACTTTAATTCAGGAAAAGCAAATAGGCATTCAAGTGAAACTGCTGGACTGAGAACACCAAGATGGCTGGGAAATACCTTGAACCACATTCAGTGAGGTGGAAGACCTTTAGTTTTATTTTTCTTAACTTCCCATTCCCAAAATATGGAGAATATTCCTTTGCTTCATGAACCTCCTTGATTTTCTTTGATGCTCCCTACTCTCAGTGCGAATCCTCCTGCAAAAATAGCCCATTTTACTGTCATTCTGTTTACATTTAAATGTCAGCCAAGGCTTTCCATTGCCTCATTTGTTGCATAGCTCGGGTTCTTGTTCTGAGTTTGTGACCTTGTTACACTAAGATGCATTTCAGTTTTTTTCTGCCAGCTCTTATTTTCCTAACTGTTCCTATGTACTCCTCCATCCCTTTTCTCCAAATCTTTGTTCCATGTAAGCCGCATACCCATATCCTGTAATCCTCATATCCTTCTCAAAAGCACATGTGAAAAACGCAACACAGGTTTTTGCCCCTTTACAAATAGCATCAAGGAAAGTAGACAGTAATTTTAAAAAATATTTCTGAACCAACCAGATATATGCTACACAACACTAATCAGCACCTATTCTCCCTTTATTCTCAGTTCTCTCCCCTCACTTTGGCAATCTGCTGAGCTCCTCTGGCTAGGATCTGCTCTTCTGGCAAGAATGCTCAGCAAACCCAAGGTTGCTATAGCAATTAATAATCATTTATATTTTAGTTTACAGAAACAGAAACTAGAGGAGTGGAGGTGCCATGAGGAGGAGGTGGCAGCAAAGAAGTCACAATTAGGGAAAACAGCACAAGAACATATTTGGCAGCAGCAGGATTACCACAGGAAGCTTCTGCAGTTCCAGAAGAAGCAACAGCTAGAGGAACAGGGAGCAGCAGATGGTCTCTAGAAAGACTGATGCTTACTTTAGCAGTAGATGGTTCATTAGAATGGAGGATTTCTGGTAAAGACTTGGCCTGTGTATCTATCTGCCTGAAATTCCTGTGACACTACATCCCAAACTTGCAGTACCTAAGCTGCTTCTCTGTTAAACAGATATGGTAACAATAGTCCTCCATACCACAGTCCCTGCAGCCTGAAAAAAGAGAAATTCCACAGCCTATCTACGCTGCAGTGTGCAAGATTCCTGGCAATTACTACATTCATGCTACATCTGATTGTTTTGTCTCTGGAAGCCCAACTCCCAGCATCTACAGTTAAAAAAAAAAGATATTCTAACAAACAGCTGCAGAGAAAGGCTTGAACAAAACTCCAGTTACAATTAAGGAAAAACTCATGTGAGACAGTATTAAATGCTTGTAATGTCAGTATTGTAACAGTATTTTTTTATCTGTAACTCATAGTTATTTTCTAAATAGAAAGCATGTAAACAACCAATAGTTGTTGGTGATGTTTCTAAGAGGGACAAAAATGCAGACAAAAAGAAGGGGCAATGTGGTTAGAGGAAGTGTGCCAGCAGCTGGTTGACATGGCAATAGAAAACCTGGAATTCAAAGGAAAAAACTGAGAAATTGCAACATATAAGGCTGAGGAGCAAATGAAGAAAGAGGAAGATGCTAGTCTACCTCTACAGGAAGCCAAAACACAAGCACAGCTTTTAAATTTAATCAGGTATGTAGCTATTAAGCAAAAAGTTTGGTTTTTTTTTCCCTCAGTTATATCAATGCATCTCTATACCTAGCACCAGCCTATAGAAAAATAGCTCTGTAGTAGGAGTTCCATCAGTGTAGTTAACACTGGAGAGCACCACTGGTACCTCAGGAGTTAAACTGCCATCAATTCCAGCCCCAAGGTACAATACTCTTCTTTTACTATTTAACCAGTTTTTCAGTATTTCTCCAAATTGCACCAGCAATTGACATCCACCTGTCTTCTAAAATCATTTTAGTGTTTATAACATATTACAGAAAGAAACCCAACTGCATTTCCCTGAACACCTGAAGTTATGGTTACCTTTACACAATCAATCAGAGCAGTCTCCAGAGCTACAACTTCCTGCAGCACCTCCGAACACAGGAGCTGGGAGGCTGGATAGTACACATTAAAACACTGCAAACTGTCAAACAGGCCAATTTATGAGCCACAGAGCACTGCCAGGGACAAGAGGCCGAGCAAGAACTACAGCTGAGCAGCAACTGGCACCTACCACTTGCTCTACTCTTAGTGCTGTGACAGGAGGACAAGCTGGCCCACAAGGAGGTATTCTGAACCTTGCTCAAAGACAACTCCCAGGGGAAGCCCAGGCTCCTGCCCAGCCTCAGTGCTACAGAAGGCACACGTACACTGTGGCAGAGTCAAAGGAAGTGCCGGTGCACCAGCAATGAGCTCACCAAGCGTGTACATGTCAAGTCAATGCACTGGCTTTCTAACCCCAGAAGGAATTCTGTCTCTTACTAACTCCCTTTGGAGGCAAAGAACAAACCTGAATCACCCCAGCAGTCCAAGGAACATGATCAATGGAAGCTACCAGACAGGAACACACTCAACACGTCCTTCCATCCATGAGTGTTTTCTCACGTTCACCTGTTTGAAAAGCTAGGCCTGAAACAAGAATGAAAGAGTAAATGCCTGGTGCTAGGAATGTGTCACTGCAGAGTTCTTGCAGCTGCACTCAAATTCAAGGATCCAGTCTGGTTCAAGAGAAACCTTTTGGCACAGCTGCTACTCACTCACATATTTTCCTAGACTGCAGCACTGGTCTGTGTTGACATCACAACAACAGGAAGTAAAAGCATTCATGTTTGGTCAGCCAATAGAAATTAATCCAGACAGACCTGAGGTGCCAAATAGATTCTTTGGTCCATTTTGTGTTAAGAGACAAAACAATGATATCACCAGGTTACAAAAAGGTATGAAGACCTCAGTGCTGACTTCAGGAGGAATTCTGCAAAACAGCAAGTTGCAATAAACATGCTACTGTAAGAAGCAGCTAGATTTCAGATTCAGCAATAAAAAGACTACAAAGATTACAGAGAAACTGTAGCAAAGTGTGGTTTGTTTTTTTTTTTTTTTTTTTGCGCTTCCCTGATATTTTCTAGCAAAGTGTAACACTTGTAGATTCAATTCATATTGCAGTTCCTGTAGAGTTTCCTGTGGAGAAGTGTTTTGAGTTTTTGCAGTCTCTAAACTGGAGCTGAACTTCGTTAGATATACATTAAGTACTGGTTCTAAAGCAAACCAAAACCAGTCTAAACATCCACCACAATTCCTTCCTACTGGTCTCTGTAGAGTGCTTCAGAGGTTGATTTTCTCATTTAAGGAAACTTACCTGAACAGCAATAATTCAAGCGTGCACACAGAAGATGCACAGCACAGATCAACATATATATTTTAATACTGTATTCTTAAATAATATCCATTTAAATTATGAAAAGCTAAAAACTACAGTAAACAACTGTAGCATTTCTAAAACAATATATGGCTAGTCAAAATTCATGGCAGAATTTATGTGTTAGCATTATCTAACATTAACTGAAGTCTAAATCCTGCCAACATTTATGCATTTAACTTAAAAACATCCTAATTTTATCAAACTGGTGATCATGCAGACATGTTTATACTGAGAATACACAAATCCTCCAGGCACAGCAGCTTTGAGAAAAGCTGTTAAGACGGATGGTTTTGTAAAGTTCCTTTCAATAAAGCTTTTATACATCACCATAGTGAAAATTAAATATATTGTCACAATTCAAAAGAAAGTATTAGCTTCCACCTTCTGTTCCATTAACTGACTCAGTGAAGAGGGTTTTGTTCTCCCAACACTTTTTTAAAGGAGTTAAAACCAACCTATTTCCAATATACAAGTAAGCAAAGACAAAAATTGCAAGAGGAAAGATTTTCTGGTTTTCTCCAACATATGAAATCCAACTTTATTCCCAGTTACAGCATTGGAAACTGTGAGTGCTTTAAAACTTCCGCTCTAGACCATGTTTTTAAAAAGAAATTCTTTGAAAAGGACTAGGTCTTTCAAAAAGAAAAGAAAGAAAAAAAAAAGTCTAGCTTCTTGACTTCAAAACTCAGGTTGGTTTTACTTTAAAATTCAGATGTCAACCTGTAATTCCAAAGAATTAACTTCTTTAAAAAGGGCACTAGTGGATCTGCAGCACATGTATCTTCTCAATTTGCACAGAGTTCTCAATATTAATCTTTGAGGCAGGGGACAGTTTTCCCCTTATAATTGTTCTATCAAGTTCTATCAGCAAAGGCATGACTTTAGACCAGCAGCTCTATTGAGGCTCTTTGAGGCTTCACAATCAGCCTGAGAAAGAGGTCAAATCAGTCTGTCACTGGTTCCACATGCACTCACTAAAGAGATGTATTTTAGGACAAGGTTACAGAACAAAAAGCAATCTTCGCCTTGAGCTTCATCCTACTGAAGCTGCATTTTGCAGAAAACCCTCCTCCACAGTCTCAAGAGAACCAAATGCAGTGCTTCAGCTAGAAAGCTGATATAAATGAGCATATAAAAACTGATTTGGAAGAGGAAAGTGAGCAGCTAGAAGCAAAGATAGTCAGGGCAGCCACTTGAGTACTAGCATCAAACCCCAGGGACGTGGATTGAGTTCTCAGCTCTGCTTTCAGCTTCCACAGTGACCCCAGCAGCTGCACTTCAGTTCCTAGTTTGCAGAAGAGAGATAATAGGAACTTGCCTACAAAAAAAAGCATTATACCAATTTTAATTTAAAAGATGATCTGGTAATTGTCACGAGGCTGTTTTATTTCTGGTATTCTGAAGCAAATGTATTTAGAATTTTAAAAAGCAATAGGAGGTAGATGCAGAAAAGTTGTGTCATTCTACGTCATCATAGCAATCTCTCTTTCCTTAAGAACTGAATTACATAAAATACTTTAAGAAAACCCCATATTCTGACATTTTGTAAACAAAAATTTTAATCTTTAAAAAATTGCTTAGTGCAACTACGCATACAAAATTACTAAATCAGGAACAGGACAACCACAAACATGAAAGAAAATGCACTCTAGCTTTACAGCAAATGCCATTTTTAAAAAAAAGTACTTAAAACCTGCTATTTTATCCAAGTATGCCAGCACGTGCTTGTAATTGAAGCTGGCATTTATATGGAACTTGATTTACCAAAGAAGTCCTATTCACCTGCAAAAGAGGTGAAGCAGAGAGAGTAGTGAAATCTTCTCTTCACACTACTCTGCTCATTATCTCCCACCTCAGCTTTCATATCGAGTAACAAGTTCTCCAACTGACCATTTATAACCTGCAGGCAGCTGGAACATGTAGACCCTGATAAATTATGCCCAATGAACTGTCATGACACTTCCATGTCATCAACCATAGATTATTTAATGGTACCATATCATATGAAATGTAGACATTAAAAGCCATCTTTATTTACTTCCAAGTTGCATTTTCAGTTTAAATTCTGTGCATGAAGTGAAGATTTACGTAACTGTACGTGAATAGTCTCTTCTAAGAAAAGAAACAGCTAGCAGTCTCTAAGAGTCACCTGAAAAACAAGCAGATCAAGTATTTTACGAGGGCAAGTAGGAAAAAAAATATTTATGAGGTATATTTACAGAGCACAGTTTTTTTCTGGCTTCAACTTATAGTCACAGGAAAAGCATACCCTAATTAGAACTTCTAATGGTTTTGCTCATTTCCAATCCTTTGAAAAGAAAATGCAAGTTGTTTATAAAATTGGTTTTCTTGTTTATTTTAAATGAAGCTGGTACAGACAATGTCCATTTAAAACCCACGTCCCAGGCCAAAAGGTACAAACAAGCGTGTCAAAGTAACACCAGTTGGCTGCTGTGAACATTCCTGCATGGATACCTGCGCGCACTAATTGCTATATGAGGTTAAAATGCTTCTGAGCTCTTCTGGTAATATTTAAAAATCATTAGAGTTTTCAATTTCACGTCTTCAGCAAAGCCATCTCTGGAGGAAGGAACAGATGACAACAGTTCTAGCTTTTCCATTTCCAACTCGTCGATCTTCCTCATTGGGCCATCAGCATAATTTAAGCAAAATAGCTCTGAGTTATGGATACACAACTTCTCCACAGTTTAGTTCTCTGAAAAACTTCATCTCGCACTGAAAGTTATAGTCCAGGAGTGAGACAGTCACACATCAAAACTTCAGGGCAGATATGGAAGTCATTAAGAACACTCGCCCACCTGGCAGATCTTACAGCCTTCGTGCCTGAAATGCACGAACCCAGTGAACATACAAATGCATGTGAGTACATGTATTCCTAAAGGGGAGGGCAGAAGGGAAGAGGGGAGCAAGGTTGCAGCTGGATCACAGAAGTTCAGCACAATGAAAACAGAAACAATAGTGTATAATGAGCACGAGAATTCAAAATACCAGACGCTTGAAAGTAAACTCCCAGAGATGGGGTGCCAGTTTCAGTGTTGAACACCACATTACAAAAGAACTATTATTTAAAAATAAAAAAGGATTAAGGGGGAAGAAAATCAGAAGGATCTAAACTGTTGAGTGACCCCCCGTCTGTTCCTGATAAACTTCAATCACATCTTCCTCCTCCATCCCCAGCTGTGAGAACAGAGAAAAAAAACAGCAAATAATTATTAATAACAATTGTATAAATCTGTGTGATGAAATCAGAGCAGGTCCTAGACAAATTATACAATGCTTTGTTCCTTTGTCCCATCATAATTCATCAAAGGGTGAAGGAAGTTTCAGTCTCCATCTCACTAGACAATATTCAAATTTTTGGGCATTTTTCTCCACACTTAGGTATTTGAGTCAAAACAAAAGCATTACAGCAAAGACCCACTTGTGGAGCAGTCCACATCAGCCTGGAAGTTGCTGGCTTTACCTTTCTCCAAGCCCCTTGTTTAGGGGGAACAAGGACATCACCAACATCACAATGAAAGCATCAGCTGTGGAGCCACATAAATTACATCTATAGTGCACTACTAGCTCACAGTGCAGCTTAACACCTACACCTTGCAACTCAAAGCCTGTTTACAACTATTCTCTCAGAGAGAGCAACTTGTTCAATTTCATAGTCAA
The DNA here is from genome assembly GCF_035770615.1 of Melospiza melodia melodia. Lineage (NCBI taxonomy): Eukaryota > Metazoa > Chordata > Aves > Passeriformes > Passerellidae > Melospiza > Melospiza melodia. Next base: position 26,346,704 of record NC_086201.1, on the reverse strand, counting down.
CAAGTTTGTTTGACATTTCCAGAAGGTCATTATTATGGGTTTCTTCCTGCTTTTTTGTAACAATTGGTGGAAGTCACTGGACAGAAGTAACTGTTTTCTGTTTATTTACACTTTGATCTACTAAATGTGAACTCAATACGTATTTACTCCAAAGTCATACTGAAGTTCAAGTTCAACAATGGGAAGATTCCCTTTGTGTTTTTCCCCCCCAGCAAGCAGTGACTACACCCTCCTTTCTGGGGCATTACACATGGAGGTCCAAGCAGGCTCTTTCTAAACTGCCTATCTGCTGTACTAAAAGATCCTAGTTAAAGAAATACAGTCAAACCATATTTCTAGGAAGAAACTCACCTCCTTGGGGGTATGATTATCAGTAATCCTCTGACCCTCGAAGAGAAACCTGAGTGAATTCATTGGAACACCCTAAAAAAAGAAACACACATATAAGGAAAAAGCCCAACTTATTGAATCTTGTATGGGTTTGCAAGAAAAAAACATTTTAAATCAAAACAACACAAAGTCATAAAAGAGTGTTAGTTCCTGTTACACAGGGAGCTCAGATATTCTATTGCATTCAAATAGACTACCAAGAAGTGACTCAAAAAGTATGATAGCGCCAAAATGGGTTTGTTCCAGAGTCTCAGTGGAGTTGTAGCTAAACAACCTGGACATTTCCTTAGCTTTTTTAACTTGTCTTTATTTATTAATTAAGTACTGACTATGCCCTCTCTCCCAAGATATGTTTACACAAGTATTTTTCTCAACAGTGTATCAGCCTTATTTAAGGATCCTAAGACAACAGGAGAAACACGATGTTTACTTCATGAACTCCTACCCTTGCTTTCCCAATCTTCTATGGCTACAGGAAGGAATCACAACCTTTACCATTATCAATTCTGCAAATGCTCAGCACTGCGAACAAGAAAGAGCAGAGCTGAGGGGAAGAAAAACGATCAGCATTCAAACAAAGTGAAACAAGCATCCCAAAGGTAAACAGAGTTAAAGTATGTCTATTGCACAAGGTGCCCATGTTCTGGCAGAACGTCATACTCCACATCAATAGATAAGGCAAACACCTCATCATCTTTTCCTTCTCTTACAGGTTATGAGCAAAAAAAGCTCATGTGGAATACGACACAATTTTATCACTTAGCTCTCAAATATCGTTTGCAACTAGGGAGAAAATTGTCTCAGGTAAGGACAGATCTTCACACTGTTACAACAATCCCTTTGGCCAATGGGGAAGAAATGTTCATAGTCCCTTTACCAGAGAAAGGCTACTTGACACCAAAAACTGCACTGACTGCTGCAAAGGAAATCACAGACCCTCCAGAATTCAGCTCAGGAGATAAGAGATGTGTTTACTCAAACAATTATTTCTTTCTTTAAGAAAGAATTCCACACATGCATGTTCCTTAGTCAGTAAGAATGCTGCATTAATTATTTCCAAGATGATTTAAAAAAAACCCCAGGTTTTTAAAATTAATCATAATTTTAACCATTTGGATTGTGCTACAAATGTATCTGGTGTTTGATCTTTTCTTTCCTCCTACACCAGAAAGGCAGCAAAAAATAACGTTTCATGAAAGAACACTTCAATGACAAGTTCAACTTGTCTCGAAGTATTAGGAAAAAGCCCCCAAAGTATTATTACTTATGATTATATCTCCTGAAGTGAACTCCAACACACTTATCCAAGAAAAGGCCACACAAGGCATCTATCCCCAAAGCTGAGGGCAAACTAGGCCAGGGCTTCTGGAAATAGCAGCTGTGAATCCACAGTATCTGCCACAGAATCTGGAAGTAAAGAGATGCTTTTGGTCTGTAACAACTGTCACTATTTACCAACATACACAATTAATATTGCAGATTTCTTTAACTTAGAGTATAACTTCACAATTGTCTTACATAGGAGCACTTTTACTTGTTAAAAGAAACAAGGAGATCCATTATGTTTGCACCATCAGATACCTCCAAAGTCTTTATTTGAAAGCACAGTGGGTTTTTATTTTCTTTTTAAAGAATGTCATTGTTTCACAAACCTGTCTTTGACAGTATGATTCTTTGAGTTTCTTGAGGTGTGTTGTCATTTTCACCTTGAAGTGAATTTCACTGCTGTCCTAAGGACAGAAAAGAAAAAAAATTACTCTCCTTGTAGTAACTGCTAACTTCATCTATTTTATTTTTAAACATTTCATTAAGAAAAAAAATTATATAAAACTTACATGAAACATGGAATGTGATTTAACTATCACCATGCATACCTTGGTGCATCATGATGTGAACCTCCAGGATGATTTATCAGTCACTAAATTTGCTGTGTACTTCCACAGGAAACGCTTTTTAAAAAAACAGATGGCATCGTAGCCTTAGGCTCAACATGGAGCTTTTGGATTTCAAGTTACTAAAATCCATCCATGGTTCAGTCTGTGCTGCCATCTTTACCCAGATGATATACTTATGAAATACAAACATACATATGCAGGGATGTCTGTTCTAAGATTCTTAAGAGACAAGTTAAAGCTTGCACTTCAAAATATATACGAAACCTCGTTCAATTAAGAGTAATTATCTAGAACTTAGGATACAGGCAGACTTGGCAACATGAGACTAACCTAAGGAGAACTCACAGATCTTATTATTCTGTAGTCCTTCCCACTAGCCCTAAGATGCAAGTAGCTGCAGGTGTCAAAATGGCTACAGATAAAACAGACTGCAAGAGGTTCTGTGCAAAAAGCATGTGGGCCACTTCCAGCTTTTCAATGTGTTCTTGTAACTGCTGATTAGGCCAGCAAGAGGTAAAGCAGTTTCTCTGTCAGTCCTACTTGAAAGTCATCTGCCTCCACCCAACTGCAGCAAACACTACATCTCCAACAAACAATCCTAGCTGTCATCTGAGCTAGGGGCTCTTTGCACAGAAGATGCCAACATTCTCAACATTCACATTCCAATGCAGCCACAATTCAGACTTCTAATCCACCATTCATCTAGTTGCTACATCTACCAACAGGGCAGCCAACAATCCTTTTCCCATCCCTGAAAAATAAAGCTGATCTCATGCCTAGGATACTACACAAACTTTGAGGACCTGAATTTATCAAGTTTGCCACTTATTTCATTCATACCCTTGGATAAATTAATCCCTCAATGCATAAAAAAACATACCAGAGTACACTAATACACATTTCTGGAAAATGCAACTGGAAGTAGTTTATGGCAGAGGAGGATCCACACTGAAGAGCTGAAAGCATTTGGTCATTTCTACCATGCAAAAAGTCACACCTACATCAAATGTCAACAAGCAATTATGTAAAAAACTCACCTGCCCAATGACTTTGAGTTTAATGTACTCCCCTTCTTTCTTATCTCCTAAGTCCTCAGCTGAAGGTTTTGCTTCCTGCAAGAAATACATAAAAAAACCTATTCAGTTAACAGTTTATTATTTTCACTGGACAATATGGCAGCTCTCATCCTCTATTGTGTGAAATCAGACTACTCAAGGTGTCTTCTTTGCTTCCCTGTATGTGTGTGCACAAAAATAACAGCAACATAGTATTATGAAAGGTTGTCTGTCTACCTGTGAGACGTTCAATCAATGAGAGAAAAGAAACACCATGAAGAACATAAGAAATGAGAGACAAACCATTTGGAAATAGATGACATACAAAAAGAAGTATGATTTTATACCTCTAACTCCTGGACAACCAACAGCAAAAACCCACAGGAAGCATACTAAGAGTACTACGAGGCTCTGCTATTTGATAGAAAAAAGGAACATCATGAGGAGAGTAAACAGAAAGTACTTGTAACACCCTATCAACTTAAAGAGAGTGAAACATGCAAACATTTTTCAACCCACTGCATCAAAGGTAGTCCTTATTTTCAAAAGACTGGCCAGCTAGCTTCTTTTCTATGACAAACAAAAGAACAAGTTTGTCTTAAAGACCACAATACCTCAAAGTTTAAAAAGGTGCAGGTCCAAGCACTACAGTGTTTTGATATCTTTCCAGGGTAAGAACTAACTGCACAGACAAGTTTGATTCAACAGCTTGAGCACTAAAGCTCATCAAAAGGTTTTAAGTGTTATACGCTCTAAGACATTAATTAAGGACATCAGACTTTTCATGTCACCAGTTGATAGATGAAACAAGGGAGAAATCAGGTGTTATTAACCCCATTCCTTGCCTGTCACTACATATCCTGCACCAGGCCTTTAGCTATGTTCCTCTGCAGGACAAAGGGATTTACACAGACATCAGATCTAGAGGGTGCTCCATGAAGAATTGTTCCCAAGTAATCATAACCACAGGTACCCTGCTGATCATGTTGGAAATCATCCTTTTCTAATAAACAAAACATCTACAGGTGTCTACCACAGGCTCCCATCCCAAAAGAGATTTTTTGCAAAATGTACAGAAATATCCTTTATATGGTTGGGCTTGAAATTTAGGATCGAGTGCCAAAAACACACAAAATAATAACCTTCTCTATTAAGTCCCTCCAGATAGGTCTCTAACTCCAGATTAAAACATTTTTAAGTTTTTTCCCCCTGCTCCCTAAAGAAGTTAAACACACACTACTTCTTTGAACATTAAAAGATCAGGGAAGGGCACAGGGCAAGTCAGCAACCACCCTTCCCAGCTGTACCAGTCTCAATCTGGAGTAAAGAAAGAGAGGAAGTGTTCTTTCTATCAGTTTGACTCACTGCCTCAACCCAGATCAATTCAGTTTCTACAATGGAAAGAAGTACGAGCCAGAGACTCCACCTGGTTTGAATACCTTTTATTTTTTTAATACCCATCCAGGCACAACCTAAACAGCAAGGACTGATTCATCACCCTTCAAGCTCAAATCCAAAATCTCAACCCAGGCTTTCAAAAGGCCTGACATACACAGGCCTTCAAGCAAGTCACTTGAGAAGCATGAAAGGAGTTCTTCACAGGTAACACAGTCAGATCACCTGTGCTCCATAAAGTTTTCCCTAACACATTTGGACTCTAAGCTTCTGGGACTAGTTGCAGGAATAGAAACACACTGGTATATTCACTCCTGACCAGAAAGAAAACCAAGAAGCTGCAACTTGTTCTGATAACTTGCACAGCTGTTTCAATGCAGCACTACTAACTTCTAGGAATCAGACCAAGATTCAGATCTCTACTGATCTGGTTTGTAGCTTCAAAACTAGCTCCTGTTTCACTATTACTGAAAGAACCTCTGCATGACATCTCAGGTCAGTCACTGTCTAAATTTACTTTACAAATGGCATGACAGCATATTATCCCAGCAGTAGAGGTATTTGTAGTAGTTATATAGTTCTGCACATTGTAACAGATCTACCTACTCAGTCTTCCAAGCCAAATCATCCTGTACAAGGTATTACTAATGATCATTGCTGCTATGACAGTGCCTCTGGCCAATATGAGTGATAAAACTATGATTCATATTTGATATCTACCCTCAGGGAAAGAGGGCTCTGGTATTAAAAACAAATAGGGAAAGCACCAAACAGTAGAATAAGCAGAGGGAATTGAAGTCTTCAAACCGTAAAGATGAGGGGCTTGTTTCAAGCCCCACAAGCTCTCTCACCCACAAAATAAGAGGAAAGAAAGCTGTGGCTTCAGGAGAAGAGAAAAAATATAAAGTCAAATAATAGAAGTGCCAATAATCAAAACTTAAAATAGGAGAAAAATACCTTACACTAGGATACAAGACCCAGAAGTCTGAAAATGCTCTCTGCAGTTTGTCAGTGAACTATATTGCCATTCAATGCCAAATGGTTAAGGCAACACAAAAACACTTAGGAATAAAGAAAGGAAGAGGACTGCAAAGTTGTTAAACTACTAGCATTCATTAACAAAATCCTGATCAGCAATTAGCAAGCAAGCCTCCAGACTTCTTGCCCTATGAAAAGAATGGGTGCTTTAGGGTACCTCCTGAAATAGGACATAAAAAAAGACCACCACACAAAGGGAACAGAAATACCACAACACTCCAAGTCCTAACTTTTCATTAGATGCCTGACATTTTAAAGGCTTCATTGCAGTTTTCCTGAAGAGCACAAAATAAGGCGACTAGCACTGTCCCACACTTACATAAGGACCCTAAAAAGCACGAAAAATTTCTTGGATGAAACACACTGGTATTGCTATTGCAACTAACAAAACCAAAACACACACAAAACAAACATCATGAGGCAACATATCGCAAGTTTCCTCCTCCAATCTGCAGAAGAGCTCAAACTTCAATGTCTAACCTTAAAAAAAACCAAACTCTATTCTCAGCATTTTCAAGAAAAATAATCAAAACCAAAATTACTAGAGGAACAGATGTACAACATACTTCCTAACAAAGCAAATACACTTACATTTTTTTACATACAAACTATAGCATTCTTTATAAGCAGTACATGAACAGATAACCTTTAGATTCAAATAACTCAAAAACGGCCTAAGACACTTGAAGGGAGGGGAAAACAATTTGTGTTTTGTTTCATTTTTGCTTAGATCCCACTAAGCAACCGTGTGGGTTTTATTTGAAGTCTGCTCTTCTTTCCTACTTCTCATAAAAGTCAATTTCACACTGAAAACAAAGTAATCCCTTCTTTTACTGATGATAAATGATCCCCCTTCTGACTTAATTCCAGGGCCAAAAAGAATGATACTCTAAGCAACTCACAATTTTAGGTAATCCAGTTATTCTTGTAGGATTGATAAAGAGAAGAATGAGATTTACAGTGCTGCATAACCTTATGTTATCCTTCCACTTAAGCATCTGTTTAGCTCTTGTTGCACAGTCCCCCAGAAATGAATGACACGTCTAACAGTGTTTTGCTTATCTATTAAAAATAAACAGCAGGCTCCTTATTCACAGACCTTTAAAATACATAGCCACAACAGGTTATCACATACACGGAATTTTACATACTTCAAGGAGTCCCAAAGACAAAATACACATGTGTTTTAGCAGAACTCGCCTGGGGAAGGATTCACCTAACTAATGAAAGCTGCTATTTGTTAAAACACGCCTTGGTTCACATATGCAGACAACTACAGAGCAGGTCACATGAACATCTGCCTACAAAATCTAGTTCAGAAATTGTCGGTGGGTTTGTCTGGCTTTTTTTTAAATGCAGTCACTTTCACGTATTTTGCTACAGAGACAACGCGTCCGCCTAGGAGGCGGCAATCGCCGTGCTCGCAGCTGCCCCTGTGGCAGGCACAGGCCGGAGGGGCAGCAGCAGCATTGTCAGCTGCATTGTGCCGGGAAGCCGGGGGCGGGGAGGCAGGCAGACCACCAGCGCACACGGCGCTGGCTCCTCTTCACCGCTCACACTGCACCGAGGCTGCTCCCCAAAGCACACACGGCGTGCCCTAAGCTGAGCCTTGTCTCTGGGGGCTTTTCATTTCCCGGCTGGCACCAGTACTACTCCTGACTTCACAGCACTACGAGAAACGTTTGTAGGTATTGACATTATCGCGACGGCTACGCTCCGGGAAAAGTCAAAGGTAGGAAACAGTGCCCTATGACGACAATACAAAAAAATAAAGCAAAACAGAATACCAATTAAAACCGGAACGCTGTTTTAACGTTCCAGCAGCAGGTCGCATAGCCTAAAGCAATAGTTGTAAGCAAAGCACTGTATTACGTGCCAGGCCGAGCAACCCAGGAACTTGCGGTACAAGCAACTCTTGAGGTCCCCGGCTCAGAAGACAGAAATGACGGGGGCATAACGAGAATATTACTTGGAGCGAAAGCAGGACAGAGCCTTGATAAAGGACGGGGTGTTTAATCCAGGCTAACAACGCTCAGCTGAGAAAGGAGGGGGAGAAAACCAGGCTTTCGCATTCCTAGGGCGAACAGAGGACCTGGCAAACCTAGCCTAACCCGCACAAAGCCCGCTCCGGGGGAAAACCATCCTACCACACACCCGGGAAATGGAAACGGAAAGAAAACAACAGTTGTGCAACACAGCTCATCCCTCGCTGCATTCCCGGGTTTCCAGGGCCGGGGCTGCCCCGGAGGCGATCCCGCTCCCTCCGGACGCCGCCCCGGCCCCCGAATATCCCCTCCTGGAGCCCGACCGCGCTCCTCGAGAAACACCCCGAGGGAAGAGGGAAAAAGGATTAAAATACACGGGCAGAGAGGCCCGAATCTGGCCGAGGTCGGAGATCGGCATCCATACATACACACACACTCCCCTGGGGGAACGTTTCCCCGGCGCCCTCCGGGCGACCGCGACTCCGCTCGCCCCGGGCCGGGGCTGCCCCGCGGCGGCGGAGAGTGCGGGCGGGGGGGAGGGGGGCAGGCAGCTCCTCCCGCGCCCCCGGGGCCGCCGCGCTCACCGTGCCGTCCCCCCGCGGCCGGGACAGCCGCCCGTACCTGGTCAGACATGGCTCGGCCCCGTGTCGTGCGGCAGGCTCGGCTGGGCCGCTGCAGGCGCTCCGCTCCTTTCTCTGCCCGCAGCGCAAACACAGGGCCGCGGCACGGGCGGGATTTCCGGTGCGCCTGAGCTCACTTCCCTGCCGGGCTCCGCCCGCCGCCGCGCCCGGACCTCGCTCGGAGCGGCGCCGGTACCGGCTCCCACCCAGGCCGCGGCCGAGAGGCGCGATCGCCGTTGGAAGAAGCGACGGACGTTAAGGGCACCGTGGCGACCGGAGCAGTGGGGAGAGGCCAGCGGATGGCACAACGATGCCGAAGGGGCTGCAGCATCTCTGCTCATGAGGAGAGACTGCGGGAGCTGGGCCTGTTCGGTCTGAGGAGATTGTGAGCGGATCTCATGGATCACAGAAATACCTCAAAGGCGGGTGCCAAGAGATGGTGCCAGACACTTCTCAGTGGTGCTCAGTGACAGGACGAAGAGTAACGGCCATAAACTAAAGCATAATAAGCTCCACCTCAGCTTGAGAAAGAACTTACTTACATTGAGGGTGGCAGAGCACTGGAACAGGCTGCCCAGGGAAGCCATGGAGTCTCTGTCTCTGGAGACATTCAGACCCCACCTGGACATGTTCCTGTGTCACCTGCTGCAGGTGACCCTGCCATGGCAGGGGTTGGACTCAATGCTCTCCAGAGATCCCTTCCAACCCTGACAATTCCGTGAAGTCACATAACCCTTTCCACAACAGCAGATCTTGGAGCAAAAGTCACTTTCATTCTGCCTACCTCTGATATCTTGCTGAGGTTGTTATTAAGATGGAATAACAAAACTCACTTTTCTGTTGAGACACAGTGCATTTTTTTAAAGTCATTGCAACCATGCAAGCAATGGGATATGCATGTATTAAGCAAATCTGCCCCCAGGCAGTTGCATTTGAACAAATTTGCAAAGATACATCATTAAAACAGAACAGATGCCCTGCTTTACATTGCCACAACATGGCTATTCAGAAGTGTGCACAAAAAGTAACATCTACCTTAAAGATTACATTTAGGCTGCAAGCTGTTTGGACTATAGCATGGACTCCTAACATCCCCTCTCCAACTGCTCAGGCAACTCCTACATGGCATCTCTGCTGGCACAGGCATTAGCTCTAAGAAGCCAGCAAGTAGAAAAAAACTCCACACATCAGAACCATAAAATAACGTGAATGTAAAATCAATGAACCAACAGAAATTTGCTCAATTGAAATAGGAGATTATTATCCTCATGCTACTAAACAGAGTTTTAACTTCATCAGCTACCTTTGGGAAAGGGCATTAGCTCTGGGCAGGGGGCATTCATTAACACAAACAGCTCCATGCTCTGTGCCATGTTCCCCTATAATAACACCAAACACCAAAGTGGCTGCACTCTGCCTGCATTTCTGCTTGTCACTGAATGCCAAGTTACAAACACAGCTACACCAAGAGGTGCACTTTTACCAGCCAGTGGAATAATCAGTATCTAGACTCATGGGAATTATTTTTGTTAAACAACTGTTAAAACAATTCAGAATTAACAAGGGAGGGAAAAATAAATAAAGAGAACCAAAACAAATGCTATACAGAGCTACAGAATGAAGAAGATCTTTTTTAGGCAAGGCCAAGCAGTTAGAAAAGCCAAATACGTTCATGCCATGCCAAGCTCACAGTAAGAGCTCATTATGAGCTTAATAACAAACACAATGCACCTAAATAAGCCATGCAAGGGCTCCACAACAACACACAATACTAACAAAATGGAAAATGACAAATATTCTTTCCTGAACACTACTGCTTTTTATAAATTCTGAAGGGATTTTTTAAAACAGAGTCTTACTGTGCTAAGGCCAAAGTCTCAGACCCTGGCACAAACCCAACTTGTTCAAGTAATCCCACAATAAAAGCTAACACTCACATGAGTCAGAATGCAGTTACCTATCCACATACCTAGCCATAAAGAGTTAGAATGTGCTCATCAGCATACACACTAAATGTAGTGCCACCTGTCTTGACTCCTTTCTTATTCCATTAGTTGTGGCTTCATTAGCTCTTCAGGACACAAGCCAGATTTGTACAGGATCTTCAAAGTTAATCTCCACTGAGCCTGTGAAAACTGTGGATGTACAGCAGTAAAGCCTCCACTTTTTTTCTTTTTCGACTGCTCAATTCAACATAGAATACACTTAATCAGAAAACAACAAAAGCTGTTTTAAAAATACCACATGTACTTACACGAGTTTCTTCCCACAAAACCCTAAATCAGCCTTGTATTTACACACACTGCTAATAGTACGTACCCTGATAACCTCACTGAAATCTCAGGTGTTTTATAATGTCTCTTATTTCCCTATCTGCGCTTAATCTCTGTCACCTGAAGCCAATAAAGTTCACCTCCACTGATGGATTTCTCCCAAGCTGCCGTATAGTTTAGGAGCCAGTAGCTGTAAGAGGTTTTCTCAAAGCCCCGCACATACGGTCTGTGCAAAGCTGCTTCAGTCCATCAGAAACAGATTTCTTAAAAAAGCAGACTTTAACATAAGAACAATCTGTAGTCTCATCATGCCAATTTGTTTGCCTGAGAGGGGTTAGTGCTAGCAAACAGGATGGATGCAATGTTCTAGGGCAGCCAGCTAAGTAACAGTGGCTCTTACATAATAACGGTCCTCTGCCAGCCGGGCCAGAAACAGTACTTTAAAACTAGGTGAAAGCTGGAAATTCTCTACCACCCCGAACATAATTTCTTTGGCAATATTACTGGTTGTGGGATTTTAAGAAAATTGGTTGTGTAATGTAAAGTACCAAAGACTTTCCTTTGAAAAAAAAAACAAATCTTCAGAAATATTCAAGTCCACAGATTCCTCTCACTGTTGGCTTTCCAGCATACTCCTTACATGGACGAAACAAAAGCGTGCTGACTCATACAGATGGTTGCATAAAATGCAGCAATGAACGCCTGATATAAATCAAAACCCAAGCGTTTCTCGGAGCCTCTCTTCCTGCGGGCAGGAAAATCTCTGCCTGTTTTTCAGTACAGATAACCCTGCCTGTGAAATAAGCGGGGATTTCTAAGGGCAAGGAGCGGCGCCCTCCGCCTGCCTCCCACCGGCCGGCAGCTGCTCGGTTCCCCGGCAGGACCGCGGCACAGAAGTAGGTCAGCCAGGCACGGCGCTGTGCGCGCGGGGCTGTGCCAAGGACAAAGCACGAGGTGGCACCAAAGCCCGAAAGGACACCAGAGTAGGAGGGGGCACAAAGGGCCGCCCAGCGCCCGGGCCCTGCCTTCCCCCCGGACAGGACTGCCCCTGCCCCGGGAGACGGCAGCAGCCTGGGGAAACACGCAGCTTTCAAACGCTCACGTGGTCTACGTGAGCACAATGTGGTGCTTCTCTGGCGGCGAAGCCAAGCTTTTAAACACGCACAATCGCACTCTGTCAACAATTCTTTATGTAAATAAACTGTTTTCGGTGCGATGAGCTGCAGGTCAGGGAGCGGAGCGGGCAGATAACGCAACCCGTCGTGTGCGGAGGGCCGGGAGCGCCGCCTGCACCCCGGCACCACGGCCGCTCCGGCTAGGGATCGCCGGGGGGACCACCCGCTCAGGGATCCGTTCGGGAAACAAAGTCGCCAGCAGGACCACCCGCGTCCCTGGGAACACACCCGCTTCCTATCTACGGTGGCCGACCCTGCCGCCAACTGCGGCACCGGGGAAGCGGGGGCAGCTCGGGTGAGGTGCCACAGGGGGACCCCGGCGGCTCCCGCGCCCTTGTGCGTCGGGAGGCTCGAACCCGCGGCGGGGGCGGTGACCGGGCGGGGGCGCGGGCGCGGCCCCGCCACGTGGCTCGCGGGCGGAAGGTGGCCCCGCCGCTTCCGCTCCCCGCGCGCGCTCGCTTCCGCTGCCGCCGCCGCTTCCTGTTCCGGTTCCGCTGCGAGGCGCGCGCGTGCTTGAGCGGGTCCGGTGCGGCGGCGCACGTGGCGCCCCCCTGCCGCCCGCCGCAGCGATGCTGGTGCTGTTCGAGACCGCCGCCGGCTACGCCATCTTCAAGGTGAGCCCCGGGCTGCGGCGCGCTGCCTCCCGTCCGGCGGGGCGCGGCCGCCGACCTGCGGCGGGGCAGAAGGGAGGGCGAAGGGGAGCGCGTCGGGCCTGCGGTGGGAATTACGGGCATGAGAGGGAGGGAGGGTCCCCGCATCCCGTGCGGCGCCTCGCGGCGGGGAGCAGGGCCGGGGGTGGGAGCAGAGGGGCCGCGTTGTGAGCGAGGCCCCGCGGAAGGGGCTGCCGGAGGAGGCTGAAGGTGCTCGGCGGGCAGAAGCAGAGCTGCTGGGGCCTGCCGAGCGTCACCCCTGGCCCTCGCTCCCTCCCCTCTGCCGGCCTGGATTTGGTAGGACGTTGTGCTCTCGTGGCCGTGCCCCTTTCCCCGGGTTTGGGAGTGCTGATCCCTTTGTTCCCGGCCGTGCCCTCGCTGTTCCCGCCGAGCCCCGCGGGTGCGTGAGGGAGGGGGCGGTGCGAGGCGGGCAGCGCATCCCGGCCGTGCGGGGCCGTGCCTGGAAGCGGGATCGCGGGAACGGTGCGGGTCCCTGCAGGATTCTCGTGTCCCGACTTCGCTCTCCCAGAGGGACAAGCAGCCACTTTCCCAGGGCTTTGCCAGCCTCCTGAGCGGGTGGCTCAGGCTGCAGCTCCCTGGGGCTTTGAGCAAGCCTAAACTAGAGTTGCTACAGTGTCCTGCTCCTTTCTGGCTTTTGTCTTGCTCGAGTGTTGATTCATGTACAGTTTTACCAGCTTGGTCATAGTTTGACCATAACATCCTTATTTTTTTCCCTCCAACTGAGTCTTAGGGTTTAACTTGTGTGAACATGAGTGCAGGTGTGAAGAGAGGAAGGCTCTGGTTTCCTCTACCTTTGCCTGCAGCAGAATTGCACCCTTGCTGCTCTGTGGAGCATGATATTTCCTTCCTATGCCCTGAAACCTTTTCTGCTCATTGGGATGAAGCCGTGCAGTTCAGGCAATATTTTAATATAAATTTTGATATTTTAATTTCTGAAGGTAGGCTAGGCATGAAGCAAAGGTAGGGGGAGGAACATACAGAGAGAACTGCAGGGAGGTATCTGCAGAGGTGCTGCAGTGTTTGCTGCAGCTGTCAGCAGTTATCCATAGGTGTGTCATTTTTATACATTAACAGTCTTGATTTTAGCAGTTTCTATGTCTTTAATTTTCTTTATGTCCTCATGTCTGTTTATAGAGGCTGAAAATTCTGTAGGTCTTGGTGTAGGAAAAATGAACTGCAGGAAAGAATTGTCTGGCTGAGGAAAGGAAGAGTTGCCCCAAGGTTTTGCTGTGCCTCACAGTCATGTGGGATGTTAATTGCTAGGTTTATTTGCTCAGCTACTAATTGAGTTTAAAAAAAGACAACCTCCTTCAACCAGAGTTAAAAAATCTTCCAGGGAGCAAAATTCATGATACTAGGAGTGATTTCTGCACTGGGTTAAATTGCAATTGCATTTGCGTTGTGGGGACAAAACCACAAGGAGTGAGATGTAAAGAACACAGTGTTGTAAAGATTTTGACTATTCCCCTAAGCCATTTTCTGGGAATTTGCCATGCACTACACATTTTGTGAAATGCTTATAGGTTCCAAGAGCATAAGTGTTAATCTTGTGCTGTTTAAAAGCTGAGGGGGTTCCCCGTGTACAGAGATGGGATTGAGCCATTGCTTTAGGCTCTTGGGCAATTGTTGGTGTGGTTGATGACCAAGCTGTGGTGACGACTGTTCTTTACAGAGATGTTTTCTTTTTTGTTTGGGTTAGCTCTGATTAATGAAAGTAACTTGGGGGATCACTGCTTTCTGTTCGATTTCCCAGATGGTTTTTTTTTTCCAAAACAGTGGCAAATTTGGGTTTGGGTCACTGTGGTTATGAGTGAGTCTTGTAGAGCAGGTGGGGCAAGCCCAGTTTTGATAAAGAGGAAGAGGGTTTTGCTTTAATGTTCCAGATCCAGAAGGACGCAACCGTTATTGAAGAACTTCTGCAATCCAGGTGAAAGTAGAAATGTTGCACTATTGTCTATTAGTAGGGTAAAGCTGCTGAGTGAGAATGGTGAAACAGAGATCACTGAAGATGAGTTTGTTGACTCAATCAGTGTTAAATATTGCAGAGTGGTTGGATGCACTGTAAATGTTTCAGGTCTCCTGTGTTGAAGAACTAAATATAGTTGTGTGTTGTGGTTTTTATCCCTGCAGGTTCTGAATGAGAAAAAGCTTCAAGAAGTTGACAGTCTATGGAAAGAATTTGAAACTCCTGAAAAAGCAAACAAAATGTAAGCAGGTTTGTGTGGGGATAGCTGTAGGGGAATAGAATATAAGGAAATAAAGATAGTGTAGAAAGTAATCTTACTCCTAAGGAGTTGCAGCTGGGCCAATTAGCAAAGATGAGGGAGAGGCCTGACTTTAACAGGCTACAGCTGCAAGCAATGAGAAGCAGAGTGCTATAAAAGAGTGGGGTGGCTTGGTGAGAAGGGAGCTGGAGTCAGTGGGCTGCTTTGTGAAGAGGAAAGAGTCAGTGCTCTGAGGAGGTGCCCATGAGAAACACCAATAGGCATGGAACTTTTGTGATAAGGAGACAAAAGTATGGAACCCCTGCAATAAGAAGACAACAGGTAGTACTGTGGCTTGTGGAAGGACATGGCTGCCTGTAGTTACACACAGCTGAGGTTCAAAATGAAGTACTGATTTTTGGGTTTCAGTATTGTAAAAGCTGTGGGCAATGATAATGTGAAATTAGATACTCTTGAGATGCTTACAATGGAATATCAAAGTGAAAGAAATATTTCACAGTGTAATTAAGTAGCAGAAGTCATTACCATGTGTTGCCAAAGCAAAAAAGTTGACCAATACTTTAGGGTGATGTTGGTGATTTGACAAATACATCCAAGCTTGTAATGCTGGAAGTGTCAGTGGAATGATAAGGTTTTGTGCTCACAGAAAATTCTTTTTGGGAAAAATGAAGCTTAATCCAGGTGGAAGCGCGTAAATCACTGATTTGAGAGCTGTGTTGTTGCCCATGCCATCAGTGAGAGTTAGCACCACTGCAGAATTGCATAGGGAATGCAGGGTCCACTAATCACTGGCCTTTCTAGCAAATTGCCCTAAAGCTGGGAACAACGGTGGATTCCTTCCAAGTCTTTCCAGTGGTTTTATTGGAAGATTTCTAACCAGCTTTGATTATAACGGATGCATGTGAGCAAGCTTTGCATTTCATATTTATCCTGCTCTGTAGCAGTACTTAGAGCAGAGGCCGGAATATCCCACATCTGCCTGTTTGTAGTGTGGTTAATCTCATCCTGGAGACATCATCTTGGGCACTTGCTATACAGGATGTGGCTCTTAATGAGATCTCTACTCTGATAAAAATAATTCCTCTTTTGCCGTTCTGTAAAGGCATCAGTGTAAGCCTGAAGCTTTTGTTGGGATCTGCAAATGCTTAACTCAAGTATTCAGCTGTATCTGTGACCTTGCTTCCTTTGCTGATACCTGACTCACAACCAGCAGTGGTTAATCAGAGCTGGATTAGTTAAATGCCTGTCCCTGACAAGGAATTTACTGGATTGAGATAGCTTCTTAGCTGTAACTGTATATCAGCACCACAGGCTCTGTGAGGGGTAGAGGGAAGCTGTGCCTGGGGATCTGACACAGTGTGGTTAAACACTCTTCTGATGATTCTTGGCTCTGGTCAGCACTTAGGGCTTTAAAGAAATTTTTGTTGTTTGTCTTAAACTCAGCTCAGAACTTTTATTCTAACATCTAATTACAGGGGAGGACTTGAGCATTCGTGGGCAATGAATCAGTTCAAATTTAAAGTCTTTGAAGATGTATTTGGTTGAAAAGCATGTTAAATCTGAGCTGTGCAGGCTCTGCATTCCACAGAGGCAGAATATTTCCTTTTGAAGATGAGTGAAAAGATGCTATCATCAGTCAGTCAGTCAGGGTGCAGTGTTGAAATTTAAATGGATGATGTCTGTCTTTAAATATGAACTACAAAGCAAAAAGAGGGGGGTTAGGTTTTCTGGTGATGT
Organism: Melospiza melodia melodia; assembly: GCF_035770615.1. Classification (NCBI taxonomy): domain Eukaryota; kingdom Metazoa; phylum Chordata; class Aves; order Passeriformes; family Passerellidae; genus Melospiza; species Melospiza melodia. The sequence goes on along the minus strand of NC_086201.1, from coordinate 26,330,245 downwards.
CGGTCCAAGAAATACCAAATCAAAATTCCCTTTTTTTTTCCTTTATATATTTATTGTGGGACCCAGCTGCAATGTCACACCAGACTCAGTTGGCCAGTTGAGTGCTCTCAGTCCTCTTTGAGGGTCTGCATATTGGTCTTTACTCTCTTAAAGCCATAGGGAAAAGAGAGGAGCAGAGGCAGAAAATGATAAAATGGTTCTAGCATGTGGTTTATGTACACTTGTTTACACACTTCTATTTTATTTCTGTAGAGTAAAGCTGAAACACTTTGAAAAATTTCAGGACACAACAGAAGCACTTGCTGGTGAGTTAACACTTACTACAAAAAATCAAATCTCTATCATGCATTAGTTCACTCATTACTTGCCTGTGTTCATGCTCTCTTTCTTTTCTTAGCTTTTACATTACAGGTTTTATAAGTGAGCTGGTTTTGATGGTTATGAGGTCACCTATCCAGTGTATAGCGCAGTAAAGATGTAATAAAGTCTAGTTTTTTCCTTCAGTGCATATTTTTAAGCAGTGTAATGTTGTGACTGATACATACAGCCTGTCTGTTGTCAATGATGCATTCTTGTTGAAGCTGAATATCACTGATTTGAGTCAACAATTCGTCACTACCACTGAGACAACAGACAGGTATTAGAGAACGTTCATTATTACAAACACCTGGGTTTTATGGATACGTGTTATGCCTGTGGTTTTCAGCCTAAGAAAAGTCTGTGTTCTCCTCAAATTCAGGAGTTCAAGCAAAATGGAAAACCTTATATTCAATAATTTTAGTGGGTTTTGCATTTAAATGCTTGATGTGTGGCCTGATTTGAACAGAAATGGTAGGAATTCTAGGCAATAATTGAGAAATGGTGTGACACTTACTGCTGAATGTGCTGTATGATTTAAGTAGGTGAGTGTTCCAGGTCACATTTATAATTAAAGATGAGTTCTTCATATTCTGATGCAGTAGGGGGAGCTTATAGAGGAAGCAAAGAAACAAGAATAGAGACACAACCATGAAACATGAGATGCAAATAAAAGAGCTGAGATTGAAGCTGTTGTATGTTCCTCTCCACAGCGTATTTTTTGGATTATTTTGCTTTTGCATAGGTTTGGATTCAGTTCATGTATAGTTAGGCTGATTAAAAAAGCCTCAAAAACATCCAGCACCTTCTACTACTTTGCTTCAAGTTGACTTATCTGTAAAATGGAGATGTTCAGACTACTTATGGCTCATTTATTTTGAAGGCAGGACTATGTATGTGACTGTTTGCAGGGGGATAATAAGAAAATAAAAACAGTGTAGAAAGTAATCTTACCCCTAAGGAGTTGCAGCTGGGCCAATTAGCAAAGATTAGGAACAGGCCTGACTTTGACAGGCCACAGCTGCAAGCAATGAGAAAAGAGTGCTATAAAAGAGTGGGGTGGCTGGGTGAGAAGGGAGCTGGAGTCAGTTGGCTGCTTTGTGAAGAAGAGTCAGTGCTCTGAGAGCTGCCCATGAGGAACACCAAGAAGGTATGAAACTTTTATGATAAGGAGACAACAGTATGGAACCCCTGCAATAAGATGACAAAAACTGTTTCAAGGGTTTAGATGCTATTGGCCAGCTTGTAGGGTAGAAAATTATCTGCGTTGCAGAAAGGTTGTGCGGAAACTCAGCACAGCACTTTGATTTTACTCTTAAATGTTATTAGGTTCTGGAAACAAAAAATCACTAGCTGCTGCTCTGTTACTGTGGTGGTGATGTATCAGTCCCAGAAGTTCAGTGGAGCACAGAGCTGACCCTCAGAGTTGTATAAGTGCCTGCTTAAAATATATTGTGTGGGATTGTAAAGCTTTTACAGGTCTATTAATATTTAAGAATTAAGAACATCCTTTATAGATTCTTCTGTCTGCATGCTGTATTAAAATAGTCTGTCTGACTGTCCAGTTTGGCATCATTCCTGGGGCTTTAGATAGTACATTATCCTCACCAGAGAATGCAAATAAGCCATTACTCAATTTAGGATATCATGGTTGCTGCCTAAGGGACATGGCAAATTGTTTGTTAATTTAATTATACACAAGATATTCCCATCTAACTTTGCCATTGGAAATGTTAAACGTGTATCATAAGCATATGGCATACTGTTTGTAGAGATCCTTAAACAAAATTGGCAAAAATAGAACTGAAAACATATGGAGAAAGGAGAGGCAACTGGGAGAAAAGTTTTTTATTTAGGCCTTCAGAGGAGGATGTGTATAATTTTCTTCTGTATTGATTTTGAACTATTGCATGGTGAAGTAGTAATTGCAGCTCAGACTAGAGCTACTGTGGACAGTTAAAATAAATACATGAAGTTAGGAGTAATATTTTTTACATATTTTTAGGAGGGGAAAGAAACAACATCTTTGGTCTTTTTGTTTTATACAGCATCCACAGCTCTTGTAGAAGGCAAGCTCAGCAAGAACTTGAAGAAGATTCTCAAGAAGATAGTGGCAAAAGATGCCCACGAGCAGTTGGCTGTGGCAGATGCCAAACTTGGAGGTGTCATAAAGGTGATAACTGATTTTGCTTTTTTATCTTTTGTTTTATGCTACTGAAATGCTATAGTCAGATTCCAGAGATTTTGCAGTTGCTAGCAATGGATTATGCTGCCAGTGCTGTGTTTGCAGCATAGAGGATAGTTAATCTCAGTATGTGCACAGGGAAGATGTTGTCTTGAGAACACAGGTGACTGACATGGTAAGAATGCACTGAGGTCTTCAGGTTTGCTTAATTTCTCTCTTAAATATTTGTTAGAAATCTAGCAAGTAGAAAAACTAATTTTCTAATTATTCAATCTAGAAAAAGAGTGGAGGCAGGAACCAACCAAAAAACCCAAGCCAGGCAGACACATATTCCTCACTAACAGATGCAGCAATAGTAGGGTGATGATTTTTTGTCTTTCTGGGAGTGGGCATTGTTGTGCCTTCCTCAGTGTGCAGGTAGCTGTGCACACCCCTTGTTCCTTGTGTACCCAGAGGAAGGAGGTGGTTCAGTGATGGTGGTTTGCCTTTTCTGGAGTCTCCTAGGTGTCAAATACCAGTTTCCCATCTCATGTCCAATTGCTCCCTGTTCCACTGAACTTTGTTCTGACAACCTCCTCATGCTGTCTTAGGAGACTGTGTAGGCTGCAAAATGAGGGCTTAATGTTAGTAAATAATAGCAAGGACTTTGAACTAGTTATTCACTCTTGTTCTCTGAAAAAGATGCAAAGCTCCTAACCCTTACCTCTGTATTTTCTTTCTGGGACCAAACTGTTTCTAGTAGACTTCAAAATCTTGAATGTTCTGCATAGCAGATAGAGCATTAATTATAAATCTGCTCTTCAAAGTGGAATATTAACTGTGTGGGGAACTGAGGGTGTCACTACCTTAAACATCAAAAATGAATGAAACTTGTGTGATCACAGGATTGCAGTGGGATGACCAGTTAAAATGATGTAAGGCTGCTGGAAGAATGACTTCAGAGGAATGTTGTGTTGTGCCTGACTTTGGACCATTGATTTCCACACTGCAGGAGAAGCTGAATTTGAGTTGTATACACAGCCCAATGGTTACAGAGCTGATGAGAGGAATTCGCTCACAGATCGAAGGGCTCATAACAGGCCTCCCTTCTCGAGAGATGGCAGCTATGTGCCTGGGTCTGGCACACAGGTGAGTTCCTACAGCAGCTCTGTTGCATCCTGTCTGCCCCTCCCTGTGCTGTGCTGCTTGAAGTGTTTCTGAGTATGTGGCATGGTCTCGTACTCTGTGAGTCAAGGTACTTCTGTATCTAAAATCTTGTTTTAAAAGGAAAGGCTTTCAGTTTGCACCCACCCTTTAGGGATAGGCTTCATCTTCACCCAAAGTGGAAGCTGGTAGCTTTCCTTTTCATGTTATATACTTGAAGGTACACTTCTGGACTGTGTCTGGAGCAGTCCAGGGAGTCATTTAAAGCTCCATTGCCACTAAGAGACAATGTGGAGACCACAATTTGATGATTTCTGCAGAATAAATATCCATATAATAGATAATGCAAATATTAAAGGCAGGATTGTTCTTCTCACCTTGTTCTTGCTGCTTTTTAGATTTAGTGGAGTAGTAGTTAAATACCAAGTTGTTGGATCACCATGGGATCAAGTATCCATTAGCGAGTCACTTTTTAATCCATATTCTGACATGAGCTTGTCATGTCACAAGCCATTGGCAAGTTAGAGAAATGCTTTGCTGTAGCCAATTCCTTAAAGGTCTGTTTGCTTACAAAATGGGCATTAATATTGAAAAAGGACTTTTAAGATGCAATTCCTCATTGATACCGAGTGACTTTCACTGTAGCTTACAGAGGAATTGTTAACATAACATTAAAGCCAGATGGTAATGGGCTTTCTCAGACAGTGAGAATCTGTTCCAGGAAGTTTCTTTTGTTGCTTCACATTAGTGTTGCTGGTATTTGCTGTGGGGGAGGTGCAGTTTTGTGGATTGCTTCCAGCTGCTGCCCAACTGGAAATGCTGTTGACAAAGACATTTTGTGGAGAACCATGCAGAAAAACCAAGAGCCAATTAATTTCCTGCCAGTGCACTTGTGTTCAGTCTGCAGCAGGTGGTACAAATAACCTTCATTTTCACCCTGGTCACAGGGTATGGGAGGGACTCCTGTCAGGGCTGTTGTGGAGCTTGTGTCAGTGTGGCTTCTGGCCCCAGCTGAGAGCAGTCAGTGGCACAGAACTGAGCTTGGTTTCAATGAACCTGTGAACAACTGTATTTGTGTTAAAAAGGAACAGGTGGGGCATATTCTGCAGCAGGATGTCAGGATACTGATGAAACTGTGTTTGTCTCCTCAGCCTTTCCCGATACAAGCTGAAGTTCAGCCCAGACAAAGTAGATACCATGATTATCCAGGCAATTTGTAAGTATATTTAGAGCTTACATTATTAATGGATTTGGCTTCAGATAGCTGACTTCTTTACATCGGCTAAAGAAAAGTATTGCTGTCAATTTCCTCCTAGGATGTCTGAGTAAATTGGACACTGATGTTCATCTAGGCATACAGTGTGTTTTCCACAAGCAGGAACATTTTTAGGGCAATACAATAAACTGGCATGCACTTTTTCTTAGCATAGAAATCAGCTGAACTACAGACTGTGTTAGTTCAGTCCTTTAAGGGCTTTCCTTCCTCACATGCCTCCCTTCTGAGTGGTGCTGTGAGCCACGGGATAGCATTTCCTGACCCATCATTTAGGTGGTGTCTTGCATAGAGGGCAATGTAGAAATGGACTCCTATGTAAGTCACACTGCCGTGTGTAATGCTGCATTTTGTCTCCCTGCTTTCTAAATGGGAAACAGACTGAAATTGTTAAAGCATCTTGGAAAGCCCATTCCTCATTTTTCCTTGAAGAGACACACATCATAATTTGCATGCTTGCTGTGAAGCAGTGGTGAGGAATCCTGTTTGGAATATTAATTCCCAGACTGTTGCCAATGATGAAACATAGTTAAACTGAAATTAATGATGTAATTCAGTTCCTTCGTCACTACCACTGAGACAACAGATGGGAATGTTGGTATTGCACTAGCAGGAAATATTTTAGCCTCAGGGCTCTCTAGCAATACATACTGTAGGTACTGTGCTCTAATAAACTATAAATTTGGTTATTTGTCATATCTAGTAAATGGTGAGCCCGTTGGCTTTGTATTTGGTATATTTATATTATAACAGTAACTAAAAGGCTTACTTTCTTAAATCAAGTAATGGAACACAAGATCGTTTAGTTATCAGTAAAACACTTTTTCCTCAAATTTAATTGGATGCCTAGATTTTACATCAACCTTGTGTCTAGCCCTTTGGTTGACTAAGAGGAAGGAGAACTGGCTGCTGTGCTCCTAGGGGAATGTGCTTTGCAGCTGTTAGGGAGTTTGTCCAAGATGGTCACAGTGATAGAACTTTGAGGCCACACTTACGGGAATTCCAACATTTCTGTAGTATTCTGCCAACATATTCCAACATTTCTGTAGTATTACACAGTTCTCTGAAAAGTAAAGACTTCTAAGTGTACTGCAGTTGGGCTTATTCCAATATTTAAAGAATGAAATACTTCAGGTAGTCTCCCCTTATACTATTTAAATTGGTTGGTTTGAGAGTACCACATTTTTAGGTTGCCCTTTTAGGAAAAGAACTCTGTCCTTCTTTCCTTTAGCACTTCTTGATGACTTGGACAAGGAGCTGAATAACTACATCATGCGCTGCCGGGAGTGGTACGGCTGGCACTTCCCTGAGCTGGGCAAAATCATCACGGATAACCTGACCTACTGCAAATGCGTGCGCAAAGTCGGTGAGTGGTGAGGCCGTGGCAGGGGGCACCGTGTGAGTGAGTGGCACTGGTGTGACACCCACTCTGCTCGTCCAGCTGCCATCACCCTGAGCAGTGCTGCCTTCAGCAGCAGGGTAGATGTGGCCAGCAGAAAAGGAGGGTATGTTTGCATCTGGATCGTGGTGCAGTGCCATTTGGAAACTTAAGTGAAAAATAATGCCACATCACCAACCAGTCCTTCATGGACCACCAGCACATCTTAGAATCTCAATTAGTCAGCAGACCAGTTTGGAAATTAGCTCTTAAAAACTGATATAAAGAGAAGTGTTGCCTGTCTCTGGATGTTCTTGAAGAGAGCAGTTAGTAGAATTACTTACAAGAGCAGAAAGAATGCCATATTTTGGACACTTGCCTCACCTCTTGGGCTCATATACTTTGTATTGATTTATTTTTTGCTTGGTTGGTTTTTTGTAACAATGAAGTTTGCAGTCCAGAGAGAGTTGTGGTTTTAAAGGCGGCTTTCCCCCCCCAGTTGTAGAAACGGTTAAATAGATTTGGTTAGTGGTAAGTGTCTGCTTCCTGGAGTTCTCTTCTAATATTGTCATTGAAAATTTTGCAGCAACCAGCTACTGAAAAGGTGAAATATGTAGTATGGGCTTTCTGAGTTTTTTTTCTAGTTTCAAATTTAATATTACCAACCATTCCTAGTTAGTATAAACACGAAGTCAGAACACTGACATATATTTTAGGAATTCGGAATAGTGTGATGGCAGACTTGACTCACTGTTTTTATTTTGGCCTTTTATCTTCATCTGTTTCTGTGCCTTTTTTGCTAGTTCATCTCGCCCCCAGCACAAACACGCTTTCATCTGTCCCCCACAGGAGACAGAAGCAATTTTGCTTCCTCTGATGTTTCTGACATCCTACCAGAGGAGATTGAGGAGGATGTGAAGGCTGCTGCTGAGATTTCCATGGGGACAGAAGTGTCAGAAGAAGACATAAACAACATAATCCATCTCTGTGATCAGGTATGTACACATGAATGGATAGCAGTAGGACTCTATTGCTGCTCAGAAGAGCCACTTCTGCCAAGGAGAGCTTTTCCCAGGGCAGTGCTAACTTGTGATGGCAGTGATGATTCCTATATTGTTGCTTTCCTGATGTTCAGACATGAGGGTGCACAGTCACTACCTCATCTGAGCCATCTCAGACTGTTGATGCCTGCACAAGGCCTTCTGAAACTGGCAGTCTTACTTTTGGGGGAAATTTTGCTATCATTGTACTTTCAAGAATTTGAGATAGTAGCATTGTATAGCCTCTTTTTAATCTGTCACTGTGGAAGCTAGGTGATGAACCCTGGGTTAAAAATGGACCACTAAGGCCCCAAAAGAATTAGGAGTTCTACCCTGCTCTTGTCTGGGCCGTGTGTGAACAAACACCCTCTGACTTCAGTTGTGTCAGTTGGATCCCTTTGTGACTTTACCAGCAGTGGCAGGGTTAGGAGTTCCTGTTCTTGGTCTGGACCAGGCTGCTTTTTAATGTGCATTCTAATTGTGTCTGTATGAAACAAGTAAAGAGCATGTATCCCATTTCAAGAGAATGGTGGCAAAGATTTATGTGAAAACTGAATATTCCAGAGTTTTGTCCTAAAGAAAATGTCTTTACTAAGTATTTTTGTTCTGCTTCTCTGTCTTTGGCATGTTATCAACTCCTTTATCGGGAGTTTTGCTGAGAAAATAAGTTGCATATGGGAATTAGCAGAACAGATCCAATATACTTCGTGGATGTAGCTCTGCTCTGGCAATATGCTCTACATAAAGCTTCCCATAAGTCTGGCTCTTGGCTGTTTGCATTTTGCAATTTGTTAGTCTCCTACAGTGGAATTCTCAGCACTTCCTCATGTCAGTATATTTATTTCTTTCCATTTTCTGGTTGGCTGATACTGACTCCTGTAACTAAATTCTGTCTGTGCCAGGTGATTGAAATCTCAGAGTATCGGACCCAGCTCTATGACTACCTGAAGAACAGAATGATGGCCATTGCTCCCAATCTCACTGTCATGGTGGGAGAACTAGTGGGAGCAAGACTCATTGCTCATGCAGGTGGGTTACAGTGATCAACATGAATGAATCCTAGGTGATCTCATCAGAGGTTTTCTCTGAGGAGCTGGTCAGCTAACAGCATTATGCAAGGCCTGGTGCACATACATATTGTGGTAAATGGGGTGAAGGCAGCACTTCAGGAATCTTGAGAATACCGGCATGAGCTTGGTAGTAGTCTGTGATGACGAAGTTCTCAGTTGGCCTGAATTCTTTTTGGAATATGAGGGCAACTTAAGTCACTACCTCTTCTGAGACACTTACTGAGCCTCCTGCTGATAGTTCTGTCACTTGTGAGGTATAAAACCAGCACTGGGCTTTTGTAGTCAGACTGGCTCAAGATAGCAGCCTTATTTCAGTTATCTGTGCTGCAGTTCTGTGATAAAATGTTCTTGCTGTCAGGAGTAGGCATTATTCCAATGGAATGTTTTATTGAGTCAGCCTTCTTTCCTGATGCTCAAATCAAACCAAGACAGTTGAGGCATGAAAGACTGAAATGGTTTACCTATCCTTCAGGAAGCAAATGGGAAGCAGCTCTCATGGAAACAGATGGATCTGAGCTTCTTACACTATTCAAAAGCAGGAATCTAGCCTAGCTGTTTGTCTGACAAATTCCTCTTGCTGTGTCACCTCTTCCTAGGTTCCCTCCTGAATCTGGCAAAACATCCAGCTTCTACAGTTCAGTTGCTGGGTGCTGAGAAGGCACTCTTCAGAGCACTGAAGACTAAAAGGGACACACCTAAGTTTGGCCTTATCTATCATGCCTCCCTGGTGGGACAAAGCAATACCAAAAATAAAGGAAAGGTAAGCTGCGTAGTTCTTCACTGGGTTGGCTTTTTCCAGGGCATTAATATCTTGAGCTTCATGATGGCTTGAGCTTCACAGTGAGGCTTTTCCATGGCTTGCTTTACTGTATTGCTTTGTGGTGACATGGAAAATACTACTGTCCTACAAATCCTTGAATATTGTTCACTCCTGTTCAAAAGAAGGGGATAAAACTGTCTGTTTGACATAGCTGAGCAATAACAGGTGTATTCCAGATGAGTTCAGATGTACACTGGCTTTCTCAAGGGGTATGTTACTACTTTCTTCTATGTGATAGTAAACTAAGATGTTAAAGGCTTTGGTCTTTCTTGAAAATTGGACTCTTAACAGCTTGGTCTTAAAGTCTTTCATAATGCAGGTGGATGCATATGTGTTTAAATTGTGGAGAAATCTGGAAATTACACTTCAGACTAACCTGGTCTGAAGGTTGGGGTAGAGTAGGTAGGATATGTGTAACTGACTTGCTGTCTCAGACATTTTGTCTATTTATCAAGGAAGCAAGGTGTTACATTAACAGTATTTCAGTGTTAAAAGAATGAGACACTAATTACTTCTTGGACTGAACACTGCTAGTAAATGGTTACTTTGTGCTTTTGTATGTGGGTATGGTTTCCAGATCAGAGTGAATCACAGTGCCTTATGTTAAGTTTTAGCATTTAATATTATTTTTGGCTTTTCCAGATTTCTCGAATGCTGGCAGCCAAGACTGCCTTGACTATTCGTTACGATGCCCTTGGAGAGAACACCAGTGCTGAAATGGGAGCTGAGAACAGACTAAAAGTAGAGACAAGGCTGAGGCTTTTGGAAGAGAGAGGGGTAAGTCTTACAGAGAACTGCATGAAGCTGTTGTTTTTGTTCAGGGTGTGATTTCCTGACACTGCTTTTTGACTCTTCTCTCTCAGTAACATGTCACTCTTACCCTGTAGTTTCTCCCAGCTTTGGCTGGAGTGGCCAAGTGTGTAAGTTGGCTGCAGGCATTTGTGTATCAGCTGTTCTTGTTTACAGGGCTGTCTTTATTTGCTTTATACTGAAAAATCTTGATAGCGACCAAGGTTAATAAGATCACACCTTTACATTCCCTCCATCTCTATGAATTGCAAGGGATAGGCTTATTACTTCATAGTTCCTTTCTCTTTACTTAGAAGGAGCATTTGTGTCAATATTTTTTCCACTCTGCTTCCTGGAATCTGGACAGAATCTGGTGGTGCTTAGTCTTCGGGAGCTTTCTCTGTAGCTAAAGCAAGATGTTATTCTGCAAGTTGCTGCACTGCCCTCCTACCACCTGATGCATATCCTGGCTCTCCACACCTACTGTTCATGTTGCCATCAGCACAGGGTGCTGGGAGCATAGGGACCCTTTCCTCTTTCAGTGGCTGCTGCATGTGATCTTGTGAATGACAGCTAGGTTCAGCCTTCCAAGCTAGACCTGATGCAGTGCTCTAGTACTGGCATTACTAGAACAGAAAAGAAATGTCCAGAAAAACCTGCTTTCTCTCCATGGACAGTGAAACTCCCCATCAGAACAAAGGCAAGGAGAGATGTTAACACCAAAAGACAAACCACTCACCTGACAAGTACATATTTAATTTAGTTTGGGGCCTGTGTTGTGGCTTTAAAGCATGGCTTAATGCCAGCTGTAGGGTGGTACCTGCGCTTAAATGCAGTTAATCTTGCCAAAGGAAGAAAGTGCACAAATCTGAGCTGCTTTTGGGAATTTGGAAGTACAATGTTATGTCACGTTACTGTTGCATATTTGATCCAGTATTAGATATACCTTACTTGGATTGGGCCCTTGAAGAGCAGCATTAGGAAGGCCATTCTCACCTCAGCCTTGCTCACCTCAGTTACTACCTCCCTGTCACTACTCTACACTCAGGTGTAAAGCTAATGCAAGTACACAAGAGCTTGACCCATAATGCATCTGTCTTTCCATTTCAAGAGCTGAATAACTTGTGTTGTGAATTCTTTTCCATATGAGTAATTTGTTTTTCCTATCTAAATTTTTCTTGTAGATAAGAAGAATTAGTGGCACTGGAAAAGCCTTGGCCAAGGCAGACAAATATCAAAACAAGAGGTGAATAATTTTTCCTTTCAGCTTGGCTGAGTAAAAATAACTCTCCATGGTTTTATTTCTGAAAAGCTTTTTGGTTGTGGGCTGGGTTGACCTAAGATCCAGGAAACATTTTCTGTGCTATTTAAACATTGCTAATAAGTTCTGTTGCTAACAAGAATTTCCTTTTCCCCAGATTTTCTAATAGTAAATCACTGACATCATCAGATAGCAAGTACTTTAGGTGCTACCAGCAGCACCCCAAAAAGCAGGTTCTTAATATATAGCAGCTTTATTTATTACAATTCCAAATGAAATAAATGGGAGAAAATCAGAGTATTAATTAATTTATTTGACATGGAAGCTGTCCTGGAGACCTACTTATTCCACTTATTCTTGAAAAAAGGAAAAAAACTAACCACCTCTTGTTCTAAGTGAAGCTTCATCTCCTTATTTAAGTCATGTATGTAATAAATAACACGTCTTGAGCAATAAATAAGGTGTTTCTGTACTCTGGACACTGTTAGAACAGTTTCTCGTGCCCAAAGTGACACTGCAAATTGCAACTGGGGCAGCTAAACATCTGAGGATTTGAACAAGGTATTATTAGTCTGTGCTGTGACATCTGGGTTTACTGCTTAATTTGGCTGCAGGCTTCTTGCTTAGCTTGCCCTGCTTATTTTGCTGAGCTTTTGGTGTAGAGAGGGCAAGAGCTCAGCAAAACCAGGTTTCAGTGCTTGTTCTGTGAGAAAAAATTAGCACTGTTGCACCCATCTGCAGCCCCCAGACATCTTTCTGGAGTCTAGCTGTGACTTCTATTTCCATATGCCAGGTATTTCCATGTGTGATGACGGCTGTGATTTCTGGAGCAGCTTTTGCAGACAGTGTCAGTCAGTAAATGAAGCATCAGGGCGTGTCAGGAGGCAGGAGCTGAGGGAGGAGGTTGTTAAAGAGACAACATAGATGCTGGGGTTTGACCTCTGGAAATGAGGAATCATGAACTCCTGCCAGGACATGTTCCTGCTGGTAGACATGCTTTGCAAACATGTCTAGGCTTGGGGAGAATCTGAAGATAATTCCTGGCTATTTGGCATAGTCTGGCTACCTAAAAGGGAAACTAAACTCAGTACTTGTCAAATTGTCCTTGCAGTACAAAAATGGCAGTACTGCTGCATGAGCATGTTAGAAAGGCTAAAATAGTGTTTTAAGGAGATGGGCAGGAATGTTAGTCTTGTATGGAACTATGGATTTTGTTTGAATTAGCTAAATTAAAGTAATGTATCAGAGGGTAAATGAGAGTTATTTTTTAGAGATGAGATTCAAATGAAACATTTCTGTATGCTTTCCAAAAAAGATGCAAGTGATGCTATATTTGTCTTATTTATGGTTTTGTGGTTTCGGTTTTAGTTTTTGGTTTGGTTTTATTTTTAATTAGCAGTATTATGACAATGACAAGGAAGCCATTGAGCACTCATTTGTGTTTTTCTGAAGTAGACTCCACCTTTTGCAAGAGGCTGCATAATCAATTTCTTTAAACCGATATGCGGTGTTAATACCCATAACAATAATTTCCCATGTTTAGAGAATGAGCTGATGGTACTGTCTGCTGGCATTACCACATGCTTGCTAGCCCAGTCACTCAGCTTCAGTTGCTTTTATAACCTGTGCAAGGTGTGTTTTTCAGATTCCTCTTTTAGAAAAGTTCAGATGACCATTATGTATCTGGGAACGAAATATTTTAGACTTAGTGTTTTAAAACAACTTCTTTCTTCAGTAGGAATTCTGTTCTGATTAAGAAAAGAACTGCTTCATTGTTATTTGATGATTCAGTTGTCCCTTACAAGTTCCAATTAAAGAGCACTGGACAGCCTGTAGAGGAGTTTGGAACTGAACAAATGAGCATGCAGTAACTGAGAAGAGGCAGTTTCAGACACAGATATTTGAATGTCCCATAAATTCAGTGATACAGGTGCTACAGCAATGAGCTGTAATGTTACCCTGCCTTGTGAGTTTGCCCTCTCAGTTTAATGGTGGAGAGGCAGTGTAGAAAAAGCAGAAGTAAAGCTACTTCTAATGCTTTGTGTGTGTGTATTATTACCCCTAGGGTACAGTTATGGGATAATATACCAAATACAATGCAATAATACACTAAGTGATGGGGAGCTGTGTGCTTGTGACCATATGGCTATGCTGGATAGGCTTTCAGCATCAGAGAAATCAATGTAATGGGTAATTCAAGTGCTCTGTAGAGCCTTGAGCAGGTATAAACCAGGATGAAACTCTTAGTTAACTGGTATTTTCAGATCAGACAATTGTACTTTGTGGGATATCTCTTTCCTAGTCATGATTACTGATAAAGGCACTTATGTATTGGTGGGAGGGCCTCACTACCTGTAGATGCTTTGTCAGCTGAGCAAAATTGATTTACAGATATTCTTGGTAGGTTGTGTTGGAAAGTTTATGTTCAACTGCAGGGTCTTCCCTGAAGGTTTGCTCTTCTTAATGCACAAACCTTTTTCTTCATTACAGTGAAGTGAAGGTGTTTGACCCCTCTGGTGACTCGACACTTCCTGTTGTTTCCAAGAAGCGCAAAATTCAGGAGGTGGATGAACAAGACACAGAGGTTGCAGTGAAAGCAAAGAAGTTCAAAGCAGAGATGAAAGGTTGGTTGCTGTACCTGTGCTGCTGCCATGTCACTGTTTGCATCCTGCAGTTGGGTTTAGCAGTTACAGCCAGCCACAGTACCTGGGTATTCTCCTTGAGAATGGCAGTGTATTTAAAAAAGTGACTGACACCAGACTGCAGTCAATTTACAAGCAGTTGTAAATGTGTAAGAACATGTAAAAACACAACTTTGCTCATATTCTTGCAGAATTTCTTGCTCAGCAGGTTTGTATTTAGTATCTTGAAGACAGAAAAGCTGCTCTCTGTAAAACCAGAACTTGCCCTATTTTCTTTCAAGAATACTATTTTATTCTGTGTAGAAGTGTTTTCTGGCATTTCTCAACATATAAAAAGGTCAGAATTTGACTTGAAATGACACTTGGAAATTTCCATGTGAATTTACATAGTACATGAACACTTGTTATTCTCTGGGGAGCTAAAACTGAACTATGTCCACAGTTCTTTCTTTCTCTGATAAGTTACTGTGTGAAGAATGTTTTGCAGTAACAGCTCAGAATCTATCTAGTTTAACATTATGGTTCATTTTAAGAAACATTCTGTTCTCACCAGTGTGTAACTTGTGAGGGGGAAAAATGAGGAAAAAGATGACTTAAATTCACTTCTGTGAGATCCAGAGCCAGATCTGGCCATGCACTACTCCTCTTTTGCCAACTACCCGTGCCTGCAGCAGGTGAGGCTGTCAGAGCCTTCCATTTCTGCCTTCTCTGCTGCTCTGCTCTAGGGGATCAGAGTGCAGATACACTGGTTCAATGCCTCTTCATGCTCAGGTGATGGGAAGTGTGATCATTCCAGACACCACTTAGTCCATGGTGTCTGTACATAGAGGGAGCAACTTGCAGGAATCTAAACACAGCTGAGAAGTACAGTTACACTGGGGGAAAGGAGAATCCTTTGTGCTGTAAAGCTGAGATCTGTGCTCTGCCTTGTTCACTTGTATTTAACATAATGAGAAAAGGACATGAGTACTTTGGAAGCTTGAACTTTGCCCATTTGCTTTTGGAGAATTGGTGTTCTCACAGCTACTGCTTTTGAACCAACTTCCCTTACTGTAGCCAGAATTGTTCCCTTGGGCTTCCCTTGCACTATCAAAGCAAGTGTTGACATCTCACAGGCAGGTGAAATATTACGTTGCCTTCCAGCCTGCTCTTCTGTAGTTTGAGGAGGATATTTCAGTTCATAGTTCTATTATTCAGTGGTTGGTCCTTTTATACACAAACCTGCTTGTGTTTGCTTCATTTACTTTATTTCCAGATTTGGGGATTGGGTGGAGCTTAGCAGATATCCTTGAGCTGGAAGTAGTGTCCAGAACACTTATGGACTACTGAAATCTGTGCTGTTTGGCTGTTTGTTTTGCAAATTTCCCTAAACCTGAAGTACAGGCTTCAGATGTATTGCTTTTCTTCCTTAAAAGATGGGTAATTCTACAAATGTATGGTTAATAGCTCCTACTTTTTCCCAGATCTTTCTAAAAACTGGGTTTTATTTGACTACCTGGGCATTAGTGCTAACTATGCCAGTTGTTTCAGACTATAGAATAAATGTTTCCAGAGTGTTTATTTATCTTATGTCACACCTGTGCAGAATTAATCCCTTTAGCCTGTCCTCTTGTACCCTTGAAAATAGCATTGCCTCATGTTTGCAGATTATATTTGAGAACTCAGCATGGGTACACGAATTTCCCTGACACCTGCTAGACAGAGGTGCCTTGCTGTTTTGCAGCATGATTTCTCTGACTGCAGTGTGCTGGTGGGGGCTTGGTGGTGCTAGAAGGTTGAGGAGTTCAGCAAGTCACATAATACACAAAAGGGTGCAGAGGATGTCCCAGCATTAAGATTTATATTGCACATCCACTTGAATGTGCATGTGAGCCTTTAATGTCTGCTGTTCTTGGCTCTGTTGTTTTTTGCTGCAGTGCTCTATTCAGCTTTTGCCTGGTCAGAGATAACACATCCAGACAGCGTGTTGTGAAAGAAGTCTCTGCCTCCTCCTTCCCCATGCTGTTTGTGCAGCTGCATAAAAAATGGGGGCGGTGGGAAAAGCAGTCCCAGAAAAAAAGGCATTCTTCAGCTAGATTTTTTTATTGGGCTTGTGTTACAAGAGGAAGGTAAAGGACAGGAAGGAGTGGGAAGCTGCCGCTGAAGAGTTTTGGTCAAACCATTGCTTTTAATATCTGTTGTAAAGAGGGACAGTATTTTGCATTATGCCAGCCTGAAGTGTAAATGTTACTGCAAGATGAGATGTGTGGTGTTTTCTCTCTCCCTGTTTGGGGTGCATGAATGGCAGTGCTTTGGGTGGGACCTGGCAGGGGGTTGGGGGTTGAGGTATGTATTCACCTTTTATACCTATCAGGAAACCAGGTGGAAGGATTAGTGCCTGAAACAAGTTACATTCCACTTCAGGAGCTGTTAAAACCTGGTTTTGTGTTGGTGAAGGGAAATAGGGCAGGTGTTTTTGTGACTGTGGTCTCTGCAGTTGGATGTGGCCAAACAGAATTCATACCACCAGCAAGGCTAGCCAGTCTCCTCAGGGAAGCCTTCAGCTTGCATCTAGCATCAGGATATAGTAGCAGTTAGTGACTTGGGAAGGTATCTCTTGAAAAGAGAAATATCTTCAGTTAATGGTGTTAATGGAGTGAACCCTGCAAGTCACAAAAGCAACAACTTGGTAGGATGTTCTTTTCTGATAGACAGTGTGACTTCATTCTGTACACTCTGTGGAGCATTGTCTGGAGGAGGGAGGGTACACCAGGACATCAGGCTTGTGTGTAAAAGCTTAGACAAAAATGGTGAGTGGAACTACTGCTGGTGATGTCCAGCACTTCCAGGGCCATCAGTCAGATTGATCCTCAGGCTGCTGCTGCTTTCTGTGCTCTGTGCCTGAGTCAGAGCTATTGGTTTCCTTGTCAGCTGCTGTGTATCACAAAGAAACCCCCACTGGCCTTGCCTGACTTGGCAGTATTGCACCTAGAGGGAAAAGACCAGCACCCCTGGAGCCTTTATCCTCATTCTAGGTACAAATATGTGAGGCCTTGTGATGAGCTTTGCTAGAAGGCAACAGCTGAAATCTTCAGAGAGGGCTCTGCTGCTTGCTGTGAGAAGTGACAGTGCCTGTGAGCACCCAGTGCATCATTGCACAGCAAATTGTGCCAGGTTCCACTGCCTGCTGTGTCAGAATTGATGACATCTAGGGTAATAACAAGAAATAATTTTTTCAAGGTTATCACCCAACATTTTTCTTGGAAATGTATATCTTACCAATCCAGCTGAGTAAAAACATGTAGCATAGCAAAATACAATGTGTATGCTCCTGTTATACAGTGTGGCTTTAATATAGTTTATGCTTATTTTTCAGCTGCTTTTACTTTCCCCATGTCATTCATAGGGTGGTGAGGACACTTATTTTTATACCTGCTTTGAATGCCTTATGCTTGCACACTGTTCTCTGTGAATTTTGTGGCACAATCCACTCAAAGTTACATTTACCAGGTTTTTTATCTAGAATCTTTTGCTGTTTTGTTTCTGGTATGTTTTTTGATGTCAGAAAACTGCATGTGTTGGCTGCATTCTTCTGTAGACATGTCTAGAAATTACTTACCCTGAAGCCAACTTTTTTTGTCTGAAGCTAGTGTTAGAGCCAGAGTTTGAAGTGTTATTTTTGACTCATATAATCCTTTTTCTGGCTTGAGGAACTAAACTCGTGACAAAGTACAATCAAGACATTAGGAGGTTATGTGGTTTGGGTCTTTTTTGTAATTGAACTTGTTCTTTTTCTAAGTGGTGAGTGAGTGTTCTTGAAAATGAAATTGGTTCTTTCCTGGGGGACATATGGTGAGAAAATGACGTCTTGAGTCAAACCTCCAGTAGCAAAGATACATACCACAAACACCTCTGGTTTCACCATCAGTTTTGTAGCTACTGAAGGATGGTCGTTCCTGCATTCAGAACTTAGTCATGAGTACTGTGTGAAACTTGGTATCCAGCACTGACTCAGCTGTGCAAATAAATTTAACTTGGGTATGCTCCAGTAACAGCCTGGCTGCTGCATAGGCTGTCAGCTTGGTAATGATTTTTGCTTGGTATCTTTACCTCGAGATTCCTAAGACTGTGGGATGTATTCTAGGAAGTGAGTGGTAAATCACAGTTCCATTACCCTGTGATTAGATAGGGCAGCTGTTGATGAATTGTTCTGAAAAGTAACTCTAAGGCCATTAGTAAATCTTTCCCTGGGTTGACATTCCTCTCAGCTTATATAAATAATATTATAAATAATTCCTGTCGTCCAGGATAGGAAAGTGTTTCTGCATTAAATGCTTGAAGTTGCATTGAGATCATTGTGTTTGCCAATCTAAACAGTAAGGAAAACCGGTCTGCTTCTTCACAAATTTCCAACATCAAGATGGAGAAATCAGTTGTGACCAAGCTACTGCTGGCTAAATGTGTTTCTAAGGGGGGATTTAGAGTCCTTTTGCTGCTCCTGTGTTGCTGGTAAAAATACTTGCCAGACTGTGGACAGTCACTTTTCCCATGGAGTACTTGAAGGTAATTTGGCAAATACAACATGCAAGTTTGTTTTAAATTCTGGGAGCAGCATATAGGAATAGGATGATGTGAATTCACCAGGAGCTGGGAATAGTGCTGTCTAAACACTGTCACTGTCTGAAGTAGCTTTATGTTTTGATTATAGCAGGGAGTAGTTCTGCAGGTAAGTTAACACAGACAGTAAATAGGAGTCATTGCATCCCCTGCTGTCTCATAGCGTTTCCTTTTGCACTCTCAATAACTGACAACCTGCCTTTCATTTTTGTCCTTTTTCTGCTACAGAAGGGGCAGCTGTAGAAGATGGTGAACCTGTCAAAAAGAAGAAAAAGAAAAAGGATAAGGAAAAGCAAGCTGAAGAAGATGTGGTAATGAGTGAGGAGCTCCCCACCAGCCCCATAACTGAGGTGAGGCAGAATTGCACAGCAACCTGATCATTTTTGAGAATATTCTCTCCAAAACATAGTGTAGAGTGAGGGGTGGGGAGAAATTCTTCTATGTGTAATCCATGGCATGCAAATAGTTTTGCTCTAGTAACTTTATTTTGTGATCTCCACCTCTGTAATGTCCAAGAAGATTTGCATTGCAAAATAATATCCGGAAAGTTTGTGACCGCAATGCCTCCATTCCCCTCCTGTCCTCTGCTCACCCCCAGCTCTTGTCTTCCCCCTCTTTTCATCTTTTCTAGTGGGAAGAGTGTCCCTTGGGGCCAATCCACAGGCATCTGTCTCCACTTTGGGACCTTTAGGGAGCAGAGGCTGTACCTGTTGATTTGGTACCTTCTAGAGCAGCAGAGCAGATGGGACCAAACCCAGCTTTTGGCCCAGTTCTGAAGTCTTGTTCTTAACCCAGGGTTGAATTTTGTCCCCTTGGTGTGTGTCATTGCAGGGCTGAGGACAGGGCTGAGCTGTGACAGCGTGGCACAGCCTCCCTGGCCCTGTGAGCAGCTGAGGGAGGACATGGCCTGGGCTGTGCTCTGCTGAGCATGGCAGCTGGGGTGATGCTTGGGCTCTGAGCCCTGTTGCCTAGCTACTCGTGTTGCTTTGCTCTTCCACTATGCTTTGTTCATGGCAACATTTGTTTGTTTGCAGAATCCAGAGAAAAAGAAGAAGAAAAAAAAGAAAATGAAAGATGAGGGTGAAGACTGATGTGGAACAGGGGAAAACACTGGCCCTTGGACAGCTGCTTTGGAGTAGCATTTATCTACATAATTTGTTTAGCCTCTTGCTGAAAACTAACTTCCCTGTGTTGCAAGAGGGCAAGGAGATGGGTTTGATAGCTGTCTTCTCCCTGGAACAGGATACCCTGGTGTCTCTGATAATTAGGAGGATTACTGGTTTCTTTTGTTTAAAAGCTCACAATAGGTCCTCTTTTCATAACCAGTCTCCACTGATAAGGAATAAAAACATTTTTATGGAGATTTTATGCCTCTATCTTTTAACTTGTTTGCTGTTTTCTCTAGCCATTATTGGGACTGTTTCTAAGATATATTGTTTTAAATGACTCGTCAGTTCTGAAGTTCTGAATTTGTAAATGTTCTGTTGCAGTTTATTCCCCAAAGATTTCAAAGGTTGTAATATCCCTACATTTTCTGTAAAATGGATACAACTATCTGTGCATGATACCAAAGATGCTTTGAACAGTTGAGGTATGTTACCAAGTCTGCACTGTATTCTCTTGATAAAACCTTTTTAAAGCATCTTCCAAATGTTTTAGTTTTGCTGCACTGGCTAACAAAATTCAGATGCGTGTTTTGAACAAATGTGAGGTAGCTTTCAAATTGCTTCATGGTGATTGTAGCAATTTCCCTCACCTGATTTAAAAACAAAACAAAGCAAGAACCAAACAAACCCTTGAAACTAACAAACAACAATCCAAGAAAAAAGCCCCTAAATCCCAGCCAAGCCAAACCCAAGGCAAAATTACTTCAGCTATCTGATAATGAAGCAGAAAAGACAAGTGTTTTATTAGTAGCAGAAATCAGCCATTTGCTAATTCTGCTTTCTTGTGGGAATACAGATGCACTGAAGTAGCATCATGTGATCAAGACTCTAAAGCTCTTATGGTGGAAAAGGAAAATTTTTTTAAACTGTGCTTAGCACTCAATTTATTAATTGTTATGAAGGACTTTTTTTTTCTCCTGTATAGTGGTAGAGTATTACCTGAACAGAAATGAGTTTCTTCAGCTGAGTAACCTTTGGTAACTGCAGCCAGTGTAGCTGGTGGCTTTTCTGGAATACTGGAGCTTCTTCCTGAGCAGCTCCTTGGTACTGAACTGCCCATGGCCTGGAAGAGCAAGTGGATCCCTGAGGAGATGGGTAACAAGTTACTAATGCACTGTTCTACCAGTATCAAGAATATGAACTGCCTTTTTTCCCCCCTTAGGAAGGTTGCAGTGAGTTTAACTGCTGTAATTGAGATTGCTTGGGTATACTGAGACCATTCCAGTTTATCTGCTTTTTGCTAGACAAGTAAAATGAATCTAAGCTGAAATGTTTAAATGGGCAGCAAAGGTATTAAAAAGTATTCATAATGAAATAGAAGAGTTGACTGTTACTGCCTTTAGGTTTTTTTATTGTAAATGCGTTTTCAAACAGGAGTCCTACCAAACATAAAGTTCAGTTTCCTCTGAACTATTAATGTAGTTTTCTTCTTCAGAAGTGTCAGATAAATTATGTATGTGCTGTTCAAGAAACTGTCATGTATAATTTACCCTAATCAGAAAATTTATATGAACATCAGTTGCTAGTAGATCTAATCAGTGGGATTGAAATGGAGAGGTTATTTTTGCATGGCCACTTTTTCCTTCCTTTTGCTTATTCCTCTGATAACAAGGGAATGAGATTCACCTCTTTCCTTACCTAGCACATTTTAGTGGTTTATCATTGCAAGCCAGTGTCCAGTGCAGGCCAGCTTCCATCTCCCAAGGCACCCATTGGAGCTCAGTCATGAAGCAGCATGTCTTCCCTCTCCTGCTCCCATGCTGAGAATGTTGGTTTTAATATCCAGTTAACTAGAACTTCTGCTTTATTCTCTTTCAAAATGTCTGTGACCCTGAAATACTGGGTGGAGATGAGGAAGCAAATTTGAAGTTTTTCAGTGCTGGATAGACCACACTCATCTGCCATCACCTCTTTTAAGCAGGTAAAGGAAAATAAGTACTCTGGGTTCTGGTTTGAGCTGTTACAAACTCCTCATCTTCAGAACAATGAGCTGCCTATCCACGAGGGCTACTGCTGAAACACTGGTAAGTAAGTGTATTCAGCTCAAGTGCTAAATATCATCAGTGAAAATAAACAGTGGTGATAGACTACAGTCACTGTAGGCCAGGTCACTGCATTTCAGGTTGCTTATCAGTTCAGGCTGATTACATTGGTTTTCCACAAACAGGGGTTTGGGCATTTATGTACAGTCTTGCACCTTAAAATAATAATAAAACCTGTAGTTGTAGCTGGGAAATATTGCAGCCTCTTTGCACAGAGAAGTGGTGATTCTTACCTGAGAAGTGTGACAGGCCTTTAGTTGGGACCCAAACCTTTTATCTCTTTACAGTAGATAGTAGTAAGATACAGTAGTAAGGATAGAGGCTTTGAGTATTTCGAATGCAGAAAGAAGAGTTAGCCAGACTGATGATGGCACTTAAAGCAAAACAGCAAGACCTGTAGAACAGAAGGATGTAAAATGACAATGTAATCCTTAGACCATTTTACCAATAGGGGTTACTCTAAGCCAAAACTAGCAGTGGAAGATGGTTGATGAACTAGAGCTAAGCCTAGAAGAGGGTGAATGAGGGTGTTTCAAAGGGATGGTTGGCAGTTTGAAAGGGATATAACATGACTTTTGAAAATTATTCTCATGCTGACCGAGAGCTGGAGAGACAGGCATCCTTCCTTCACAGCCCACAGTAAGTTTCAATTCCTAGCTGACAGTCCCCTGGACTGAGCAGTTACTGGAGAAGGGGTTCCACACAGCCTGCACTTCTCTGCCAGGGACACAACCACAGGCCCAGCCTTCTGGGAGCTGCCAGGTGCTCATCCAGTGACAGTGCAGCCTTTCTGAGTGTGCTGGTGACAACATCTCGTGTTCCCTCTGAGGGGGCCGGTTCTGTGAGGTACATGGGCCTGGCAGCTTCTGGCTGAGGTCCTCCACATTTCCTACCTGGTTTTCCTTGTCATTCACACTGACCCAAAAGGAAAGTCATGCTGGCTGTCAGCTGCAAAGCACCTGGCAAAATTAGTGGTTTGGGTTTTGGTGGGGGCTTTTTTTTGGTTTGGTTGGGTTTTTTTGTTTGGGTTGGGGCTTTTTGAGGGGAGTTTTCTGCTTGTTTTTTTCTTTGGAACTGAACAGCTGTGTTGTGCTCTCATCCCTGCTCTGCAGGATGGGCATCAGTGAGTGCAGGGGCTGCTCACTGTCTGCTTCTGCTGGGCACCCTCTCACCAGAGACATCATCCAGCTTTTTGAGTTGCTACTTAGCACCATGTCAGGAAATGAGTGTTTTCTTCAGGCTAAGACTGTAGTCTTTATTTGTTTGTTTGTTGCCTGGGAATTTGCCTGGTAGCATTCCCTATGCATGAGGAGTTGTTTTCATGGGAACATTGAGAGGCCCTGCAGCAGCCCCTCACCCCAGTGCCTAGAGGCCATGGATGTGCACTTCCTTTCAGTCTCCTGCAGGCAATCCTGCTTGCTCTAGCCATCCTGAAGTTGTTCCTAGCACCCACAGACACTCCAGAGCCCTTCTGCTCTGCAGTGGAGAAGTTCTCCAGAGCTATCCTGGGATTTTGTGTGTCCCTGCAGTGAGAGGTGCCTGGTGTGGAGACACAGCAGTAACTGCTCTCAGGGATCACACAAAGCCTGCCTGCTGTGGGAGGGACAGAACCACTGGTGTTTTTCAGGTAAAACCTTCAGCTCACCCATCTCTCTCAAGCTATTTCTTTGCATGGAAAATCCCACAAGTCGGCTTCCTGCTGTCTGTGCTGCATCCTGGTGCCTGTGTGGTCCTTCAGCAAGGCTTCACTTTCACTGGAAAAAATAATAATTTTATTATAAACTATAGACAGCTCAGCAGTAGCTTCCTGTTTCTCAGGGAGAAGCACAGCAGCATGTTGTCTTTTGGAGCAGCTTAAAATTTGGACTAGAAATCTTGTTGTCTGAGTTGTCAGGTTCAGCCTCTGTGCCTTTCCAGCCACAGGGTGTGATGTGCAGCCCTCAGCATCAATCAGCCTGGCCTCCACAGAGCTGCTGATGCCCTGAGATGGAGGCTGCCTCTTCTGGCTAACATGGAGTGCTGTCAAATGCTCCATCCATGCTTGCATTTCCTTATGCTTAATTAGCCCCTGCTGGAAATCCAGGAGCTTCTGCAGGGAGTGCTTGTCCTCCAAGGGTGAGCCCTAGCTCTGAGCTTTCATTTTATTTCCATGTCCTTTGCACTTTGTTGCATTTCTTAAGAAAAAGGTTGTTCCTCTTACAGGAGTGAACATCCCTATGTTCAATAATTCCCAAGTTTTCAGCAGTATTAATCTACAATAGATTTTCTGATGTTTAATTTCTCATCTTAGTTACTGTCCAATGGAATCAGCAATTTTGTCTCTACAGACCTCAAGCAAAATACAGTGAGTGGCAGACAGTGATGTTCCTGTGTAAAATTTTTGAGGTACCCTGGACAGAAGGGATGGGGCAGGACAGAAATGCTAGGATGAAGTAGTGGAAAAGCTGGGCTGACTGTGCAAGCCAGGAAAGGGTTCCAAATGTAAGGGGAATGAATTAGAAGAACTCTTGTTTGGATCACAGCCCATTGGACTTGCCACCTTTAATCTCTGATCTTCATATTCCACTCTTAAAAACTGAGATAATGCCTCCCAAATCCCACAAGTGTACAGGGCTCTCATTATCGCATTATTTATGAGGCACTAGAAGAGCTCTCAATAGGATGTGATGTAGAAGTGTTGGGAAGAAGAGGAAGGAAACCTGTCTGACAGCACAATGGCTGCGAGCGAGGTTGTCTAAGTCCATGATGAAATCTGTTGATAAAGCTCCAGCCAGTCCCAGAGCAGCCACACTGAGCTCCCCCTTCTTGAAAAGGATCTAAAGCTGGCTGTGCCAACACCCAAACATTTTCTTTTGCAGGGTGGCAATAAGGTTGCTTTTGTAGCAATGTAGAAGCACACTTTCAAATTACTTTTTTAGAACTGGTGTGGCACTGGTTGGGTGGGGAGCAGCACCAAAACATGAGCTCAGTCTTTGGTGCTGCTCTCTGCTGCAGGATCAGCAAGGTCACACACAATGGAAGTTACCGTGGATGGGAGGCAGGCTCCTGTTTAGACAGCTGTGAATGTAACACCATAACACTGCAGATAGAGATAAATGCAATATAATTGCCAGTTGCTCAATCAGTGTATTGCAGCATGGTGAAGCAACCGTGGGCAGTGCTGTGGCAGGGGAAGCTGCTTCCTCCCAATGGCCAGCCTGCCTGTGCCCACCTGGAAGAGCAGGACAAGGTAAAAACCTTCCCCTTAGTACAATTCTCCATGGCTTTGCTTGGCTCACAGCAAGGAGATGTGGGCAAGGAGGTGCCAAGGTGGGTGAGGAAAGCCAAGAGAGAGCTCCTGTGCCCAGGCCCAGGTGTGCCACCTGCAGTGCATGAAAGGAGGGGGTATTTGAACCTTTACACCAGTGTCAGGTGCTTTCCTGTGAGACCCCTGTGCTGCCCCTTGTGCTCCTCAGATCAACTGAGGCTTCTCAAGCAGGGCTGACACGGGCCCAGACCCACTCATGGTCTCCCCAGGAGGCAGTTTCAGCGCAGGCAGCTCTTGTTCCTGCCTGACAGCCCATCCATGCAAATAGTGATACCCATCCATTAGAACCCCGGGGGGTAGAGTACTTCTAGAGTGTAGTGGTTTAATAAAACAACCAAAGATGTGGAAATAATTTCCAGCATGTTCTGGATGTGTGAAGCTGTCACAGGTATCCACAGTGTAAAAATAGAAATTTAAGTCTTAGGATCTGTACTGTAGCATCCTTTAAAAATGTCATCAAAAACAAATCAAAAGAAGGCAGCTTTGTCTAGACGTTTGTTTCCTAACACCAAATGCCAGGAGTTATTGCGCCTGTACCTTTCTGGAGACTTTCTGGCTGGGGAATGTTCTCTTTGCAGAGGAAATCCTTTTAACTTTCAGCAGTTCAAGACTCTAATTGGGTGAAATAATAGCTTGGCACTCCCCCAAGCAATATGATTTTTATCTTTTTTTGTTGTCTGCAAAAGCCTGACTTGTCCAATCCTATGAGTCACGAAGGGAATGTGGATGTCAGACTGCCCTTGCATGCAGGGATGGGCTTCTGGTGAGACTGGCATGGGGTCCTTGGTCAGTGACCAGTGGGGAGCTGAAACATCCTCTACAGAACTGCCCCCCTCTGGCCTCACCTGGGCTGAGGATGTGGTGTTGATGATGTGCACGTTTTTAGGTATTTTAGGCATTTTCTTTCCCATTGAGTTATTCAGAGGGGTTTTTTTGTTGGCTACTGCTCTGGTTTCTCCAGGTGACTCACAATAATTATGGATTCGTGCTTTTTCTTTGCCAAACACTAACTATTCATTAGTTGCAGCTAGCATGTTTAGATGTTTTCAGCTGAGACTTAGATTTTGATGGTTTATTTAGCCCAGAAATAAGCCTGATAGAATAAACACTGGAGCTTTGAACCTCTCAGGCTTTTGTTTCTGTACGGTGGATTAAACAAACTGAGGTACTTAGCACAAGTCTCTTTTCCTTGTTCTGGAAAAAGAAATGACCTTGAGCCTCAGGGCACAAAGCAGCAGCTGTGGCTTTCACTGTAAGTACCCTGCCATTCCCTGGGGTCCCCGGGGTGTGCAACTGCCCACGGTGCTCTGGCACAGCTGTGGACCCTCTGGCCCAGTCCTGTTGCTCCTGTGCTCCAGGTCCAGTGCATGCCAGGAACCACAGCTCAGCCACTTGTGAGGACAAGGTGCTGGTTTAACTTGGAGATGCATCAAGCCAAAAAGTGCAGCAGGAAGCTGTGTGGATTATCTCAGGTCTTATCTTGGGTCTTGTCTCAGGTCTTGTCTGGCTCCCAGAGTTTATCACCAGTCAGTTGAATTCCAACAGGACTGAGCCGGTCCCAAGCCCACAGCTCCTCTCTGTGCTCTCAGCAGGGCTCCTGTGGGGCTGCAGGTGCTGGGTTTAGCCTCCAGACTGTAGAGAACCAAAACCACATGTTGTGCAGTGCTGTTTCCCACCTCAACATGTAAAACTCAGCTGCCCCTGGCCTCCCTGCCCTCACACCATCCTCACTGTCCAGCTGGAGACTCCATCCTCCTGTTGTTGTGGATTGGAGCAATGGAGAAAGGGCCATAAACCAGGAAACTATGCTGTATAAAATACCTGTGGGACAGGTGAATGCAAATGGGCTAAACTGGAACTAGGATTTCCCCTTGAATCCTTGCCTTGCTTGAAGCAAGATGCTCAAGCAGTAAAACCTTCATCTGTAAGGAAGTGGTGCCCTCCGTGGACCCTCTGTGAAGGTCCTTGTTCTCTTTGTACATCCACAGGACAGACTGAATGCAGGGCCTCACCCATGGATGCAGCAGGAGGCTAAATCTGGAAGAGCAACCAGGCATCCCAAACAAGCAAACGTGAGAGAGAGCCTGAGTGCTGAGCTTGGTTTGTGAGCAGCAGGGGCTGCTGGGATGGCTCTGCTGTTCTTGCTGTACCTCACCTGTCACCTCTCCTGTGGGAGCAGCCTTTGATCATCCTCCCAACTGTGCCAGCAAATGCTTCTCCTGCTGCCACTGAAATACTGACCAGGTGAGCAGCCCCACAAATTGTTTCCGAGGTAGGTCTTGTCCCTGTGAGCACAGCAGCCCCTGCTGCAGGTGGCTTCACAGCCAGTGTCCCAGCTGCTTGTTCAGGACAGTTTGCAGGCAACCGGGGGTGTGGGTGGACTGCACCACCTCCTGCCGAGGTCCTGGCACCCTGCCCCAGCACTGGCTGCCCTGGGAGGTGCAGAACACACAAGTGAGGGGGATTCTTCATGCAGGACATGACTTGTGCTGTGCAAGTTTGTCTCAGCCTTACTGTGCCCTTCGCTTTGTCTCCTGCCGGTGCTGCTTCCCTTGAGGCATATTTTCCCTTCTCCTTTTGCCATCTTTACAGCTTGTTTTCCTTCCTGCATCTGCAAGGCTGCCTCCAACAAAGCCCTGGCAGACAATCTTATCTCGAAGCACAACCAGTCCTGCTCCTTTCACTGGAGTACGTGCCTGCTCAAACACTTGGCTGGAGCACAGCCCCACACACAGCCCTGCCTGGGCACTGCCAGCTCTGGTCCCTGGCAGGGGCATGGCAGGGCCAGGGAGGGCAGGAGAGGGGCACTGCAGGGGCTGGGCTGTACACAGGCACCCAGAGAGGTTGGCTCTGCGTGTGCCCCTTCTGAAGTGGAATGCTATTAATGAAATGGGTAGGAGAAATGACTGAGTCCATTTTTTCCCCCTTGGCTTATTCACTTGATTTGAAAGGCTTTCCCCCCACCCTGAGTTTGCAGGTTTAATATTTTGGCGATCAAAATAGCATCTGTGGGAAAGTGCCTCACATTTACTTTGGGAGAGAAGGCAGGGGAAGGCAGAATTAAGAACTGTCACTGCTTATGCCTTGCAGCAGATATTCCTGATAATTTGTGCACCTGAAACTATGAAAGAAAGTGAAGATACGAATAGCAACAAAATTAATTAAAGAAAAGGAGCTCTTCCTTTTGCCTGACCACACCTTGCAAACCAGGAAATACTTCCTCTCATGTGGAAACAGAAAAACTGTGCTGTCCTGGCCAGGGTAGTCTGCAAGTCTCTGGTAATTTGCTTTGTTTATGTTGTTGGGGCAGGATGGTGAAGTCAGTAGAGCTACAAGTGAAAGCCTTCATTCTCCAAAGGTTTGTAAAAGCTTATTTTTTCTTGAAAAATCAGTAGAAAACAGAGTTGGGTGCAGCATTTCACCTGGATCCAACTCCTACTGTGGCCAGTGGTGACCTTTCTGTTTGCTTAGGCACTGGTAAATGGCCTCAGTCTTATAGGTGAACACTCAAGCCACTTGGTCTGGAGTGAGGGTCAGGGCCCTTGTTCAGGAACCAGGCATCTGTTCTATCAGACTGGTCACCTTTTGTTTCCAAAGTCCAACTGATGTGCATCATTTTGCCAATAAAGGAGGCTGAGAAGACCATTTTTATCAAATGCTCTGCCTAAAGCACAAAGCAGGACTTGTAAATATTCCTTTGTACTAAATATCTTCCGATATGCTAGGCTGAGATTTATTTTTCCTTTGTTGCTGCCTGCAGCCCTTTCTGTCTGGCATTTCCTGGAGACTCCTGACAGCTTCCAGCAATGTAAGCTGTAAGAGCAGGCACATCTGCTGATCCTGGTGGAGGTTTGCACAAGGCTTGACTGGATGCCAGAGGTGGTGGATGATCCTCCAACGCCCCGTGGTGCTGCCCTGAGTCACAATGCAGGTACTGTGGGCACGGGAGCCTGTGACAATATAACAGCACAGTCCAAGTGTGCAATCTGGAGGTACAATCTAGGCTATCATCTAAAAGTAACTCCAGGCAGTAAGAAACAGGACTTATGTCCCACACCATACCATCACCAAAAAAAAAAAAAAGACAGTGTTTTCTCAGGTAGCAGCCTGTGGGGTTTGGCTGACTCCTGGTATACACATTTGTAGGACCAGTTTATTTTCCTTTCTTTTAGCAGAATGTGTAGAAACTTAGGTTGATAATAGCTGAAATGCTGATGTATTCACATGAGTCTCCAAGCTGTCAGAAATACCAGCTAGCATGAGAGTTGAATAAATCACTGGAGCTCACAACTCTGACAGTTGAACAACTGCTGTTTGCTCAGGTCAAAGCTGCAAAAAAAGAGCTTCAAGTGCATTTTTAACCTAAAAGAAAAAAAATTCTGGATGTAGAATAACAGACTCTGTGCTTTCTCTGATTTCTCAAACAAATTTGCTCAACATGCAGCTTAAACATGTGGGCTTCCTTTGGCTGTCAGCTGTTGATTGCTATCCCCTCATGATCCTCTGACCTTCAGAAATTGCTGCAATTAACTGTTTTGCCAACCCATAGTGAAGTTTCATGCCTGCAAAAGATGCAGGTCTTTCTTCTCTATTTTTAATTCACATCTCTTTTTTCTGGTCCCTGTGCTGTCAGCTCAATGGCAGAAACCACAGGAAATGCTGCCCTGTGAGGGCAAATCCCTTGAAATAGTAAGTCCTGCCTTCATCTTCCTCTAATTAATGAATTCAGATGGACAGATACAGGAGCCCACAGTGACCCTTGTGGGAGCCTGTATCAGCCACCCCTGCTCTCTGCTAGGGAAAGGTTTGGGCCAATTTCATTCAAGTTTTTGGTTAGACTGTCCTGCCAAGCACAAAAATGAGTGTCCTTACTCTGGAAGGTAGTGCTCTGGTGCTGGATCTGACACAGCTCTGCTGTTGCATCATACAGACATGTCAATGCCCTTCAGCTGGGCTCTGTGAATCATCACAAGATGATGCCTACAGGAAAGAGAAGCCAGCTTGGTGATGTCTTCTTCTGGCAGCTACTTCTCTAAGATGGACCACAAAGTCTCTGTGCTCTCTCACGTGCCGTTTCTACAGGGCAGAGAGTTTTGCTTGTCTTTCAAAGACCACAGCTAAAAGTGGTGCTATGCTTTATGCAAAGGTGGATTTTTTCCCATGAACATGCTTATGAAAGCAAAGAATCCACCATTCATCGTGGGAGCAACCCCGTTATCCTAAGCCACTCTCCTGATGTGAGGGGGGCAACCACGAGGCAAGCCCTGCTGTGCCACAGGGCCACGTGTGCCACTGTCCCCATGAAGGCACCTAAGGAAAAGGGTGCAGAGACTCAAGGCTGTTCCTGTGTGGAAGGAACATGCTTCCCATGCACCTGTGGGCTGGAGGAGACTGTCTGGCTCTGCACCTACCCACTGCACAGACTGCCCATCTTTTTCCATTTACATGGGGATTAGTCATGCCAGGCCTTCGATGTTGCAACGTTGATGGTGTAATCCTGCCTTGTCATTGGTAACTCAGTGTCTTCTTGAACAAGATGGCAAAGTTTCATGTCTGATGTGAAAAGCAAAAATATCTATAAAGGTGAGTATTAAAGTCCTTCTGGATGAATTAATATGTCATAAAAAATGAGAATAGAAATGGTGCAGAGGGGATTTTCTTTTTTGATCTGTCATTGCAGACCACTTTCAACTGTGAATTTCTTGATAAACATTTAATATTCATTGCACAATTCCATTTTGACATGAAATCTTCAGGGACGCATAGCTCAAATACAGCAAAAAACGCATTTCTAAAAGAAAGTTAAACTCTTCCTGGTCCATGTACTTATTTTAGTCTTTCCAGATTTTTGCAATCTCTTCACACCAGTTGAGATGCTGCAGAGGCCCTGGTTTGCTTTGGCTGGTGATCCAGCAGGACTGGATGTCTCACTGGCAGTGACCCACTGAAGTCCCAGGGGATGAGATGCTGGAGGGAGCCTGTGGTCCTTGCAATTTGTGACAAACATCACAGACAATGAGCTGCCACTGCTGGGGACAGCCCTACCCCCATTGTAGTCACGCAATGAGGAAAGCACGTGAGGAGAGGGTGTCTGGCTCTAAGCAAACTGCAAGGGCTCCTGCACACCTGTGCCTCAGCCCATCCCTCCAAACCAGGTGTAATTCCCCTTCGGAGGTGCCTCAGTTTGGCCTCTTTAGATTCATGCATCAAAAGCACAGCTCAAACTAAACATCACCTTTACTCAAAGCTGCACAGGGTACCAAAAATACAGAATGCTTACTGTGGTTTGTTTTGTGTGGATCACATCCTGCTGACAGTGAGTTTCTGTTAAACATCTCAAACACAGTTTGGGGGATTTCCCTTCAGCCTTCACAGCATCCTTCATTTCTCACCCTCTGGGGTCATCCTGTTGCTGTTGCATTATGGGAGCAAAGAGTTTTGACCAAGTATTTGTGAAACTGCCTGCACCCTAACAAACCTCCCTGAGCTTTGTCAGAGCCTGGACTGATGCTCTGAGCAGGGGAGAACCTGAGGGCTGTGCATGAGCAGCAAGGCAGCCCAAGGCCTGCTGGGAGGAAGGTGAGAGTCCTGCCAAGCTGGGAGATGCTTTTGAAGGCTGCAGCTTCATCTGATATGATTTCATAAAGCTAACATTTAAGGGTCAGATAATGAGATATCCTGCCTTAGACATTGCATACACAAGCCCAGCCCACTGCTGAGACAAAAGTGGCTTTAAGCCCCATCTATCCATCCATCTGATCCATCTGTTTGCCTTTTGCCAGCTGGCATGAAAGGTTCTTTTATCTAAAACTATTTCCAGCTATTTCTTCTCTCAGAATCTCCAGAGTGTTTGCATGATTTGAAAGAACTATTTCCAGGATTTTTGGCTGCACAGCATTCAAGCTTCAGATTTTACAACAGGTATTTCAGCACATTCCCTTGCTTTTGTAAGGGCTTTTACAGCAGGTCATCTGTCATGGGAAAGGTGTGTCTCCTGCTCCAAATATTCACTTTCTCATGTTATTTTTGATACCTCCTTGGCAATTGCAGGTTGGCAGCATATTACTCCTGGTAAGCCAAGTCCAAAAAATGAGTAGGGAAGTTACATGTGTGTGATGATCTCCAACTGGAATGGGGAGAGGTTCTGGGAGGTGAGAGGTATTTCATTGTGGCTGCATCTCCTTGGGCCTTATTGGGCTCTGGGATTTGCAGATGCCCCATTTGAAACTACACTGAGTCCTCCAGGAGTGAAGCTCAGAGCTGCTGCTGAGCTCAGTAATGCCCAGGAAATGGGATAGGGAGAATCTTTTTGCTGTTCTTTTGAGCCTGCCACTGAGACATTGGTATTTTTTTCCCAGATCAGCTATTTTTAAAACACATTTTTATTGCTGTTCAGCACATGGTGGGCAGTGATGATTGCTATGTTTCCTTATGGCAGTACCCAGGCTTCTGTATGTTCAGTTTTTCAGGAGTAGCTTTGATAGGTCCAAGTGGGAGGAACTGTGATGAGGATTGTACCTGACTTGTTTCAGGGAGCTTGAATAACATGTACTTGTCTTCATACCAAACAGCCACAGTTCCCACTTCCCTGGGTAGCAGCCACATAAGGGAGCAAATCCTGAAGATTGGCCTGTCCCTCACCGTGATGCTGGATGGTGGCATGAAGCAGAGGACTTCAGCTACCTGCTGGAGAAGTGTTTGATGCCAGTCAAAGCTATTGCCTGCTATGTATGTCCAGCCAGCATAAAAAAGAAATCTTTGTTTTGTTGTGCCTTTTTTTTTCTTTTTTTTCTTTTTTTTTTTTTTTTTGTAGGGGGCAGGGGGAGCTGTTTGTTTGGTTTGGGTTTTTTTCTAATGTAGCAATTTGTGGCCAAATCACAGGGTCTCGAGGGAGTACTCTTGGATGAAAAAATTACTTCAGGATTTGGCCTAACATAACTTTAAGATAAAAACTTTTATGTAATCACTAATTCACAGTCACAGTTGCTTTGGCTTCTCTCATTATCATTCCTAAGTTATTCTTTTCATGCTGGGAGTTGGATTTTCCTGGCACTGCATCTGTTTTCAGCAATGTATACACCACAATTGCTGACAACTAGGAGTTGGATCCCATGTTCCTCGACCCTGGCTGTAGCTTGTTTTTCCTGGCAGCACTTTAAAGTCTCCCATCTGCACTTGTCTCCTGATGACCAGTGGCGGTCCTTCAGCTGTGTGAGAAGTGCCTGATGTTATCCTGTTGTTCTCGCACTCCTCCAGACCCGTTTCTCGGCTGCACAGCCCTCTCCTGTTCCTAGATAGAGCCTTATCAGGGCCAGCCATGGCAATGCTCCCATCCCTTTCCAGCCCTCCCCTGTGGCCACTGGAAGGTCTGTTAGCTCTGTGCATTTTAGTGCAGCAGAAATGCTGCTCTGCTGCTTCTCTGGTTTTCCAGCCCTCTTTGCTTTTCTGTAGAAATGTCCCCCTGCCTCTATTCAATCTAGGCTCTTTAGGAGACCACCTCTGCACCCTTCAGTTGCTGAGCGCCAGAAGGAGAGCTGTGTGCTGGTGTCTCTACTTGCCTCTCATCTCCACTGGGCTATTTTTGCTCAAGCCTGGTGCTGGTTGCGCCGTATCCAGCTTACTCATAAGATGCCGCTGTTCCTCTTAGCAGTATTTTGAATGAGTACAGCTGTTCTGTGCTTGAATTCCTCCTCCTCTGGCTTACCAGGAGTATGACTTTTTAAGGGATGTGTGCTGTTTGGTAACAAGCAGGTGCCCTTGCTCAGCTAGGAGGCTGGGTATTTCTCTGGGCTTACTCTGTAGTTTGATGTGGGCACGGTGTACTTGACAGATTAACAGTGTGTTCATTCCTCATCCACTACTTGTCTGGGTTTGTTTATTTCTGTTATTCCTGTTATATTCAGTTTCATTTGTTATTTTTGGCTCCGTTTTCCAGGCCTCTCTGCTTTACGTACTTTCGCTCAGGTTAAAGGAATCCTTCATTGTGCTTTCTTAGTATTTTGAGGGAAAACTGATGAGTGTTTTGTGCTTTTTAATCGTGCCTCACCAGACAGGGCAGGCAGGAGCTTGCACATACTTGTTCCTTCCCTGTCCTCATTCAGATGTCAACTGACTTTGATCTTCCTATACTTCCCAGCATGTGTTGAAGCTTTACTAGGCACTCAGGGTTTCCATTACCTCCACACCACAGCTGACATGATGTAGCAGTTTTCAGCCATCCCTCTTTTTGCTGTCATCCACTGGCTGCCGCCAGAAAGCATTACCCCAGGCTGGGAAAGGACTGGGAATGGCTGTCTCCTGGAGGCCAGCTCCCACCGGCAGCAGCACTGGTGGTTAGGCACGTAGGCCTCCCTCAGCCAGGAGGGGAGCAGTGTCCCAGCCTGGCTGCATTTCGTGGAAAGCCATTTTTCAGCTGATTTCCTGCCTGCCAGTGCCCCACTGGTTTCCATGGTATTCGTGGTTGTGTAGGGGTGGCAATTTCAGTATCCTGGCAGCCTTCCAGGCTGCCTCTCCATGAAACCCTGTACGGTTTCAAACGTGTATGTATATATATAAGGTTTTTTTCTTATTTTTCCTTCATCCCACAGAGCTGCTGTGTGCTTTTAAGCAGTTAATCTATTCCATCCTTCGCTTATCTCACAGGCACAGTGTG
Organism: Melospiza melodia melodia; assembly: GCF_035770615.1. NCBI lineage: Eukaryota > Metazoa > Chordata > Aves > Passeriformes > Passerellidae > Melospiza > Melospiza melodia. The sequence goes on along the minus strand of NC_086201.1, from coordinate 26,295,524 downwards.
AGGTTCTGCCCATTCTTGCTGGCAAGTTGCTTTGAGGTTCCTCTGATGAAAGGTTTGCTGTAAAGGCAAAAAGTGATCAGAGCCATGTTATCGCTCTCACTTCCAGGGGCTCATACAGAACATCCTTCTGAAAGAATAACATGGTCCCAATGACCACAAGCTGATTCTTGGAGCTGAACTTAAATGGGCTGGCATTGCCATCACTTCCATCCTATCACATTAGGGCTCCTTCCACGTCTTCATCCACTTCTGAGAGCTTCTGTGGTCGCTGTCGGTGGGTGTGAGCTCCCAGCCCGGCCACACATCTGCAACAGCAGTGCAGAAAAACATCAGAAAACCTTTTTTGTTACAGAGGAGATTCTGTCAATCCTGTTTTGTTTAAAAAACAAAACCAAAACAATCCAGGGCTTTGCTCTAAGCAATATTTGGAGTGAACTGAGCACACATCTGGTCTCAGCTTCACGCAGGCTTTCATAATGGTCTCTAGCCATAATAGTCTCATTTTTTGGAAGCGAGTCATTGCTGCTCTTCGGGTTGAATGAACTCTGATCAGGCGTGGACCTCAATGCGTCAGGGTGAAAAAACACCTCATGTCTGGGCTGTGGGAGGCTGGAGGGGTTGGAGAGAGGGGCTGCTGTGCTTGGCTATGCACAGAATGGCCTCTGTTACACATAACCTGAGAAGAGTGATTAAATGGAGACCTTCTTGGCTAAAGATGGCAGGGCTGTGATTTGTAATTTTGGCTGTTGTGGGCTCCGTTTCATCTGATAGGATACATCTGGCAAAACAGGGGAGTACCAAATTGAAGGCCCTCTTTGTTGAGATGGATTTAATGGCCCTGAATTGAAGGAAGATGGTCCTTGGTCTGCTAAAGGGAAAGGAGCTGTAAACTGCAACATACATTAACTATTTCTAACTGTAGAAACCACAGGAAGAGATAATCCAGTAGTAACAGCTGCCCCTGGAATTATTTGTGCACATGTTTGGCTCCAGAGCTTTTTACCCAGCTGGCTGGAGGTCACAGTGAGTACAGATAACTATTTGCCAAATGCTAAGGAGAAGACAGGACAAGGTCAGAAGCTCTTCTGGTAGCAAGGCAGAGTATGTTTAGCAAATGGTGCTATCCCCTGAATTGGGGTGAGAGATTTCGTCAACAAAATACACAGGGGAGCTCTGAATATTAGTGGAGAGCAGGAAGAATATGCTTTACAGCTTTTGATTAAGCCAAGAGAAACTTGAGACTTGCTGTTTCCTTCTGAGTCGAGGACTATCTGCCAGCTTGTCCCAGGGACCTACTCCTGCAGATGGGCAGTGTGAAACTTCCAAGCCAGCGTCCCTGTCAGTGGCTCATAACAGAGATCTGAGTTTAGCACCCTCCTTTCTGTTAAATCAAAATGCATTTTCATTTAAATCCATATTCAAACATAAACCCTCTCCTGTAACATTTTCTCTCCTCCTTTCACTCTTCAGATCCTCTCTCTCCTGCCTACAGCTTCCTCCCTCTTTCTGTTCAACATTTAGTTCAGGGTCCATGCTTCTCTTTGCCCTCATTTCACACCCCTTCCACCCTTCTGTTGCTGGGAATGTGAAAGCTTCAGCACTTATGAGAGCTGAGCTATAGGGCTGGTAGTTTTTCCTTTTGCTAAATGCAACTTCTCCAAAGCTGAGGGGATGGTTGAAAGTAAATAAATACACAAGTGAAACTGACAAAAATGCTAGAGAGGGGAAACCCTGCTCAGACATTGATTTTACTCAACTCAGAGGGGTAGGAAGCAACTGTGCCCTCAATGTTAGCTGAAGGACCCAGGAAGCAGGACTGATGCTGGTGGCTGGAGTTGGTGTCCTGGCCTGTATTACTTCAAGGAGAGGGCTCCTGATGGATGCTTTGGGGAAGCAGTTACTTGGGTTCATGTTTCCAAATCAATCCCTGAGAAGCAAGCAGGGTGTGCAGAGGTACTGACTCATTTCTTGATCTGAAGGAACAATCTTCTCAGATAAAAATGTCTCAAAATTGTCAGGCAACAGATGTCATGTTACAGGCAGAAGCAGAAGGGATAGAAATCTCCTGTTTGGTTTAGTAAAAGGTAATAATTTGATTTTTATCTTGCTCCAGGTGATGTTCCCAGTGCTGGCTGCATGCGGGAGAGGAATGCGAGGCAGGCACACTCCGCAGCACCTTTCTCTGGAAGCTGTGGATCTGAGAGTGGTCAGCCCTCTGACATTGTGCTTGCAGTGGCAACAAAATCTGAGTTAAAAGGGGCTTCAATTCAACTCTGTTTTTACTCATTTTCACATTTGCAAGAGAAGACAAAACCTGAAGAAGCTCTGCTGTTGGGCTCATAGTTGATGCCTCTTTTCTCATTGCAAAGGACTGCAGTTCTAAAAAGTCTGAGCAAAAAGGGTTCCCTCCACACTGTCATTTAAAATAACAAGGAACAAATGCATGCTGAAGACACCACTTCTGTCCTTTAGTTCAATGCCTGGCACTTGTCAAGCTGATGTGAAGTTCAAGGGTGACCAGCAATGAGCACAAACAGAGGCTGCTTCCTCTGGACCCCTACCATGGAAAACTGAGTGCAAGTCTATGACAGGCTTTCATTTTGTTCTCTGAGGGCATTTTATTAGCTTCCTGATAGTATTGAGCTGATTGGAGAAAAATTTTTAGGTTGTTTGCAACCTAAAATTTGCAAATTGTCTGCAAGAAATTAAAGACCAAAAAGGAAAAGGTGGCTTTTGGAAACCAACCTGTCTTGCACTGCTAACTATCTTGTGTAGTGAGTAATTAAAAAACTAACAACTGAGAAGAAAAAAGTCCCAACAACCCAGAAGCAGAAGGCAAAGGAAGGTAACAGTAGCAGGAGAAGAGTGTTGGAGATTCCCCGAGCTCCATTCCCAGCTGCCTGTCGTGAGTGTGAGAAGGCTCAGGTAGCTCTCAGGAATGAAACCCTGCAGGTCTGTGGTGATGACATACCCATTGCTGCAGACCAGAAGATGATTCTGACACAGCTCATTACGTTTCTATTTCTGACTACGTCCATTGTTGGATTTAATGAATAAGTGATGTTTTGAACTGATAAAAACCCTGCAGCAAATTTCCCATTTCATATTGTGATGAACAAGCCAAGAGAATCAGACAAGCTGTAAAAGGCCTTTAACAGATGATTTCAGACTTAATTCAAAGTGGGAGGTGCTTCTCAGAGCTAACATGAAAGTTTCTCTCACCTCCACCCCCAAATTGGAGATAAGATTTCCACAGACTAAGCAGTGTTATCTCTAAAACAAGGCAGCAGCTGCTACCGACACTGCTGGTAGTTCATTATCACAGGGAAATATAATGTATTATGAAATGCAAAAATGCTGATTAACTATTTCACTGCTAATCCTTTTAGAAACAAAACACTCCCTTTGTTTATCCCACAGTGTGCATCTTCCTCCTCCTTCTCCTTGTATGCTGAAGGCCTACCTGTCCCACACCCACCTGCTTATGTTTCCAGTCTTGATCCTCACACATGATCCTTTGATCATGCAATTATGGGCTCCCCATAGGAAACCACTTGCTACACCAAAATCAGGGCATGTGAGACCACCACAAAAAAAGAAGCAAAACATCAAAATAGATCTTTCTGGGGACTGCCACAAGAGTGGTGCAATTAATTTTTGTGTTCAATTTATTAAGAGTCTGTTATCAAAAGGTTAACAAAGCTGCCACAAAACTTCTCTTCTGATTTAGGATGTTGATGTCAAAGACTGTCATGACTTCATTGCACAGTGTGGTTCACCTTGTAGTAGATTACACAACAGCCTGGTAGAGCTACAAAAACTCAAGTCTGAAAGCACTTACTAGCTCATACTCATAAATGTTTTGGGGTTTTTTCAAAAGCTCAACAGTAGGTGCTCTTTTCTTTGTCTCAGAGACAAAGAAAAATGAAGTCATAACAGCCCTCAGACAGATTTTTATTAGTCTAAAGGCCAAAAGTAATGTCTGGCACAGATTATTTAACTAGACTAAAGGGGAAATTAATTCCCTCTGAGGCAGGGAATTTGATTTACCATTTCCTTAAGGCTTTTGGTAGAATTGGGTGCACGAGAGCCTGGTCTTGTATGTGATGCCACAGGAGCTTTTGCCATTCTCACATCTTGGCAGGACAGGCTGACCATTGTGGATAGGGCTTTTCCATCCTGTCAGAAAGAACAGAAAGAAACAGACTTTACCCCATAAAGGACTTCTCTGGGATTTCAGTCAAGGCTTGGTGTCCCTCTGTCCCTCCTTTGTAGAATCTGTTTTCCCAATATCCTGTAATACCAAGCCCCAGAAAAGGAGCAAAACCCAACAATAATTCAGACAAGACGAAAGTGCTGCCGGTAGTTTGTAAAAAGGCTCTGAAGGGAGAAGGGTGCCTTTCCCTAATCCCAAGGAAACATGTCCATGACTGAGGTAGGTACTTCTGTGTTCAGATTGCTTCTGAAGTCTTCAGAGGTTCCATTGTTTTTCCTTATGCATATGTGCCTGCTTCACTGTAAGTGTGGTCCTCCCACAGCCACCTTCCCTGCCCTGACTCCAAGGGGACTTGTGGGGTGTGTTAATGCCACTGTGCAGCAGCCAGGATTGGACACTGATGGGAAAATCTATATAAAACAAGGAACTGGACACTTCCAAAGGTAATGATGTCTGTGTGTGATTTCTTGTTTAGCTGCACTGGCTAAAGCTGTAGTTGCTAACTCAGCAGACTGTAAGTAGACACTATTGTCTTTTCTGTGAGTTCTGGCTGCAAATCAGGATGTTAATAATATCTAGAGAGCTATAGGAGGCTTGGATCCCATCTATCAGGACCCACCTCTCTCTCCACATACAGGAGCAAGAGTGGGGTGATGATCTTGCTGACAGTTCCCTAGTTTAGCAATGAGTGGCAGGCACTTGTTGGGGAGATCTGTACCGAGTCCATTATTTATTAAGCCATCACTTAGGATCCAGAACGGGTGTATTTATTTGTAGGGAAGTCTGTAAAAATCTTGATGGCTGTTCTAACATATGTTTATGCATCAGAGTCAATGCTAGGGAGATGCTTTCTTTTTAAATTAGGAACAAAATATCTCCTACAAGCAAAATATCTGGACGCGCTGTTATATTCTTTCCCCAACGCTTACAGCAGCACTGGGAGAACACCCCAGCCAAGCTGACAGGCAGCCAAATATAATTTATGGCTTGTTTTAAACTGATTTGTTGACTTCATGAAAGGCCCTGTCAAAAAGAACAGTCCCCTGAGTCCTAACAATGATAACAGTTATATTGCATCAGCGCTGAAAAACTCTTGGATAACAGCGAACCTACCCTGAGAAATCTTTTTAAAGTGCCTGAACATTGGATTTTCTGAAAAGAAATGAAACTCAAGCTATTGTTTCATAGTTCATTTGAGTTTTCTTCATTCTTTGTTCATCTTATTTTCCACTGATTGGAATAGTCTCTTGGTAGCATGAAAATAGTTTCCCTTATTCCAGTTAATTAAAAATAAAGAAGTGTGTCGTTTAAAGGAGATGCTGCTAACAAGGACACGTTTAATTTCTCTTACGTGCAGTGATATCAACATGTTTGTGTCTGCATCAGTCTGAGCCAGAGCGGACACTCCTGAGCCTCCTATCAGCTGCATTTCTCCTCCCTGTGTCTCACTGAAGCAAAGGGCAACCCCCACGTGCTGTTTGTGCCTGTGCTGTTCAGAGCTCCCTACCCAAGGGCGAGATACACGTCCCCTGCTGTATCTGACCCTCATCCTGGGGAGCTCCCAGCCACAGACCCTGGCTCCTGTGCCACTGTCCTCCTCGTCCTTGCCCCATGACCGTGCTGCTGGGGCAGCCTTGCCTCGGCCTGGCTGGGAGAACAGTGAACACAGCTGCAAAAGACCATCTGCTTCCTCAGGCCTTTCCTCCTCAGAGTTTTTAACAGTCTTATCTCCACTAAGTTCAGTAGTGTTGTTTCATTGGTCAGAGTGCTTCCTGGTGGAAATACAGTTCTTCAGTCAGAATATTTTAAATCTTGGTAAATTTAATGTGTTTTCTCATCTCCCCATCTTTACCTGAACCTGCACGCCAGATTTACTGTCCTGCAGCTCTGCAATTTTTCATTATTTTGACTACTTTTCTGTAGGTCTTACTTGGTGTTGCTGAACATTAGGAGAGCGAAATCCTAGCTTGCAGATAAAACAATATCACAGGAAGAATTATAAATATGTTCTTGTCCAAGCACATAACAATGAGCGAGCCTGACTGTGACAGTTTGGATCTCTGGTTTCCTCCCAGCACCGTGGGAAAAGGAAGCTGCCTCTGTGCTTAGACAGCAGCGACTGCTTTCTACATCTGTGAGGCAGCCAGCCCCTCCTGGGCCCTGCCAGCCCTGGGGACACCGGGGTGCCACAGCTCCTGCTCCAGGGACACCGGGGTGCCACAGCTCCTGCTCCAGGGACACCGGGGTGCCAACAGCTCCTGCCTTGCCACAGTTCCTGCCCTGCCGCTCCTGCTCTGCTGCTCCTGCCCTGCCGCCTGGCACCGGGCTGTGACCAGGGCTGGGGGGACCCGGCCCTTGCAGAGAACATCTGCAGCACTCAGCAGAGCTTGGGGAAGCAGGGGAAATTCTTGCAAACTGCTGTGATTGCAAGTGTATGAGATCAATCCAAGGGCCTGATAGAAACTCCAGCAAAGCAGATGCACAGCCCCCTGCCCTTCAGTAGGGTGTTTTCTTGATCGGGTTTGGATGAAGGAAATGACATGTCATTTTTAATACAATTATTTCCTTTTTGCGAAACTAAAAGGAAATAATTCAATAATTGTATTTACAATGACATGTCTTTTGCCTTCATTTTAGGAAAACACAGAACAAAATACAAATCCGTTTTGTGGAGAGAAAAAAAGAAAAGTACTTCAAGGCAGAATATGTTTTTGTACAATTTCTTGTGGAGAAGAACTCCTAGTATTAATTAATGAGCCAAAACTAGAATTATTGAAACAAGTGAGACCTCTGTCATTTACTTCAGGCTGAGCAGGTTTTCATACACGTCATAAACAATTACAGTAATTTTCTTTTACCATCTAAACAGTGGCAGTGCTGTGCAACCCACATGGCAAGCCTCTTGTTTTCTCTGAACAAAGTAGATCTTGCTTCTTTTATTGGTAGCTGCAGCTGGGCAGAAGGTGTGTGGCATAGTTTGGTGTCTGTGGAACTAGAAAAGAACATTGGATTTTGGTGCTGCAGAAGAATATTCAGTGTTGGGGTTTTTTCCTCTCTTGGAGGCAAAATTGTTCTAGCTGTTGAGGGGGGAGAGTTGGTGTTGGTGTTACTTCTAAAGGCTGTTTCTTGACATTCATATTTCACAAATAACAGGAAGGATACTGTGGTTAACGTGTGGTTGCAGTTCTGGAAAGTGGCAATACAAATTACAATCTGTGATTCTATATTTTATTGTCTTACCCATATCCATGTTGGATCTGCATAGATTAGAAGTAACAATATTGTAGGCAACTTTATAACTATCAGTGTAAATTCACCTTGACCCTAGGAATGTCAAACTATGACCCTGGCCAAAGCATCACAATGAAGAATATCCTAGTACAATTTATTTAATAATTCTCTTGATGATCAAAGTATCAGATTACATCTATTTCATTTATTATGGCTTGTGAAGAGGAATGGAATTGTGCAGAAAACTTTTATTATCACTAAAATTGTAACTCTGACTTGCAACAACACCATTTTATGTAGTATCATTCAATATTTTGAGATGTGGAATTGGATTTCTGAACTTGTAGTTCACCCTTGAAACTGGAATAGGAGTTTTGGCACAGGGAAGCATTTCCCATAATCAAACCTTTGGTGATGCCCAGATTTGAAGGTGCCTTCAGTGTGCAGGGTGTTCTTAAGAACCCTTTTTCTATGCAACAGCCAGTAAAACTTGTTTGAAAGAGCCTTGCTAGGCCAGAACATCAAACACTGCGTTCCAGTTGCAGCCCTCCCATCAGCTCTTTGGTCCTGTGCAATACAGCAAAGGTTAAAGCATACAAACAGCTGAGTGAGCTCACTTTATTTTGAAATCATAAAATATCTTTAATTTAAGAGGTAGATAATGGTTTTGCTTGACAGAGTCACGTGGCTGAAGCTGAGTGGATTTCAAATTGGACATAAGGAAGAAATTTTTCAGAGAAAGGGCGATGGACTGCCCAGGGAGGTGGTGGAGTCACCATCCCTGGAGGTGTTTAAGGAAAGGCTGGATGTGGCACTTGGCTGACAGGGAGGTGATGGGTCACAGGCCGGATTCGATGATCTCAGAGGTCTGTTCCAACCTAAGGGATCTGTGTTTCCATGACTTGCCTGGGCTCACCGCAGGAGAGCAGTAGGTGCTGTGGCCGGCGCTCCTGGGGAGTTCACAGGGACAGAGATAACGGGGGCTTGAACCCGAGGACGAGGCAGAAGCTCCGGGCGTGTGACAGGCAGGCCCCCGAGCTCAAACATGACGCAATCTCGGAGACTGCTAAACATTTTTTTCTTGTTGTTACAGCGTTTTTTGTGAATCCTGAGCTCACGCGTCCCTGCTGACAGCCTCTCTCACAGGCAGCCTGCATGGGGTGGGGGAGGCCGTTCGCGGCCTTCCCAGGAAGGTCTAGCGGGGCCTTCCCGTTCTCTCGGAGCCGCCCCTTGCGCGCAGCTCCCGCCCGTGGCGGTGCCCTGGGCCCCGCGCCCCCTCCCTCAGCCGGCGGAGCTCCGCCCGGCGGCCCCGCTCTGCCTACCTGGAGCCACCTCTATGGTGCGGGGCGGAGCCGGGCGGCGGGGGCGGCGCGGCGGGACGGGCGCCCGGGCCGGCGGCTGCAGCGACTCCCCTTTGTGTCTGGAGCCGCCCGTGCTGTTGGGGCGGGCGGGCGAGAGGGGGCGCGGGCGGCGGAGCTTCGGCCCTCGCTCGGCTCCCGCCCGCAGCCGGCGGCGGGCAGGGGAAGGAGGCGGAGCGGCCCCTCGCCGGCGAGCCCGGCGCGGGGGGAGGAAGGCGCTGGCAGCGCGGAGGGGCTGAGTGGAGACCGGCGTGAGGAGGCCGGGCTAGGCTGCCCGGCGCTGTGGAAACTCGGGGCGGGAGGCGGAGGACGGGAAGGGCCTTCGCCCGCGGAGAGCAGCCGGGTGCGCTCGCAGCTGGAGCCGCCGAGGAGGGGCCTCGCCGCCCCGGGCCCCACCTTTGTCGGGGTGGCCGGGGGTGGCGTCGGTGCTGCGGCGGGGGCCGGGGCAGCGCGGAGGAGCCCGCCCGGCGCGGGAGGCAGATGGGCCGGGATGCAGCCGCAGCCCTCGCCGTGAGAACAGGGGGCCTCGCCGCCGTCTTCCCCGGAGCGTGAGGCAGCGAGGAGGGGCGGCCGGAGGACAGAGACCTTTGCCGGGATGGGACGCGCCGCCGCCGTGAGCGCCTAGCTCGCTCGCCGTGCCCCGGCCAGCCCGCAGGGCCCGCGCTGACTGACACCGCTGTGGGCGCGTCTGGATATGTTCCCTTCCCAAGCGGGCGCTTTCTTCGATGTCGTGAAGCTGCGTGGGAAATAGCCCGGTTCCAAGCGGGGTCGGGAGCGTGCCGCCGTCCTCCCCGACGGGGGAGATGCCGCGGGGCTGGGAGGCAGAGCCAGGCGCTTCCCCCGTGTCCGCTGAGCGCTGCCGGCTCCCGAGGCATGAAGGCAGGCGGCTGTAATGGAGTAAGAGCGAAGACGGCTCCTCTCATCTGCCATTTGCCCTTCCAGACGGGATTGTAAACTGAGAGAGTTAAGGAAGGCTGTGCGAAAGCAAGAGGAATTTCCTCTCTTCGGGGTTTGGCTTCTTTTTTTTTTTTTTTTTAAACCCCCTTTTTTTTTCTGCTGGCGGCTCGAACCGTGGCTTGCCCAGGTATGCCTGCCTCACTGCAGCACCTTGAGCTGGTGCTCCTGCTCTCCAGTGCCACCCTGCTGCTCGGCACTGCGGCTGGTGAGTAGCCACTGGGTGGAACGAACTGGCCATTTTGGCAGCGGGAAGGGGGTGGGGTCCGCTGGTATTTGGGCACATCGGTGCCTCCTTACAAAGTGCTGGGCATCTATTTCAGCGGCGAAGCCTGATAAAAGTTTTGAAATCGTGATACGTTAAGTGTTTCGGGGAATAAAATCTGCTTTATTGTGTAAATGAGCTCGACCTGCACTCAGTAAGAATGCTTTGCTTAGATCTGCATCTCTTGTCTAATAACTTACTTCAGTTTTGGAAATATATATAATCTTTTTGTTTTGCATACCTCGCCCTTTGTAAGGTAATGCAGGAATTTTTAATATATATTTTAATCGTCAGCAGAGCTGTGCCTGTTTCGCTGTGGGATCTTCGGGCACAGCCATTTTTAATTTTATCAGCATCGGTGCTTCTCGGGGCCTTACACATGTGCTGTAGTTTTGTAACAGAATTACTGTAATGTGTATTTTTTTTTTCCCTGGAGAGTCTGAAGCAAATATGGAGCTATTTCTTTTTGTCACTTGTGATTATAGAACACACAAAATGCTATTAAGGAATGCTGAAAGGTCTTGAAGGGTACTCTTTTTTATGACGAAGTTGGAAGCAGAAATGCTAAGAGCATCCTTACTCGTATATTTGGATACTGTAGTCCTATTTTTAATTGTCTTCGGAAGCTCAGTGTTAGATATGCAGGGTGTTGGAAAAGAGATGTATGTTGGTCTGGCATCCTTTGCTTTTCTGTCACGGTGACAGATTAACGTGTTGGAGCCCTCGAGTGTAACCCAGCTTTGTTAGGCAGGAATACCAATTGTTCTTGCAGTATGCTTTTTCCAGCACTTTTGGAAGACTCCTACGACTTCTCTGTCGTTTTACTGATCGGGATCCAATCTGCAGTGCTTGCTTTTCTTCCTGATATTTTGTAATCTTCTGGATATAGTTCATAAGTGAATCTTCAGAGGAAAATTGCTGAATGTTGCTTAGATGACCCAACAAGCATGGTGGTTTCCATGTTATATTTCAGCGAGGTCTTAAAATTAATTTGTCAAAGTTGAAGATACTTGGTGCCATTATTAGGAAAATCCTGTAAATGACACATGTTTAGGCAGTTTTCTCTGACTGGATAGTCCCTGATTTTCTTGCTTCTGCTTACTAAGAGGTCTCTTTCAGAAAGATTCATAAATGAAAAGCTCGATGTTCCCTATATCATCCTGACCTTTGACTGCCATTATTTTAGATGGATGTCTGCAGCGTCTCTCTGTGGTCGTTTCTGAGGAGTGTTTTTGGTTTATTCCCCTCTTTTTTTTTTTCTTTCCTGGGAGAAGGGACTTCTGAAGGTCAAAAATCTTGGTATTAAAGCACATATGAATCAAGAATGCTCAGCATCAGCATCTCAACTTTTTTTTCAAATGAATTTTTTTATCAAGTGTAGGCTTTTTTTTTGCCTTTGTGAAAACTTCGGTGAGTTGGTAATTTCCGTGCCCTGATGAAGAAGGGTTACTGAAGGAGCAAGCACAGATTTGTAGCAGGCCAAGGGCTGGGCAGGTGCTGTAAGAGCCCATTTGCACGGTTTACCCAATTCACTTCAGTTCTGACCTGGCAACAGCATTCCCAGTATTTCAGTTCTGCCTTGTTAAAAGGGTGTTAACGGTGCCAGCTTGGTCGGTTGGTTTGTGAATAGGAACCTATTTTCCCATTGTGATTTATTTATTAATTGTGAAATTTTAACAATTCACATTTAAAAGAAACTTGGTCATAATCCTCTGTAAAAGTAATTACATGGATGATTTGAGCTTTAGTTAAGGAAGCTAATGGCTGATTTTAAGTTTACACTGCATTTCAGAAAAAAATGTCTATACATGGGGAAGCTACACTAATGTGTAATTCTGCCCTTTTATGTTCATGAAAGAGCCAACACTCTTTCTTCTCTTCCCCTCCCCCAAAGTATGAACTGTATGCTCCCATCAGAGTGAAAATGCTGCCTTTGTAGCTTTGAAGCCCCTATTAATTCTTTCTTCTGATTAGTGAACAGATACTATATCTCAGCAGTGTATAGAATTGAGTGCCTATAAATGCAAAATCATGACATCAGAGGAAAAGTATTTTGATAACAGGTTTTTAAGTTTCTGTCTGGAGGAGAATATCTGGACCTCTCTGGGGAGAGCTCCACAAAGACCTGGGGTTAGTATGGACAGGAAAGGGAAGATAAAACAATGAATAAAGAAGATGACACAAAAAATCTTACCGTGAGGTTGTAGATGATAGTTCCACTCATAATCTGAAATATGAATGAAGCAAGAAGGTGGTTCTTCCTTCCCCTTTCTAATTGAAGATATAATAAAGAACTAGCTCTAGATGCAGAAATATTTGCTGATTCTTAGGAGGAAAATATTACTGGTTTCCTCTTTAAAATACAGATCTTAACAGTTATCTGATAAGTCTGTGTTTAAATAATGTATTAGTCTTTGTAAAGAGAAATGCTTTAGTGAGGACATTTTACTGACAGCAGTCTTGGGTAGAGGTTTAAAAAGCAGTATTGGACAAAAATGGTTTGCAACATTTTGTTCTTTATTTTTCAAATTCTTTTAAATAGTTATTTCTAAATCTTTTGTTTAGAACTGGGAGACATATAAAAACATGTCTTTATATTGTAGAGGATTCTGGTGTGTTCATCATGAGGGTTTGTGCCTGAAGAGGTGGTTGGTGAACCTTTGAGCTGTTCCCCAGTATTGCAAAAGAATTTTGTTTGGGTGTTTGTATGGACCAGATATTAAAGATACAATCTTTCCTCATTTCACTTGCTTACGTTCTGTGATATGCAATACTGAACCACTTTTCCTTCTGCATACATGTCCAGGGTAGACAGCATTCCATTGTCTAATGTGTAAATTATTTGCAGAAAGTATAAGGTGAAAATTAAAGCAAACAGAATATCCTTTTATCTTTGGGAGTATTTTCATAATTCTGTATCCGTGCAGTTCAACAGGGCTTCAAAAATTAAAGCAGGGAAGGAATTGGATAGAGAATGATTTTTTTTTTAATAAAAATTTAATTATTAATTAAAATGAGTGAACTGAAGTATCTTTATCTAATTCTGCCGTGCTCGTTTAAGTTACTTTAGTGTCTCAACATAATTTATCTGAAATGTGAATTGGGTGAAATGAGGAATAATCTCCTTTGGATATTCAACTTAGTTCTTCTAATTAGGTGTTTCAAATTAGTAACTGACCCTGTGTATCTTGCATATTAAACAGTGGGGGATTTTTAAACTTATCTGCACCCTGATTTCTCCTTATTTACAAGAGCTACACCCATTGTTTATGTTTTTTCAAATGTAACCTAAAAATTCTGCTTATTTTTCTGCTTGTGTTGGCAGTCGTCTCAGAAATCTGAGCCTGGGAAATGGAAGCCAGGCTGTTGGCTTGAGGTGCACACTGGTGCCTGGAGGATAACCTCAGCACAAGTGCAGCCTGGACACCAGGCTGGGCCTTCATGGGCTGTGGGCTTGTGTAAAGAAATTGTGTAGCTGTGCAAGCTGTTCACCCTGCTGGGAAGAGCCTTTTTCCTTTAGGTAAATCAGCCTGTGTGAGCCTCTGTGATATTTTGACTCAGGTGCTTCCAGTTCCCAAGCAGACTTCAGTACTGGGATACTGCACTGTGCACTGCTGGCACAGCCTGTGAGGAGATGGAAGCTGTGCTCATCTGGTGGCCAAGGAACTCAAATTTCAAGCCCTGAGACATTACACAGATATCTTGCTCCAGTGTGAATGGTTTTACCCTCAAAGGCACCATGTATAAAAAGTTGGCTCAATTGTCTGCCTATCCTTCTCTGATGAAGGCAGGCCAACCTCACTTCACCCTGGACAGAGAGGGAAGCATAACTGTATTTCTTAAAATTTTCTTACAGTGAGGTTTGTTGAAGTGGTTATTTTGATGGCATCTCCCTAGCACTTACTACAAATTTCTGTAAAAAAAATATTTGTTGAGTTCTGCATTGTTGCTCCCATTTTTATATTTCATTGGGTATTTATCAGTAGTTTGTATAGTCAGTGGCATTGTTTGCTTGGTAAATACCATTTTCCTCTGCCTTTCTCACTGAAGAGACAATAAATTTGTATTGGGTTCTTCAGCAATGTTTTATTCTTAACAACAGAGTGCCTGGTCCTGGAGCTGCATTGTGTTTGGACTCAGTCTGGCTGTGCTATGAATATGTGCTGTCATTTTCTGGGCAGAATATAACTTTATAGCCAGGGCTGTGAGCTGAGTGTAAAGTTTCATTTGGAACAAAATGTTTATGCCCTGAATAAAACAGGCTGGATGATGATTTAGGTTGGGTAGGACTGGAATCTGTGCATAGCTTGCAGGCAGTAACTATTAATTTTATTGAGATTGTAGACATAGTGGATCTACTCACTGCTTGATTTTGAATTTAAGAATAAGTGAAATACAGGAATTGTTCCCCAAAAGACTAACATTTCAGTATGCAAACTGATTTTCTACAGTGTAGCTTTTATGGTGTTTTGTTTTGGGGGTTTTGGTGGGGTTTATTTTGGTTGATTGTTTTTTACCTGTTTGTGATTTTTGGTGGTGTATTGTTTTTGGGTTTTTTTCCCTCTTATTTTTTTTTCTGAAGCATAAGTTTACGGAGGCATAAGGCTGGAATTGTTTCTCTGTTTCCTCCATGGCCTGGTTGTGTAAGTACAGATAATGATGTCTGTCTAACATCTCTAAAATCTCCAGTGAAGAGGGATTTCACAGCCTGTCTAGGTAGTCTGGCCTGTTACAGTGCTTAATTATCATGTTTTTCATAATGCAACAGTAGTAGATTTTTTTTTGCCTCTTTTATAATGCAAGATTGTTTAAGATATGCCATAATTAATATGTGGCAATCCACCTGAAAATGTAATGTAGTATACATACACAGGCAATTGCCAGGGAATACCAGTTTAGATATGTTCCTGTCTTTAAGCTTTTGATCATCAGTGTTTTAAAATGCAATTTTTCAGTTTTTAAAAATTTTGAGAACTGTGGCCTTCCCAGAATTGCGATTCCTGATGGTGCCTTCGTGACTGGAGACGTATGTTAATGTGTTAATAGCAGATCTGTGAGCTGGGCTGAGCAGCTGAGAATCTGATAGGAGAGGTCAGTCAGGGGGTGTGGTGAGCAGGAAGAAAGGCTGGGACAGGAGAGGTTTGAAAGGATGAAGGATTGGGTCTGGTTTGCTGTGGGATGAGAACCAAGGCGTATGAGACAGCCAGACAGAGATAGTGTCTGAACATTTGTCAGACTTGCTTGGAGAATGAGTGGAATGAACCTTCTGCACTGGGAAGGCAGACAAAGCATGGTTATAGGTAGCAGTTTGGGAGATCTCTGTTCTTTCTTGTGAGAATGAATGAGACACACAGTCATTCAGATGATGCCTTTACCCTTCTCTTTTTCCCTCAGTTTTGTAAGTTTCAAAACCGCAAGCTTTTGGGTGGTGGTGGCATTTTGTTTCAATGTTGCTTCACTGGGATGTGTCAGTTTTGTCAGTTGCCTTACTGAGTTTGCTTCGAATCGTGTGTTCTGTTTTGAACTGTAAATGTGTCTACCTTTTGTATCTCTCAGTACTCTGTATTCTCTCTTTGGTTTACCCTGTGAGAAAAGGAAGGAAAAATATGCATTATGGACCCAGAAGACTGACATCTGTGAACCCTTCTGTCTCCACCTCTAACTCCGTAATCTGCTAGCCAATTTCAACCATATGTGAAAGATGAGAAAAGTCTCAAGAGATTAATTTGCTACCATTTTCATGAAAAATTAGGAACTGAATAGAGGAATAGAGGAAAAAGTTCCAAGGTAGAGGTTTTTCAAGGGAAAAGAGCATAACTCAGCCCAGGATGTAAGTGTTGATGCATACACTGCTCTAGACTATGCACAGAATATTTTTTTTCCTGTTCACTTGGCATGCTGTAGGAGATCTGGGGGAGAATGAGGGATCCCTCTGTGGGAGATGTGGGAGTTGGCTAAGGAGTGTGGGAGAAGAGTCACATTTCTAGGCAATTAGTTTGCTGCTTGTGGAACAACCGGTGCTTCTGAGACAATGTAGTAGCCAATTTTTTGACTGAACTTGCAAAACAGTGCCCAAATCATTTTACTGAATGCTTATCATCCATTTATGAACTTCACAGTGTGTATGAGTAACTTAAATGGTATGCATTGTTTTTCACACTTCAAAACTACATTTAGCTGATTGTCCTGTGTGTATTCTGTAGTTCAGATACCCCACACATCAAATTTCCTTATGATCTTCTTTTCAACAGTGCTGTAACTCAGGCTTTTCCAGTGGTCCTTTTGAATGTTTTTGTAATGCATATATTTATACTTGCTTCAATCTGTGAAGTTCGTGAAAAGTAGTGTATTGTTTGTTTAAGCAGGAGTAATGGCAAGGTATGAACTGTCACCTTCTGGAGTAAGTGGCAGACAGTGACACTGGCAGTGGTTCAGGGAACCTTGCATTACCTTGCCCACTGCCACTAACAGGTCAGTACAGAAGCTCTTACTATTATGTCCAGCCAAAAGCTGACATTTATGCTGCTGCTTTTACTATACATTCTTTGACTGTTTTGAGTTGTAAGCAGGATGGGTGTAAGAAAAGATGGGTAAGAGGATTTTTGGGTTTTTTGGTGGTGGTGAGATGGCTGTAAGTATGATCGTAGGTCATGTACGTTAATTGGCTCCTTAGTTTATACATTGGAGAATGCAGCACCTAATTAATATCCGTGTTGGGCGTTGGCAGTGTCATCTCAAGCTCGTCATTCCTGGCATCAAGTGCACTTCCCTCTGCATAAGTCACAAAGGTCAGCTTTACCTGGTGTGAGAAACTGTAGTGGAGTTCAGGGACAAGAACAACTGACTAAACATGATCTACTGCTCTTGCTTTTCCCTTATGAGACTTCCTCAGTATGGTTTGGTTTCTGTTAAAAATAAAACATTTTATTTCTACAATTAAAGCAGCAGATGCTTGATACAAGACTCCTAGACCATCCATGTTAAAGAACCTTAATTAGATTTTCCCAAGACTTCAAATTAATCCACAATCCTTTGTTAGACTTCACAAAATTGTATCAGGAAAAATAGTGGGTTGTGATACCATTAAAGCCATTTTCTCTAGTAGTGATTATATTAAATAAATGATACGACAGCAGTATGCTTAGTTATCCACTGTAAAAAAATGCTTGCGTTTGTTAGAGTCGTGGTTCTGTTGTAGTCACATTGTTGCTGAATCTGCTTCAAAATTAGTCCTTCCTTCTGATGCAGAGAGAAGTCAGTAAGGCTGATTTCTTTGGGAGGCTTAGCGTTTCTGTACCTTCCAAGCTGCAAAAATCTTGGTGTGGACATATTTTTTGCAGAAAATAATGTGCTGTGAATTTTTGTCAGTCTTTTTATTTGTTTAAAATCTAAACACTAGAAATTGATTTTTTAATGTTTAATTGTGGAGAAGGGACTTAGCTGAAAATTTAGATGTTTTAAAATTACTAACAGTTCTTAAGTATAAGTTTTTATCATATTTACCTGTCTGAGATATGAATGGTATGTAAAACCAATATAGTAAGGTGAAGAAGACTAAGGTTGTAGGAAAATTGTAGCAGCTGTCTTTTAGCTCGACGGTGGCGCTGCCATATATATGCAAAGCAGGCACTTAGCCCAAGAAGCAGCTTTCTGTATTAAAATAATTTCGGTTGCAATCAGAGAAGGATAAAAGGAGCCATGTAATGAAGTTCGTCTGGATGCCAGCGCGGTGTTGGTTTCTAGTGTTTGCATGTTTGAAGTTCTTTTCCCTTATTTCTGGCCGAGACGCTGCAGCTGCCGGCCCCGGAGCAGCCGGGCGGGCCGGGGCGGTGCGGCCGGGCGGGAGCGGGAGCGGGAGCGGGAGCAGGAGCCGGGCTCGGCCCCGCGCCGGGGCTGCCGCTGCTGCCGCTGCCGCGCCGCTCCCTCGGCTGCCGGGAGGGCAAGAACTCCCGTGCTATTCTCACTCGGCTCTGCAGGCAGCGATGAGTGACTCAGTGAATTTCAATGAGTGAAAAAAAGATGTGGAAACAGTAGGAGAAATCATTCCTCGTGCCCACTGCGGTATTATTTGGATCTCTGTAAACTTTTTTATATAGAAAAGATGCAAATTCTCAGTTCTTATGTGTATGGCATAGATACAGTGAAGATAAATTGTAAAACATATATGTATATATGAATGTGTGTCTGTGTGTATCCCTACATACTCACTATGTTACCAAAATTCTACCAATATGTTCTGCTGCTAACACTTTTAATATTAGAACATTTACTGTTTGCATGGCATTCTTAACTTCCAAAAAATCTTCAGAAATGGCTTATTTTGTGGGATAGGTAAACTTTACACTTATTAATTACATCCAGATTCTATCAGGACCTGTTAAATAATTTCTCTTTTAGTTATGCTAAGATGAATCTGACCTAATTAAATTTTAGTTAAATTTAACCTGTAGTAGTTAATGCTGTTGTAGCAGAACACAATTATTTGGTCACAGTTTTTTTTCTCATTGTTTTAGCCAAGAATTTCAAATCTAGTATTTTTCCTCATTTTTTTCCATACAGACTTAGAAATATCCAAAGTGGCAAATAGAGAGACTTTGTTGTCTTTTATTGTTTCCTGTCAGAGAAATAGTACCATTAAGGAAGCTGTCAGCAAATTTAGCTTCCCTTATTTTAAGAAATACTGAAATAGAATGTTTGTGTGCAAAACAAATAACCCCCTATTATTATTTTACTAATCTGTATGTAGACTGTATAGCTACTTAAAACTGGCCTTTGGGTACAGGATTACACAGTCTAAATATGGCATCACAGAGTAAATTAATTTTAAAAATGGGGAGAGGGTGGGTTGTTTAAAGTAAGGAACACTAGTGATACAGTAATAATATAATAACTTTGTGGTTTCACTTGGAGAATGTAAGAATATTTTCTTATCATTTTGCAATGTTATGGGGAAAAATCAGTGAGGTCCTAAGACAATAGGACAATTGAATAATAAGTGGTGCCATAATATATGAGACTGGTAAGAATATTATGAGCAGGAGTCACTTCACTGAGGAAATCTAGGGGGCATTTAAGAGGGAATGTACTGAAAGGGATGTTGCATTGAGTTCTGTTGAGGAATGGAAGAGTTAAATGTGGAAACAAGTATTCAGATGTTATGTACTTTGAAGTAGTTATCAAAACAAAGTCTTTCATCTTGAAGAAGTGAAGGTCTGCAAATATTGTGAGGGAAGCAAATATTGCCAAAGTGATATCATAGCCAGCAAGTTGATTTTCGTGACTGGTTTTGGAAGAGTGGGAGAAGGGTTAGCAACAAAAGACCTGAGCTGAGAAGATAATAAGGCATGCAGAAAAATAAAGAATGGGCTTTTAATGTGGTATAAACAAAACTAGGAACAGACTTGGTGATCCAGTAATGAGGGGAGAAGATAGGTGGGGAAAAAAAAAGCTCTGCAGTTAATTAAGGTTCTCCTGAAACACCAGGAGACCCATTGTGAAGAAGAGTGAATTGTGTGTAGCACCAGGGCAGTGTGCATTGTCCTCTCACTCCTGGATGCCCTGTTTCAGAAGGGAGCTTGCACTGGCTAAGTGAGAAAGCATCTGAAATTGCCAGTAAATCCAGAATGTGCCCTAGAACTCTGTCTGAACTGCACTGTGTGTAGCCAATGCTCATGATATAATAGCAGCAACAGGTTTTTGTTTGACCTGTAAAGAAACAGATGAAAAGCAAAATTTTGCTTGTTTCCACATTTAACTCTTCCATTTTAAAGAACATTTAAAAAAAGTTTTTATGTGGCATATAATGCAAAAATTTACAGAACCTTTTTACAGAGAGCCTGAATAATCCACAGTTGTACTAACTGAAATAAGAATTTGCTTAAAATCTCAACCTTTTTAATGTCTTTGTCTTTTTGATTATGATTAATCTTCCATAAATGTGTTGTTACATATTAGTGAAAACTAGTGCTTAATTGAAGTGACTGAAAGGCTGTGGAGTTTTCCATACAGTACCTGTGTTTTAGGGTTGCTTTATTACAGCAAGGTGAGATATGCCTTCTCTTTGGTGCTGGTTTAATGTGTTTGTTGTGCATATTGGTATCTTTTCGACCAAGTTCAAATCTTTAAATGTAGTTAAAGCCATAGTTTTCAGTCATCAGAATTCAGCATACATTTAATGACACTGTTGTATAGCACTTCCAGTCTTCCTGCAATATGTTCATGCATATAATGCAAAAGAAAAACCCAAAGACAACAGCCTTTAGACAGGCTTCTAATTGAAGATAAATCAAGATAATTCTACATACTGAACTTTTTTACTGTATCAACTAACTTGTCTTTTATATCTTTGCTGAGGGGGAAATGAACATTTATGTGAATGTTCTCTTTTAAAATGGAAATTTAATAAGTAAGTCACTTTTCCCTTTCTGTGCTGATGTGATGCCAGTTCTGAGCCTCTCGGTGTTGCTTTTTTCATGTTTTTGTGTTCATGCTATAAGCTTAAATCCAGAATCACTTTGGGACAATGAAGTCCAGTACAGTTATATTCTGTTTCCAGATACTTATTATACAAGATGCTGGTGTAATCCCAGAAGCCTTTTTAGTATTCCTGTGTTCTGAATACTTTATTCATTAGTACACATTTATGGGTAGTTCTTTCAACTTGACAGAGGTTCTGGAGATCAGGCATTTTATTGAGGCTGCCAGGAAATACAGAGAAGTAAGCCTACCGCAATATCCTGGCTTCCCCAGATAAAACTAGACATCCTGGCTGGATGTTTACCAGTGTTATTACAGAAGAAGGTATTTGTGTCTTGATTCTTTCCTAGATTTGTCCATCCTTCTCCACCCTTGGCTTTGTTATTCTTTTTAGGATGGCTAGAACAAGCATGTCACGAATTTACCTTTATGTTACCGACATGTGCTTTCAACATGTGACTGCAGCCAACTGGTGTAAAATGCAGGGGTACCACAAACAAACAGTTATTGCATTGAGCTGAAATATTTAATGGCACAGGAGGGTGACGTATGCGATGGGATCTGATAGTAAATTCCTTTGTGGCAATGACATAAAGCAGTTTGTTTCAGTGCTTCATTGATAACACTGCAGCTTGCCTCACTTCCCTGAGGTGTGGGAATGCGAGGTGCAGAGGTAACTGCATTCCAGCGAGTCTCAGTCTAGACAGGCACGGGAGCATCATTCATCTGCAGCAAACAAGGCAGGCTAATCACCTTCTGAAAAGGGACCTTGCAGCTGAACAATGTGCTGTGCTGGGCACAAAGGCACCTGGAGAGCTCAGTGCCATCACCAGCAGCACAGGTCCTGGGGCTGAGGGTCTCACCTGGAGGGATGTGGTCAGAACTGCAGAATGCCAGCTCTTCC
The DNA here is from genome assembly GCF_035770615.1 of Melospiza melodia melodia. Lineage (NCBI taxonomy): Eukaryota > Metazoa > Chordata > Aves > Passeriformes > Passerellidae > Melospiza > Melospiza melodia. Next base: position 26,274,120 of record NC_086201.1, on the reverse strand, counting down.
TCATTTTATAGGAGTGGTGGTTTTTGAGAGAAATGGTTCAATGAATTGCTGTACAGTTAATTATGTTTGATTTAAGGAAAAGCTTATTATCTAGTTGAGGTGAGAGGAAGTTTGAAGTGCAGTTTTATAGCAATAAGTATTAGAAAGCACCAGTAGAAACTCAGCTCCCTTTGATTGAAGAGGAACAGAGCGAGCTTTGGCTTTTTCAAACAGCATTTACAGGAAAAGGCCTTTTTTATTGTATTTTGTTTATGAAGTTGGAGGGTGTCTATTTCTAAGGCATAGCAAAATTAAGAGGTAAGTGTGATGTGGCACAAAGTGAGCCCTGTTAAATACTTCTGCTGGATTTGGTAGCCATATCTCTACATGGACACTACCAGAATTAGTTGGAGAGGAGTTAGGAGTGGAAAAATGTGGGAGATATTGAAGAAAGTGTGGAAAGGTATTTTCAAGTTTTCTTGGTTATGTGAGGACAAACAGTTAATAGCAGATGCCCCTAATAGTACAGGAGGCACAAAGAGTGAGATACACCATAACAGCTTGAGGATAATTGTTAAGAACAGTTAACAAAGAGATGTAAAGGAAGAGAGTGAGTTCAGATGGAAAGTAGTTTGCCAGCTGCTGTGCTTTGATTGACTCTGTGCATGTTCCTAACCTGTGCTAAGTGTTAAAACAGCTCTTGGAAAGAAGTTGTGAGTATGCAGATGCTGAGTTGCTGTAGGATAAATTAAGTAAATTTAACACTGTAGTTTCATATTTTATGTTATCTGGCTTTGTGGACATTCTTCCTTCTCCCTTGTCAATTGTTCTGCTTGAGCAGGAGATTGTAATCCTGCAGATTAAGATCCAAGTGGAGCATTTAAAGAAGGGAAGATGCAAATGTTCTTAGCAGAGAATGAGCACAGTCCTGTAGTTTTGTTTTCACTCACAAAATCAAAATTACATACAACCAGAGCATTATAAATAAGCATGAAATTAGTCATATAAACCCCTAAACTCATTATAGCAACTATCTGACCTTAGTTCAGATGCTTTGTGCAGAACTATGATGGTTTTTATGAGGTGTCTCTCTGCAGGGTACTTGCCTCATCTGGTGAAAAAGGGGTAATTTCAAGGCCTTGCAGGGAATAGACTTTCACAGTTGCACACTCTCCTGCTTCTCCCTTCCCCATGGATGTTTTATCCTCCAGCTCAGAGGTGGTTCTTTGTGTGCTTCTTTCTTGATACTATCTCTTCTTAAATTTCACTTACTGCCCTTATTTCAGTTATTGTAGAAAGACATTTTTATTTCCACTTGAACATTGCTGTTTTATGCATTTCTTCTCTTTAATGAAAAGAAACGAGTTGTATCATGTTACTAAAAAGAGATCTTTGATAAGTGCTCAGATCAACTGGGGTGCATAAAGGAAGTGCAAGAGACTGAAGTTTATTCTTCCCTAGAGGAATGCTTAGCTTCTCTGACTCTTCTGGTATGCTTTCAAAAAGTAAGGCTTCTTTATTTTTCTACTTTTATTGTCTTGCAGAACACAAACTCTGAGGCTGTTAATTGACAGATGCACTGTGGATGTATAATTTGTTCTGGGGGAGATGCTGTTGGGGTGAGATTAGAGGCGGTGTAGGACGATCATTGCCTACCTAAACTTGGCTCAGTGCAGCCCACAAGAGGTGGCTCACCTACCAAACTCCTTTTAAACATGCATGAGCTTGAGTGAGTAATTAAGGAAGTGATTTCAGATATATATTTAAATAAGGCTTTCAGAAGAATCATAAGAAGCTTTGGTTAAGATCTGGGGAGAGGGGCAGTTAAGGTAAAATTGTGGGAAGGGCTATTTTAGTCCTTGAGGAATATACAGGTTCCATGCCACAGATTTCCAAATGATTTCTCTTATGGTGCATTTTAATAAAAGGTTCCAGGACTTTTGAGAGGCAAGCTGGTAATATAATTTGTCATTGCATAGACAAAGCCCAAAATTATTCTCAGCATTTTAAACTCCTGTGTGGCAGGGGAAGGTGGGTGTGAGAGTTCAAAAAGAAAATGATCATGCTCTCTGGGAGATCTGTATCTGGTCATTAGTGTGATAGCGGATAACTTGCAGTTCTGCTGGATTTATTTTGAATTTTCATCTTTGTGTTGGAATTGTATTGTGCAAGACTGATGAGATCAGTCTTTGGAAGTGAGCTTAGAATTGCAGTAGCCTTTGCTTGCTCTGCCCTTCCTATCCTTCCGGTTTTTATTCACCAAATGTATACAAATGTGAGCACAAATACTGTCTTCATCTCAAATGTCTCCATCTGAAGACAAAGACAGAGTTCCTTTCTCATGTCCCATACTTGGCATATGGTAGCATTTATCTAGTTCTGTTAAGGGCTGCAGAAGACTTGTTTTAGCAGGGTTCTCTGTCTTTACTGATTCCTATACTGGAGTTTAGTTGTCCCAAGTGCAAATGATCACACCAAGTAGCAGTCCTTGAGCAGCACAACCACAATCTGTAGTAGTTTGTGTGAGGTCTGCATCCCCTTGTACACTTATTTACACAGCAGCTTGAATCTGGATCCCCTGGCTGGCCTCAGGGCCCTGCCTAATTCAGGCTTGCTATTTCTGTGTGGGACAGAAATAGATACACTCAAAGGTAAAGTTGCCTGCTGCCCTTCAGGGCAGAAGTTGGTTTGGAAGCAGTTGGTTTGGAGGCTTTTGCTTTGAACCTGTGACTGTGTTGAAGACAGTGCATAGTTGCAAGCTGCAAGCCCTGATATTTTGTAAAAACAGCTGAGGGAAAAGGAAGTAGTAGTTATGGCTGCTATGTAAGATGAAGAAAGGAAATGGAGCCTCCCTTAAGTGCAGCCACTAAGAAGGATAGTTAAAAATAGCTTCTTTTCCCCTCTAAACAATTGTCTAAGTTGCCATAAATCTTGTTTTTTCTTGGGACATGGAGACAGGTCTCATTCCCTGGGTGCTCTGTTCTGAAACACCAGTTGTGTTTTGAGAACTTGCTTTGTGCACATTGATTATTGCAGGACAGATGTTTAAAGGGAAAAAGCAAACACTGAGGCCCAACTGTGACTGTAATGAGCAAAAGCATGACAGTACTTAAAAAATACATCCACAGTGGATGGGAGGAGGACCACAGTGAGATGAAGTATCTTGCTGGTGCTTAGTGTGCCACCAGCAAAGAGAACACATACCTGGTTTGCTGCCTTGGGGTGCATTGTCATCCACTTCAGCATCCATTCATTACAGTCCCAAACTGATGGATTTTTGAGATTTATCATGGTAGAAAGCTGGTTGTGATGGTTTTGTACTAAGTAAAGCTGCTCTCAGAGAAAAAGAGTTATGAGAAGTGGCAGCTTTACTGCAAATCATACAATTATTAGACATGGCAATTATAAAAGGAAATTTTTGTTTTGAAAGGTTTAGAAATTAATTTATTACTTGCCCACCAATGTTAACTGCTCTGTTTTAGTTCTATACAAAAAGTTCAAAAGACAAAACGTTGTCATTTCAAATACATTTTGGAGTGTTTTACTTTGTGCCTTACCCTATTACTGTTTGAATTCTGATTAGTTAAACTGATTTTTTTATAATCATTCCTGACCACTACATTTCTTCAACTTGTTATGCCAAGCTTGCCACAGATTCCAAATATCTGTAGTTTTGTATCATCCACTCATGCTCTTTGTCTTTTCTGATTGAGCTGCTTCTGAAATATTTAATAAAGCAGCTAAGAAACAGATGACTGAAGAGGTAGTGTGTACAATTGCCCAACTACTTAAATATATTTTAATGACTCAGCAAAAAGTTTTTTTGGTAGGCACATGGTGGATGTTCCTTATTTTAGATGAAAGTGAATTTCTAATCTTAAGCTGCATCTAAATTAGCAGTTCCAAGTCTCTTTACTCTGACATGCTTTGACTGCTTTTCTTAGAAGCAGCAGGAAACTAGACTGTTCCCTGTTCCTTATTTTCTTCCTTGTCTTTTGAGAGTGAATCTAGTTGGGTTTTATATTGTGAGAAAAAACAAATTGTAGAGACATGAACACATTGCTAAAATTTAATTTCTTTTTTTTCATATTTTTGTATTTCCTTTGGTTTTTTTCACTTTTGTTTCTCTCTTCTGCCCAGTGTTCTTCAAGTGTCTGTTCAGCCTGTGTAGAAGAGAGAAGAGGTAATTTGAGCCTTAGTGTTATCCTGTTATGGTGCTGGAATGCTTTGGTGTCTAATACTAGTACATGTGGAATTATTCTGAGTCCTGCTTTCTCTGTAGATACCAAGAAATTCCTAGACCCAAAGGAGATTTAAATGAACAGATGAAACCCTAAGAGTGTTTTCATTTAACCATTTCTGAAGCTATTAATTTTTTGCATCTCAAGTAGTAAGTTTAGCGTGAGGGAGTCCAGTGGGCTAATGTTTGAGAGTCAATAAAAGCAGATCACATGGATTTACCCAGATATTGCCAGCTTCTCAGTGCAGTTCGGTGAATTTAAAGATACACATACTGTGGGGAAACTTTAATTAGTTTTTAATTAGTTTAATTAGTAGTTGTGGCTATTTTTTTCTTGTAATCATTTGACTTCCAATCCCTTCCTATTTGTAACAGCCCTTATTTTTGCTAATGGTGAGCTTTGTAATTTTCTCAAGGCTTTCTGTATGTGAGAGAGAGAGCAAGCTCAGGATTGTGGTCTTAATTAAAATTATTGGCTTTGGAATTAGGAGACAAGATTTTAAGTCATCTTTGGACAGTTGGAACTCTTAGCATCCAAATTCCAAAATGGACAATGTAGTGTTATTAGATTGTTGAATTAAAATGCTTTAGTTGCCAAACCTTACATTGTGGCCACATGAAAGCCATTATGAAAGTGGACATGGCCACTGAGCTACAGTTTCTTTACCGTGGGAGAAACATTCGAACTAGCCACAGATATCAAACTATATTAATAAAAAAGTACAGTAGAATTAAAAGTATCACAATCTTTTGTGGCATACAGATGAATGTGTGGTAGAGTATTGGTTAATAGATGGAAAGATAAGACATCTCTAGCAGAAAAGGTTATTTCAATGATTTACTACGTGGAAGCACATGAAAATTTAGTGAGGTGCAAGAATGCTGATAACATAATTGGAGATTAACTTTTTTCTGTCTTGATTTTCCCCTGTGACTGAGTGGCTGAAGCACCAGGTAGGCTAGTGTGAAGAAAGAATCCTCTTCACAGAGCCATGGAATAAAGATCTGTTTAAGCATGTGGGGAAAAAAATCCATATTTGAGTTAATCACCAGAGAAGACTGGACAGAGAGGAATTGTCCTTGGCTTAAAGTCTTTGTAGATTTCTTAGTAAATAAACTAAGGAGTAGATTTCTGATAATGGCACATGCACACAGTTTGTGCACAATTGTCTGTCTCTGCCATAGTATGAACGTGTTCCCTCTTTCAGGATAGATAATATTCACTTGTAGCGTGTAGTCTTGTTGGCACTAAACAGGAATCTGCAGTGAACCAATTAAAAATACATGGTATCTTACAATTTTTATTTGTTGATGTAATTCTCTAAATACTGTGGAGTACAAATATGCAGTCTTGCATCCAGAAACCCCAGTGAGAGATTTCTGCTGTAAGGTTATGGACGAAATTAATTTAAAAAAAGAAAAAAAAAGCCACAAACTCAAAACTTCATTTAGTGAAAACAAGATATTATTAAAAAGATATCCTCTTGTATGCTTTGAAGTGAGCATTTTATTTCCTACTGTTTGCTACAATAGTATTTTTCTCCTAAGCACAACATTGTGATCAGGATCATAGAAAAAATGCCAGGGACCTAGAGGGTGAGCAGCGGAAAGGGAAGAATAAAAAGTTGCTTCTACAAAGCAGAGTTGTTCTTTATGGGAGACCACAAGCATTTCCAGTCTTTCTTTTCTCTGTTGCAGCTGCATCTTCTCCCTGGCTTTTGGCCTTTTCATTTGGGTTTGACCTCCTTTGCTTTTGTCTGCTTTTCTGAGCAGTGGCACCACTGCTGCTTTTTCCACTGACCTGTGTTCTGCCTTTTCACTCTTTTCCACATACCAGCTTTCTTCATTTTTTTGTTTTTTTTTTTTAATTTTGTGTGTTTCCCTGGGAAAAGCAAGATTAGAAGACAGGGTCATGCTTTTAGTTCCATCTTTACCAGAGTAGGTGCTTGGCTGCTGGATGAGGAGCTGAAGTTCACCTCAGTGTATTCGTAAAGCACCAGATTTTTCCCTGCCTATGGAAGCAGCGTGTGCAACAGTCCCATGTCCTAGGGAGGCTGTAGAGCACGTCCAGTGCTGCTGGTCTGTGAAATATTGAGTTTCCAAACTAACAACCCCTTCTGAAGTTTTTCAGAGGCCTATAATTTTGGTACTTTGTCAAGAAAATGAGCAATCCTCTCTCTGTTCCCCTTCCACTTCCCCACAAGAAAAAAAAAAAGCTCACCGCAAACCAACCAGGAGCCACACCCTTGGTATGAGGCAGCCCGTCTGCCACAGCTTAAATTCAGCTTCTTCCACTTTTAGAACCGTCAACAGAATACTCTAAAAAGGTATTTTAATATGCACTTCATAACCTATTTTTTCTAGTCTTGTTGCAGTCATGACAACATCGTTTTAACAGAGTCTGTTTTTAACTTCTCAGTAGAAAAGTGCTTGCTGTATGAAATCTGTGACCTCACTGATAGGTTGGTGAATGTCTTAAGCTACTGAAAATGGAGTTCTTCTAAGATGTGTCAGATCCTTAATTACAGGCAGAATTCCAGGCTGGCTTATAATAAATGTAATTACTCCCTTCCCTCTCAATTTAAATTAAAAGTAAGTAAATATAAATAATGTCAATCCAACTGTCCCTCAATGCTGTCCTTGGTTGGCTAACATTGGAAAGGTGGCTAAGAGTGCAATTAGTTTTTAGAAGAGGCTCTAAAACTTGAATTTCAGGTTATGTGTATAAACATACCGAGATGAAATAACGTGAAAATAAATGAGAACAGGAATACTTGTTGTGGTGGTCAGTTTAACAAAACCAAATCATGATAAAAAGCCAATGACAAAACAGACCTAGTGTGTTAATGTAAATATTTGTAACCTATTTGACCTGAATTGCCACTGTTTTGCAATTTTGATGGAAACTTTCCTTCTACTTGATTTTGTCTTGTAGCATTATTAACAAATTCTAAAAAATATCAATTCAGTACTCAGTAATTTCATGGGAAAATGAAATTTGTATGGAGAAATCTGTAACTGCTAGCAAAATCTTTTGAAGAAGACAGGCAAGCACTCCATTATTTAAAATGATGGAGAATTGACATCGCTGCTGTTCTGCAGCTTGTCCCCACTCCTGGTGCTTCTCAAACAAGCTACCATCTGTGGAGGACAGCATTCTAGTGACTGCTTAAGCTTGTTTTCTGCTCTGTAAGCACAAGAATGTGTATTCAGGTGAGTGTTTTTAATGGACCTGTTCACAAGAGCATAAAACTCCTCACAACTGCACATGCTCCAATTTTTACAATCAAGCTCTCAAATAACAAAACCTTGTATCCCAATGGAAAGAAATTTTTGTGTTCTGTCTCTTGGACAGTCCCAGTGGCATAAACTGTGTCTGACAACTAGTTTTATGTATGAAAGATTATTTTAAAGGCCTTTACAGGAGAAATAGCTGTTTGTCGTGGTCCCTCTTGTGAAGAAATCATTATTACCGCTGCACAGATGAGGGTGTGCAGCTGGCTGGTGTGGATGAGGCACCTTATCACACCCTCCATAGTTTGGAGTGCCTGCATCAGGCAGTGTAATATTCTGATGGGGCCAGCAAGATGTTTGATGTTTCTTAATTGACTCAAGACGGTTTTCTGTGGCCATGAGATGTGTTCAGTCTTAAAAGGAATATGAGAGACTGGCTGAAAGGTATGGGGGGAATCAGTGTACAGTACCCCCTACTTTTGTGTACACCAGGTGAAGCTTACAGTGCCTGTGTTGAAGTAGTTATCCTTCTTGCAGGGAATTTTTCATCCCCATCTTTATGAAACATATTTGGTGGCTCCTGTAGCAAGGGGAGACCTGCTGCAGGTGTGCCAGGCATTGCAGATGATAGGGGGATTCTGGGATTCTGTTAAGTGCATGTTTAGACACTCATGTTTTAAATTCCCCCATGCTGCAGTTTCAGTCACTGCTTATGATGAAATCATGTAACCAGTAAATTATTTACAGAGGCAAGGCTGCGTTGGCAGAGGTGCCCTCATTGTGAAGCGAAAGCTCCCTAAAGCAATGAAGCAATGGGAGTAGAATTGGAGCAGAATTTAAAGGAAATAAAGATTGTGTGGCAGCCAGTCAGAAGGTCAGATTGGGTTTTCTGAAGTACTGGCTGGGTTTGTCTCTGTAATCTGATACTGCAGCCCTGGAAGTTTGTAGAGCTTTCTGGTTTTGTTTATAAGGTGACTAAAATGTGTGTTTGGTATAGCATCTTGTGATAAGCCACTGTGGCTTTGCTTATCAAGAACCTGTAAGGGATTCACAGATCCTCTTCTTGGGTATTGTTAGCAAGGCTGGGTGGACAAGGTCCCTTCAGTTCAAGCTTGTTGAGAAGAGCATGCTGACCTCTCTTGGTATTGCAGAAATAGTATATTTAAAACAACAGCAACAAAACCACACTTCCCTCTCTCTACCTCCAAACTTGCTCCCACCCTGCACATCCCAGGTGAAAACCTGACTGAGAACAGACTTGTCAACAAACTCCTGTTGTGGCCATGGACTGCACAGGCCTCCCAGGTCCACAGCCTTGTCTGAACAGAGCATGGCACAGAGGCAGCTGGCTGCCTTGGGTGGACATAGGGAGGAATTCAGCAGAAATAAGCAGTTGGATTTTAAGGCAAGTTTCAGAACACCTTACATTGCAGTATCTCATGGATTCTTGCTGCTTTCAAATATTGTTACTACAAACTTGAATTTATTATCTAGTACTATAGTTACAGGCTTTAGGTTATGCCAGCACATCTTTAAAAGTCTGTGGGAGTTTTTAGGTCTGTATTTGGTGTTAACTCCAATATCAAATATTAACCAACATTACAATATTTACTACTATGACTTAATTGCCTAATTTTAGTGTTTACAGTGATTATGGATATGATAGTTTTCAAAAGTTTTGTGGAACTGAGAAAAATTAGTTTTGAAGGTAGATTCCTCCCATACACACCCCCAATGGTCACTGAAGCTATCAGGCAAATTCTCTGAACCGTTCTAAATATTGTTCATAAATAGTAATAGATGTCTCATTTGTTTTTCTGATTCTTAACTATTCCCTGTGATTTATTATTTCATTAGAACCAAGCCATTATCCCACAGGAGATGGTTTTAGAGCTAATATATACCACTGTAAGAAATTTTTTTTTCTTTTCATGGTTCCTGCTTAAGGTAAGGCTAGATAGTAAATTTTTGAAGAGTTCTGAGTAAGTTACCCTTTTATGAATTAATTATTTGTTGTTGTTAACAGCTGCAACTGAGCAGCATTCATTGAATATACACAGAGGTAGTGCACCATAGCTAGAAGATACTTCAAATCCTTTCAGCTGCAGATAGTCATGTAGTGGGATGTACTCTGCATTTCAGTGCTTTGGATATGTAATCTGTGTTACTGATGGTCTTGGAGCAAGTAGGACAAATGGAAACTTCATGATTGGTATGGAATCTAGGCAGCTGGAAGCAAAGGTAATATTCACTTGTCATTCATTTGATGCAGAATGGTGCTTGCCAAGGTCAGTGCATTGGGATTTGCAAATGGTGCTACAGTGTCACCATTCCTACAATTTTTGGTTTAGTGGGCAGTTTGTTACCTTGAAAATAGCTAACCCATGAGATAATAAGTTATTCTGTTCTAAATTCTACGAAATTCCAGCTGCACTTCTTTTATGTAGATAATTTTATCAAGAAATACATTTCTCTCTGCCTTATCCCTTCTCCTGCCACCCTTCTTCTTTTTCATTTTGGGGCAAACAGAAGTAATTTCTCTGTGGGGATGGTGTTTAATATGTTTTTAAAGATGATGTACAAATTTGTAACCATGAATACCAAATCTGGGGTTTGCATGGTATTGCTTTTGAAGAAGTGTCTGCAATTAATAGTTGTTGAGGTTTGGTGAGTGAGTGCCCTTTGAGGTAGGGAAGGCAGAGGGGTATTTGGAGTTCTTTGCTTACTTGTGTCCCATTTGTCTCATTCTGGCAAGAGCCTTCAGGAGCTAGTCAGGAAACTGAGCCTTCTGGAGCTGGTGATTTAGTCATCCTTCTACAGCAGCAATCCATGAGGAAATCTCTCCCAGCTTCTCTCCTAGCAATGTAGTCCTTCCTCTCCCTTGTACTCATCTGGAACCCCTCATTAAGCAGCTTAAAGTCTCTAACTGGCAGAAATTTAAGCAATGTTTTTGTGGGGCTACTGACCCAGTTTTCTGCCAGACTGGTGAGTTACTGCAGCTCGTGGGGCTCCTGCTGTGGGTCAGCTCCAACACTTGTTAAATAGTGGGAGTGTGCAGTGCTTTTGTATCCTGCTTTGAAATTTTCTATGTTTCTGGCAATTATTCTGAGACAGAAATTTAGCTCTGCCTGCTCACTATTTATTCAGGAATTTCAGGCTGTTGGATGGTGAAACACAATCTGTGTATGTACTTAGATTCTGTGAGTGTCTGGGTTTCTTAATAACCCACATCTATATCCTATTGTAAATCTAAATTTGAAGAGCCTGTGGCACTTCCCTCTGGTACAGAATGGTCTGTATTTCTTCTTTTATGTAATTGGAGCAAGGTTTCATATTTAGCTATCTAAAGTTAACCTTTCTGTATCAGACTGATAACATAATTCATGTCTGTTGGTGAAGCAGGACTCTTCTGCAGAGAAGATGAATGATTGTAACAACATGAAATATAATGTCACAACAATACTTCAAATGTGAAAATTGCTGTAGAATTCCATGGAAAAATACAGCATTTATGTGCTGTACAAAATGGTTTACAAGCTCTAAGCAGTTAAATGCTTCATTATGAAAGATCTGGGTGATTAACTAGCAAAGTTCATAAGATATAAATTATTAAGACTGTGTTGCTGTGTATTTTTTCTTCTAACAGCAAATCTTTGAACTTTTTTACCTGCAGATAGATTCACCTGCCTTCCAAGCTGAAAGGCTCGGAAGCTATTTGCCTGCTTATCTTTCCTTATTTTAGTAACCATTTACATTAAGGAAATTAAAAGGATGTTCTGAATAATCAAACACCTTTTTATCTTCCATTATTATCAAAGTTCATTCTCATCAAACTAATTTAAGGTCATTTTTGTTGTGATACAGTGCAGTTGTCTTGTGTGGTTAACCTGTCTTTACACATCATCTCTCTGTGAAACACTCCCTGTTCCCAGTGCCTTTGCCTTATCCTAGAGGAAAACCTGAGATGTTTGCATTGGACGAGTAGTCTTGAATTTCATGAATACTTGTGTGTAAGGAAAGGCATGTCTGATTATTTGCAACACTTGAAATTCCACTGGTATTTGTCCAGGAGTGAAGTTACTCAGGGTCAGCACAAAGAAGGAAGTACAAGATTTACTGCTCAGAGATGGGTCAGAAATGTCCATGTGGAGTAATTATTCACAGGAAACTCTATGGGAATAGGAAGTCTGAAAAGCCAAAACTGATGAGTTATAAAATTGGGGAGGATCTAGGCACCTGTGACTAGCAGGCTCATTGCTGATTTTGCTCTTCAGCTTGAGTGATGGTTGCCCAACAATCTGCTTTTGATTTGGGTATTTCAATGTGGATTTGTTTACTTTAATTTCAAAAAAATCTGGTTTTAAATATATAATTGTGGTAAATTTTTCAACTTTTCACTTGGCTTCTAGAGGTTTCTAGAGGCTTGTTAGAGATGAGTATAAAATGGTTTTCAGGAAGGAAATGATGTTGTTAGTAAATAATCCAATTAAATTTTAATGCAGAGAATGTATGGGTGTCTGATTTCTCTGGGACAGAGAAATCGATCATTCGTAGCTACTGAAATAATGAACATTTTCTCTGTAGTTTATTTAAAGGGATGTTCAGAGAGCCTCTTTGCATATTCTATCAAAATATATGCAAATTGACTACCCAGAAGTCCATTCACTGAGCTATCAAAAATGTATGAAAGCACTTCAAAAAAATTGAACCAAGCGATCCTGAAGTGTTATCAGTAACATAGCAGATTGTTTGCATTTCTCATTTCTTTACCAAGAAATCTGAAATTTCTTCATCAACTGGTAGATGTACTTGGTAATAGGTTGCTGGGAAATAGATGGTGTTACATTTTAGCTCCATAGAGGTCAAAGAATGCAGTGCAGTGGCATTTAGTGCTCAAGGGTTTAGTGTTTTACTGTTCTTTGTACAATTCTATACTGTTAATTACTCGGTGCAGGATGAGGTTCCAACTTAGACTTATGTCAAATTCCCATAAAGGCACTGTGACAAGTCAATGATTTAAAAAATAATTTCCCCATGACAAAGGTCTTGGTTTTAATTTGTGGATGTGTGGAAGGAATGACACAGTGAAATACTGAAACAATCAGACAACAACAGCAGTTTTCTAGCATGCCTCCAGCCAGCATTGATGAGTACAAATTTCTATTTCAGCGATATAACCACTGGCTCAAAAACACTGCTTTCTTTGCATTTGTAGAATTGTTAGATGTTTGGTTTGCTGTTGAAGGGAGCAGTGAAGCCTGGGAGGCAGTTCTGTGGCGATTGAAGCTGGTCTGAACCTTGACCTGGCAGGGACTACCTTTGTGGGCTTCCACCCACCTCCAGTGTGCACTGGCAGCCAGCTGGCCTTGCCTTCTCTCCCCTGCCAGCCCCAGGGTTCAGTGAGACCCTTCTGAGAGCAGCTGCTCACTACTGACATCCCCCTGCTCCCAGCTTGGTCTTTGCCCAGAGCATCCCCAAACTGCTGCTCTGTGCAGTTCCACCAGTGTCAGCTCTGTCTCAAGAGAAACAGCAAGTAGTGGAGGGGAAGAGGCAAAATGGTGCTAATCCTGCTTCAGTTTGGGTTGAGAGGCAGTGTAATGGCCCCAGGAGAGAGAGAGAATTATTCCTGCATTACTGAATAACAGGGTTGTCTAGAGTTATTGAGCAGCCGATTAGGAGAAAAATCTGTCTCACCACAATTGGTCCGTGGAGCACAAGAGACCCAGTCGTTCACTACTGGTGTGTAAAAAAACACATAAACCAATTTAAAACTGCATTGTCTCAATGAAAATCTTGGCCTAAGTGTTGATGTTTTGGGAACTTCGTGCCTGAGGAGAGAGAGATTTCTTTTTTTTTCTTCTGCTATTCCCTTTGATAGTTTACTTGATTTATAGGAGATGGAGGCCTGTTTTGGGGCTTTGCTTTTTGGTGATCTTTGAAGCAGACCTTTGCTGCCAGGAAAAAGGAACTGAATAACTTTGAGCTGGTTGTGTGTGATACACCAGCTTTTGTTACCATCTTTTGAATTTCTGCAGTGATTTTTTTTAACCTCTGTTTCTGTCACTGGGTAAATAGCAAGTGGTGTGAATGCTTAAGTGTTGGGGTTTTCCCCTTTTTTTGTTTTATTTTAGAGCACCCATTTCTACTTGAGAAGCATTTCTTTGTGGTACTTCCCAGCCCTTATCTTTTGTTTCATGAGGGCCTCCCTAGAATGCTTAAATATGCTAATCCCTAGCAGAAGGAGGGTAAAGGCTTTATGAACTTTTTGGGTTTGTGAGCCTTTGGTTACTTAAAATAATGAGAAAATGTAAATAATAGAGATATGTAAATGATGTGGATATTTTTGTCTAAAAAGTATACTGTGGATATAGCTGGCTTTTGAGAGACTTCTGCAGTGGCAGTGACAGTAAGAGATGAGAGACATTGAAACAGAAAAACTGCACAGCTCTGAGGAGCTGTTTCTAGCTCTGCTACTGTATCACATTTGATGTATTTTAAAATAATATTAAATAATATAAAATAAATTATTATATTAATATTAATAATGATATTATTGCTGTTCTGAAAAGCTACTTGTTGAAATAAATCATAAGTACAATTTTGCATAGGGTTATACTGAGCCTATTTATAATTTAAATATTTCATACTGAAGAGTTGATTATCACTGAAGTCTTTTTTTCTTCTCCCATTTCATCTTGCTCTGTTTTGGATTATTTGGTAAAGTGATAGCTGCATTATGGACACAAGCTGTTACTGTGGGGTTCTGCATCATGTTTGGATAGGCTGTAAGAACAACACACAGAAGAATGTGCAATGTGTATGCTACTTGAGATTTTTAGAAAGTAATGTTCATTTTTGAAGAAAATACAGGATGGATATTTGATGTTAGACAGCTCTATGATTTTTAGAGATACTAGCATGAGCAAGAAAAGAAGGATATGAAGACTATTGATTTTACCACTCTATTTATGATCTTTTGCAAACTTGCTAAAACCCAGGTTCAAAATCGTATTTTCTTGGGGCATGTACAACAGAAAATGAACAAATCTTTAATGATAAGCACAAAGTTAAGGATGCATTTATGTTCTGCTGAATACTGGTCTCGAATGATAAGCCAAACAAAGACATTTATCTTGTGTTTATAGTAAACAGCTTGGGTTTGCATAAAGTCAGACTTTTCTTGCTGCTTAATTGCTTTTTTATAAAGTAATACTTTGTAATGAAGTTTTACACTATTGGATAATTTATTTTTTTATGTGACCTGGTAAACAAATGGTTTTGGTAGTCAGTTATGGACATTTAAAATGTCGGCTTACATGTTCTAAGGCTATAATTGTCTATTCCAACTCTAGAGAAAGATGTAAATCTTACCAAGATTGAAGGAGGTCATTGCTAGCAAAATGTTGTGCTGCTGTTTTTAATGCAAGCTGTTTCATGCCATTACCTTCCTGAAAAGAATATTGATTAATGACATTAAAGGATATTGAATTGCATTTAAAATTTTGAATTGCTTAACATCCATATTTGCATTTTAGTTGGGTAAAGCCCATTTTTGCTTTTCTATGGAAGTTGTGATTTGGTACAGTTGGTTTCTTTCTAAAGACAGTTGGTAGATGTGCAGGATAGAATAGGATGATGAAAAGGAGAAATACTCATTTCATATCTGTAGAAGAAAAATTTCTAGAGTTTTTTTTCTTTTTTTACACAAAATGCTATAATCTCTGACTTAGAGAGCCCAAAACTGCTGCTGCTTAGAAACCAGAAAAGTGTACTGGAAAATGTTGTATGTTTGTGTGTCCAACATCTGAAACTGGTCAGAATTGGAAATCATCCAAAAAACATATGCAATGTAAGTGTTGGATTTCAAAAGTACTGTACTCTGTTACTGGCACCAAGTGAATAGCTGAAGGGGAACTAGTGTAACACCCTAAGACCTTTTCACACCCTGAGCAGTGAGCTTGCTGAAATGCCTTTTAACCAGCACGATAATCCTTGTAAATGATGTGTATTTGGTCATTGGGAAAAACCTTTTCTCTCATACTGGAAACAAAGATCTTCTGATACTTTGCCCATACATTAAGAATAGTGAAAGGCCAATCTTGTGCATTTTCCCATCCCCTTGTTAAGCATCACGCAGGGGATTTGTGCTGCACACCGCTGGCGGTACAAATAAATCACAAGTGTGGTTTTCCAAAGCACATAAGTGGCTCCTGAAGGAGGGTGTGGAGGGTGAGTGGCCTTATTCTGTAGCTTCATCCTGACTGCGCTGTGTGTGCTTTGTCACCGCGTTGTCACGTAGGCACTGGTGCCATCCTGCCTGCGGTGGGGGAGCTCCACTGTCCTCTCAGCTCCTTCCCTCTGCTGCTGCTGATCCTGCTGCTTTTCTGCTTCATTTCCCTGATGTGGGCATTGTTGGTGCCTTTTCACTCTGTCCCTCAGTCTGATTCAAAGGCTACTTTAGTGTATCTAAAGGAAAAGGTCTTTCACCTCCTTCTCTCTCAAAATATAGCCTACTTAGCAAATACTCCGTGGTGTGATTATGGAGCCGTGTTCAGCTGTACTGTTACAGAGATTTAAATGGAATCCAGACTGAAATTTTAGTCCAGTTTGGTGAGAAAATGATAAATGGAATAACAGGTTTTTCGTGATAGCAGCTTGCTAAATTACAGGTTGCTGAAGAGCAAACATTTCCATCTCTTCCATCCTGTTAATTATGCAGAATCAGTGTCTCTTCTCAAATATTCTTACGTATAAATTCTTATTTTTGCATTTCACAGGCATTCATTTGTATGTATTTCATAATCTAAATTAGCAAAGTGAGAGCATGATGCTAGTTGCAGCCCCTTCCTTCAGTACCATATAGTGGATCGCTAATTAATTTTCAAATTAAGTGATAACTAATACACTAAATCATTATTTAGGCATAAAAATGGTTTTACATTTCAGCTGGGTTATGACCAGTGGATATATAATTTGTGATGAATGTGGGAGTGGCTTGCATGGCAATGGTAACCTAGCCAGTGCTTTGCCCCTCTTGGGCAGATGGACTTACCTGCTGTCTTCCAGAATCTTTTCTCTTGTGCCCTTAATCTTCCTTATCTGTACTTTTTGTTTGCTGTGTGTATTTCCCACACCCTGTGTGTGCTGTTAGTACTGTATTTAATTAAATGGTTCTCCTTAGCAGAATTACCCAGGTGCAGTGCTTTGCTGAGCAGCACACTAGGAAATGCCTGTCTCAGAGAGCAAAGTCCCGTTGCCAAGTGTCATCTGGAGAGACCTGCACCCTCTTCTTCCTCTCAGCAGTGGGGAGGCATTAGGTTTTATCTGTAGCATTTATTACAACTTCACTTTGTGCTCATTAAAGCTCATCCAGGTATTTTATTGGGTGCAGTCTCTTGCTGTTCCTTGTTCAGTGATACACCATCAAGCAGTAACCTTCTCCCTTACCTTTGGGAAAAGCTTCCTCCATTCTGGGTGGAGAGAGCTGGTCCTAACCTAGGATGTACTTGCTGTGTTCGTTAGATACTACAAACAGAATGTCTATGATTTAAGATTTGCAGAGTAAATGCCTTTGCTAAATAGCGTGTATATAATTTTTATGTTTGAAACAAAAGGCTAGGGCTGAGAACTGCTTTCAGCACAAGATGGTAATGGGAGTAAATTTCCTGGGTGGTTTTTTGAGCTTGGGCAGTGCTGGCATTGAGCCTGAGGAGATGGGATTCTTTGTTGGTTCACTGCTGGTAATTTACAGAAGTTACACCCTGTTCAGATGGAACTTGGCTGCCAGTAGGATTTGAATGTGTGTTTTCTTGCAGGGTGTCCCTCCTGTGTGCGAGTGATCTTTTTGAAAGGATGTGTTTTGGGCCTTGTTAGCAAGGATTTGGCTTATACCCTGTAATGTGATAGTCCGTCAAACTCAAATTACAGTTCTAATAAAGTTTGCAAATTATTGTAGAGAAAAGTGACATTTCTTTTCAAGTAAATAAACCCCTAAGCCAAACAAGAAAATCCTACTCCATAAATGGGTAACAGACAGCACTTTCTGTGCACAATTCATTGTATTGTGGCTAATTTTGTTTTTTAACTTGCAACTTAATGCAGATCCACTGGGAAGCAGAGAAACTGCTTTCTATTGTATAAGTAGGTTATATTGTAATATTTTTTGTTTTAAACCAAGCTTTTAGTCAGTCAGAAAAGGAGATAATCTAAAATATGGATATGAAACATAAAAATTACTGTCATTTTAAAAATGTGGAAGTATGAGTGAGCTTTACATTCTAGAGCAAATTGAGTTAGCGGTGAGGCTAATGTGTTACTGAGGTGTTTCTTTAGTTGATACTTGTTTAAAGAATGAATCTCCTTCTGCTATGTAGAATTTTGTTCCTATTGTAGTTATTTGCCCTATCAGTGATGCTTAGAAAAGAAATCAGAACTTCTCTACTAATGAATTTTTCCCCCTCAAATATTGAATATATAACTGAGTTTCTGGCAATTGAAATTAGAAGAGTTAAGGGTTTCTTTTGCATCAAATGTTAGGTGACTTGAGCAGCACTATATGTAAACTTTGTTAATTGTTAGAAGGTATTAGCGCCCGCTTTTCTTGGAGGAGAGCTGAAGTGACACGGGATTAGCTGCGATGAAGCCCGGGCCGTGCGATATTCTAGCACGTCTGTCTGTCCCAGTGTTTTGGAGGAGAAGGCGCGGCTGTCGGGCGCGGCTGTGCCCGGGTGCCCGCGTTTGGTGGGGCCGTTGGCGGCGCTCGGAGGCGGCCGCGGGGCCCCGGGGCTGCCGGGAGCTCGTCAGGCTGGGAGCGGAGCCAGCCATTCAGGGCAGGGGCGCCCCGGCCTTTCTCTCCCGGCCAGGGACGGGCACGAGGAAAAGAGCGCTTCTCCCATCAACTGCTGCGTTTTATTGTGCTGAAGGGGTTAGCCGAGTTATTGGAAATAGACTCCGGGCCGTAACTTTTGCTGGCTCTTGTAAAAGTTGAACGTGGCCCCTCCTATCCCTGGCCTTTTTCCTTGGCGTTAGTGAGACACAATAGCTGTAACAGGACATTCAAAGGTTTTCCCCTGCCCTTGTTCTGTACTTGAAATCAAATGGGAAATAATGTGTTCAAGACGTCAACATCGCCACCTTAGAAAAATACAATCTTGTTTTCACATGTCCCATTCTTTGAAATCTGTAAATTATTAAAAAAAAAAACTTATTCAAATCCATTTTCTTAAACTGTGAATTATAAAAATAATACTTACTTTAAGACAAAAAACTAATTTTATCTAATACTAAAAGTATATCCTCTATATTAGTTATGGCAAAATTTTCAGGTAATTTGTAACTTTTCTGAAATACTCAGTAACTGAGAGAACTGTTGTAAGAGATCAAGAAAGAACACATTCTGAGAAGTTCTGCCTGGCAGAAGGATTTTCAACTCTGATGCCACATTTTTCCTTCTGTATTGAACCAATGATTTTGATGTGGATGAGATTTAAGACTTTCTAAAAAACACAGTAGCTCTAAGCAGCACCCATATAAAAAGCTTTTCATTTAAGTGCTCCCCTGCTGAATGTTTTGAACAACTAAGATGAAAAACTGTGCCCTGAGATGTCTGTGCAAAGACAATCCAGAATAATTTAGTGTAGCTGAGCCATTGTAATGTGGATTGCTTTTAACAGTGGATTGGATGTGTGTTGGGTGGATGTGTCTGGATTTCTCTTCTGTCTTTCTCTTTTACCCAGAAAGATTGCAGGGGGAGCAGGGGGAGGCATGGAAATGAGTTACAACCTGCTGCCCGCCCGGGATGTCAGCTGTGAGAGGGACTGTTTGCTCGTGTTTGCTGACTTGTTTTGCAAATTTGAAAAAACAACTCTTTCCAGACTTTTTTTTAGAGAAATTACAGTCCCCTCATCAGTTTAATAGTTTATTTAGGAAGATGATGGCATTCTTAGCACAGCTGGGGAAACCTCCTCTACCTGAAGAAATAAATGGTTGCTTTTGTTGATGGCTGTGCTGGCCAAGCTTGTACAGTGCTGTTTTCTGTTTTGAGAACGGAACCTGATAATGAGTCAGAATATTCATAAAACTAACACATGGCCCCTCAGACTCCCCAGGACAGCAAAACCCCTTTGTGGAGATGCAGTAGACAGACTGTCATGCAATTTACTGTTTGGGACCTCTGTGTATAATTTTGTAGACTAGAGAGTATGTCTTGAAGGTATTTGTTACTGTTTTTCAGACATTGAACTTAAGCTTTAGGAAGTGCTATTGAATGAGATAAATTGTAGTAGAGGAGACTGTATGCTGGTGAAACACTGCTGTTTGTACAGCTGCAGGTCAGTTAATAGGGACATAAAGAAGCAGGCCAGGATAGGGATCTGAATAGTCCTGTATTGTCTGAAAACTTAGCAGGGTTGATGGTGAGGGAGGGAAGCAGCCTGGCCCATACGGTGGTGTTAATCATTTTCTGGGAGCAGGGCAGTGCAAGGGGCAGTGCTGCTGAGTGGTTACAGTTAGCTTTAAACCAACATTTGCTTTACAATGCAGATAAGTTCTCTGAAAGAAAATGTACTTTTTTTTTGTTTGCTTTTTCACAGGGATTTAGAATTACTGTAAGGATTGAACAAACTGGTGTTAAGTCAGTGTAGTGGCTGTCTTTTGCTAGCAAATCTTATGTGTGTAGAGAGGAGTGATCACTGAGTTGATACACAAGTATTGACATATAGTTGGTACTTGAGCCTCAAGGCAGTTAATTTACAGTTTCTTGTAAAATATTAATTTAATTTTTAGGGGATGCAGCATCAGAGAGAGGAGGATCTACCAATGGCTATTACTTTCTGTAGACTTCTTTTTCAAGAAATGGCAGTTCTGCAAGTATTTAAAACAACACTGTCAAAAGCTAAAATATATTGCAAATATTGCTGACCAAGCAGAAAACTCAGATTTCCCCCTCAGTTGGAAAAGACAAGTCACACATTTACTTTGTTAATAGTACACAGCTATTGATAATAGTGTGTAGGAAAAGTGTAACTGACCACTGCATCTTATTTGTTTAGGAATGCTAGAATGGCTGAAGAACAAATGTAAAAATCCTCACAGAAGCATTTGTTGTTAACTTTTTTCCCCCCTAAGCTTGACAATGTCATATTTTGAGACAGATGTGAAAGATGTATCTATTTGCAAATTTAGAAGTTGTAGGTTCCCTTGACACAGTCTAAGTAATGCTGGCCGTTTTTAGAGCCGTATTTTGAGACATGGGAGCTCTACAGCCATAGATCCTGCATGCCATCTTTGTGCTCAAAGTAGCTGAGAGAGTTAGAAGGAAGTAATTTCATTGAAGTTTTACCTTTTTTCCCCACAAAATAGGCACAAGTGAGAGGTGATCTCCTTGAACTTGTTTAGCTCACAAAAAAAAAAAAAAGTTTTAAAGATTCTGAATAATTATGAGCAAAACTATTTCTTGTTAAAGTTAAGCAGACAAGTATATGTGGTGTTTTTCTGTGCCTTGATAGTGTGCCAGAAATGTGTAATCAAATTTGCATGTCTGGGTTTGCATTTAGTACCTAAAGCTCCATGTATGTAATTTAGAAAATATTTTTTGGTTAGATAGTTGGTTTAAGAATTTAGAGAACCATTTAAGAAATGTTTTCAGTTGTTATTGCTGTTCAGTTGTTGATTGTAGCTTCTAATCATTGCTTGCAGGTTAGATACTGGTACTACTTGAACTTTTTCTCAGACCTCAACTCTACACATAAGATACCCATCAGAAATTGCAGACACTCCCTCGTTTATGATTTTGAAAATGAAAAATTATTGAAGAAAAATAATTTAAGTTATTACTTACACATTTGTCAAATGACAGTGGTAACTTAAACCTTTTTATTGTACTTCCCCACTGTGACTGTTGGATTCCTCACTGCAATAGATGGATTTTGTAGTGACTCCAGTTAATTGGCAGCTGAGGTTGTTTGGAGTGTTATGCCCAGGGCTCTAGAAGAGAAGTATAGATTGAGCTCAGTCTACTATTTTTCAAATATGGCCTGCACAATGTTAATTAATTTAATGACCTGTATATTTCTTTCCATTGTTTATTCTCCTTTTGGAATGGGAATTCATACTGTCCCTATTTTCCTGCTCTTGAATTCTTTGAGAGGTGTGCCCAGGAAGCACAAATATTTGATGTCTGCTAAGAAATGTTTTTTCTTCCACTTATAAGAACTGAGCCATCTGTCAGCTATAGCAGAAACTTGCAATAAGAACTATAGGCAGTATTCTTTGGTGTGTTAGCACTTGTTTTCATTTATGTGTACTGGAGGGCACAGGGCTAAATCTCCAGGGCATAAGGATGTTCCCAGTACAGGACCATGCTGCCATTTGGAAATGGTGGCCTGCAAGCACTCTGTAGATGCTGGCACTGTGCCTGCTGTTAGCTGTGGTGAGTTACTCGTCTTTCCTGCCTCCACAGCCCTGCCCAGGGCCTTCATTTGGCACAGAAGGTACAAAAATATTACAAGTTCACCTTGCAACTGAGGGGCCACTTCCAAAAAATTGATTGGACCAGAGCCTGGCAAATGTCTGGGTAATTATTTTTCAGACTAGGAGCCAAACCAGAGAATCTGTCAGAATTTTCATTAAATCCACGTGGTTTTGGCAACGGGAATACAGTGGAGAACTAATGTATTCTGATGGTATTCTAATTTTTACTTGAATATTATAATGTCAGTTATAGTTTGCACTGGCACCTGAAAGGATCTTTGGTTTTTCTTGCTTCCATAACATTGAATTTTATGTGAAATGTTGGAACCAATGAACGAAATACACGATTGTGTGTTATTCACCCCTGGATGGCTGCATAAAAAAAGATAAGCCAATGGTGCCTTTATTCCAGTCTTCTGTCTTTTCCTAGAGGTAAAACAACCCTGGAACTTAAAAAGTCTCCATAGTACTTTTTAAAAAGTTACTATTGCTGTTAGTTTTTTCTAAGATTTTGATTCAAGGATATACAACCTTTTCTGCAAATTGCACCCAGGTAGTTAGGCAGAATTGGTTTGCAGCAGATGTAATGAAATGTTACAAAATACCCTGGATGCAGCATGGTGAGTCAAAGAGCTGGGCTACCAGAGAAATCTGTAAATGTGGAATTCTGGCACTGCTGAAATATGTGGCAAAACTGTCTCTGACTTTAATGAGGTCAACCCTTGGGTTGTAAAGGGACTCAAATAAATACCTTGCATAACTCTTTTCTTGTTCTGATGGCATTTCCTGCAGGCATTTGGGTGCAGATATTGATTGCTTTATTTCTTTTCAGAACTGTGAAAATAGGTGAATTTATCCAAGTCTGTGTGGTCTTTGCAAGAGCAACTTCTGCAGCAGATGTCCCTGCTAGTCTTGGAGGCTTTGTAGGAAAGAGAGGCTCCTTAGAAAAGCAAGATAGACATGGCATTTTGTTCCATCTGGAATCTGAGTATCTTGCATCAAGGAAGTTTCAAGAGCTGCAGTTGCTATAGTGATGCTTGCAGTGATGTTTTTCAATACTTTTCTTTGAACACGTATAAAAAGTAAAGCTTAAGAAAATAAAAGATTGTCAGCCTCAGATTCATTTAGCTTTAAATAGTGTCTGGAGTAGAATCTTTTAAATCAATTTATGCATGTCAAGAAAACTGTATGAAATTAAAAGAATGTCTGCTCTGTTCATCCTACTGCCAAGTGTAAGTTTTGGATTTTAATAGACAAAACTCTTGATTTTTGAGATGCTGTTTGTGCCAGTGTAGGATTAATGTCAGTGTGTGCTTCAGCAGAAGGTGATGGGGGGGTGTGTGTGTAGATCCCATAGGATTCAGTTGTTTGTGCTGCTTTACAAACAGACGCTGCTGTGAGGAGCGTATGGCTGAGCTCAGGTTAAAACACAGCGGGACACTGCATGTGCCTCTCCTTCCACTTCCTCCTGCTTCCAAGTGTCTTGCTTGGGAAGCTGTTTGCTCTGCTGGGAAGGAGAGGGAGATCTCTGCAGTGTTTCTCAGCTTGCACCCTGACCTGGTGTTTGCCTCTAACGCTGCCATTTGGCACTTGACCGGAACTTCAGTACCATTTAAGTAACGTGTAAATGGTGACATGTGTATGCCAAAAAAGGTATGGAAGTGAGAAATGGGGATTAGAGTTGATGATGGGAAAACTTCTGGCCAAATTGGGAGCGCTGTGTTTGCCAGAGGCCCTCTGAGGGCTGCTGTGCAGGGATTAAGTAGGAGGCACTTCTAAGTAATCTTTCCTTTGGCTGTAAAATCTCTTGTGCCTCCTTTTCTTTCCATTGGAGTGGTTCAGGTGCCACTCACCTCTAGCCAGCATGGTTTCTTTGTACTCTGCAGAAACGAGTATCCACGAGATGTTTACTTTTCTGTCAAATTTGATTGGAAATTGCGAGTGAGCAATGTTTTATGATGGGCAGGAGAGGAGTCTGTAAAAAAGAGCTTCTCTTGTCTTGGCATCTGGTGTCTCTAGGTTATGGAGCAGACACAGGGTTAAGAAAGGGACTCCTTTTTGTGAGGGCAGGAACAAACCAGTGGGGGAAATCCATCCACTGGTGGGTTCCTATCAGGGTGAGCTCCTGTGGGTCACTTTGTGGGTTTGGCTGGCAGGCTCACCAAGAGAATCTTCCACCGTAGGTACTTGTGCCAGTCAATTTACCAGGGCCCACAGGGGTCTCTGGAATGTCCTCACCTTCCCTCCCTCAGATTCTGGAGTTGCATAGGTTATCCTGTAAAATGAGAGAACAAATTGCTTCTCCTCAGTAGGGACTTTGATAAGAACTTTGTGGTAACAGGCAACATGATAGTAACCTGGATGGATTTTATCTTTCCTATTTTAACATTTTTGATATTTATTTGGATGAAAACCTGAGTTGGATCCTGTCTCAGTTTATTAATAATCAGAATAAAGACACAGTGAAATGACTCAGGGCAAAAAACACTGAAGTGTGGAGGCCAGGTCACAGGCTGAGGGATGCCAAAGACAGTCACAATGGAGCCATGTGTCGTGTCAACTTAATGCATCTGTTAGTGTGGGGGTTTTGCTGCTGATACTTTTTAATGGTTTAAAAAAGAGGAACTAATTTCTTCATTGTGAAATTACATCGTAGTAGGAATTAATATCTGCACAAGCTTGGATAAAATTAGGTGAGAGTGACGGTGACTTGGCAGCTGTTCGCAGGAGCTGTGCTGTGTGTATAGAGTGACCTAGAAAAGGTGTAGTGGTGCCTAAGAGAGAAACTGGCAGCTGCTATCAAATGCATCAGGGAAGGAGCAGGCCTGGAAATGATAAGCAGATTGAAAAAAAAATCAGTAGGGACTGAATGTGGTGGGACTTTGAAAGGTAAGGTATAACGAGGTTAAGCATCAAGGGGAGGGAGCAATAGCAAGAGAGAACCTTACTGCTTCAGGGGTGCAGCAGGGAGGTGGAAAGGTGCATAATAATGACTCCTGTGGTGGTGTAAAACCTACCTGGAACTTTAAATGTCATGGGACAGATTCTGTGCTCACTGTTTCATTAGCTTTTAAAGTCCAAATACTACTATTACAATGATAGTACTTTATGAGTAAGCTACTCGGTGTGTTCAGAGATTGCTGAAGTTCATTGTACATATCTTGCCTGTGTTTTCAGTTACAAGTTAGTATTTTTCAAAGCTTGAGAAATGTTGTGTCCTGTTAACGTTTTTCTGTAGTGTTGAAAATACCCTGAAACTTGACTTTCATGTACAGAAAAAAACAATTATTTTTGTTTAGAACTTTATTTACATTTGTCTTTTGGTTCCTTGTTTGGCTTTGTATTGAACCAAGAGAGCTTCAGCTGAAAGGAATGGTGTCTTTCTGCTTATTAGGTAGAGAAAGCTCAAGCATAAATGAATTAATCCCTCTTTTTTTTTGATCCATGAAATAATGCTCATTTTCCTCTGTAACTGGTGGTCACTGTGGTCACTGGTTTATTGTCAGATGGTAACAGTTGCACATTATCTTTGCTGGACATTCTTCACTTTCATTTGCTGTTACTCTACAAAGCTGACCTGGCCTGGATTTTTGTGTTTGTGTTTTGTGTTCTGTTCTCCTCCTCACAGAGAAGAGACTTATTTATCTGCCAACATTTTCATTATTTGCACTTCAGTTTAGTGTTGATACCTGTGTCATACATCCTTATGGTCCAGTGTTCTCATGGAGCACTTACAACATACTAATTAGAGGCAGGGGGAAAGGATTAATGAGGCTGAGCATGAGTTCCTTTTATATTTCCTCTGAGATCCAACTGATTCTGTTGTTGGGATCTTCTTCATTTTAATTTCTGTTAGTGTTTTGTGGTCCCTGAATAATACAGTGGCTGGGTAGCATTAAACCTCACATCAATCAAATATTTCCTGTTTTCTAATCCTCATTGTCCTCAATGATGTGCAACTGTGATTTAGAAAAAAAGGTGTAATGGAAAATGCAGCTTTTAGAAATAAAGAAGACAAAGGCAGTGTGGATGAACTTGTGTTTAGACCTTCTTAGACATCTTTACTTGGATGAAAGGGTAGGGAGGGGGATTTCAAGAGATTTTTTGTAAGAGTGAAAAAAGCTTGCAAACCTGAGAGGTTTACCTTTCAGTATTATGGGATAGAGACAGCAAGCAAGATCTGGAGAATAACCATGTTGTAAACAAAGAAGCTGAGGATAAAACTATGATAAGCTGCTTTTCTTTAACTACTCTGCATTGTTCAGACAGAGCATTTAAAAACTGTGAGTGGCTGTTGTTTCATCTCATCTCTGACACAGGATGTTCAAAGACCTTTAAATCCCCAGAAGGTGAGGGAGAAAAGACAAACTAGAGAAGAAGCAAGTAGGAAAGAATAATCTATTTAATCTAAAAGCTTTCTGGAAAGCTGTGCTTTGAATAACTGGTGCATATTTATACTTCTGTAGTTCCCCCTAGGCAGTCTATCCTCTTTTGACTGGCTGTGAAATTCTGACTTTGGCTTCCTCTTCTGAGATATAGAAGCCATATCAATAGCTAGATACTGTGATCAAGATGATCCTGTTTTTCTGCCTGTACAGGAATCTTAGATTTAATATTTAATTTCAAGTTACATAGACTAAAACCACTCTTAGTCAAAGTAAACCATACGCAGCAAAAAGAATGCCATGTCCATACTTCTGATAGAGATACACAGCTCTACTCTGAAAACATTTTTTTTACCAACTACCTGAGGGATGAAGTAAGTTGGTTACTAGTGTCAGCAGAAAACTAAAGACACTTCCTTTTCTTTTGTAAGCAATACTGTAAACACATCAGTATCTTTTTAAATATGCTGAGTTCTGCTGCTTTCCTGTTTGGTAGTAGCTCAGCCTCCACTAAGAACAATAATTCTTTCTCACAGCCTTAGGGAGGGAAAAATATTTGGACATAATAAACTATTAGAGGACTATTTAATAGCAAGGACTTTTTTTTATTGAGGGCTCTTGGAAGTTTCTATTTCACAATTTTTTCTACATGTGAACTGAAAAGATACTTGAAAACATTTTGAAGATAAGCCTGTAACTTCCAAATTGTTCTGTTTTTTCTCTTTCCATGATTTTATTCTAGCATGTATAAGGTGATAAGGTCTCATGATAAGATGAATTTTGGCATTGGTTTAGTTTTTAGTGAGACTGGGGGAGAAGGCTGAAAAGTCAAACCTTATGCATGGCATCCTTAGCTCTGAATGGCAGTGTTTAGTAAGCCTCCAGTTCTTCATTTTGCCAGGTTTTACTGTAAATGTAGTTTATAACAAGATTTTCAAAAATCTCATACAATTCCTATTACATACATTCCCTTTTTATGTATCATAAAATAATGAGTTATTATCACATTATCCTTCTGTACTCTTCTCTCTGGCAACAATGGAGTATTCCTGAAAGCACTTTCCAAGCAAGCTAGTTGTCTACAGTCTATGATAATCAGCTGTAATGGCACATAGGCAGGTGGTTTGTTAATCCTTTGATTGCAGTATTAGTTTGTCTCAGAGATTCTGAAAACCTGTCTGATCCTGTAAATGTGTTTAGTGAATATTTTTGAATAAATTATATCTTGCCTTAAGACTCTAAAACACATATTTAGGTTATGAGTTGTGTATTTTCTGGGTTTTTCCCTTTTGTGATACCCATGTTTATGTTTAAAGGGGAAAAAAAAAGACATATCTGTCATAAAACTGCTTAGCAAAATACTGAACTTAAATTAATTTAACACTGGAAGGATTTGTATTTTAATCACCAGAAATTGTCCTTATCTGGCTTATCACCCTGTCAAGTAATTCAGGCTCGGATCAGGAGCTCTTATTTACAGAGAGATTGCTAGTAAGTTTTCCTTTATACAAATCTGTTAAAAAGAATAGAAAACCTACTTTGTAGGTGCATATTGATTATTTTAAATGCAATAATCTGTACAACCATCTATTTTTTATATAAAAGCATGAATAATGTGTGTGCAAACATGAGTATTTCTTTATGTTGCACTTTAATTTTCATAAATTAGAGCCAGTTTTCTAGGAAATAAGTACATGAGTTAATAAACCTGAGCTGAATTTATTTCAAGCTGCTATTTAAATGTTTGTTGAAAGTTATATTGCTTTGGAATGTTTCTAGCTCAAATTAAAAGAAAAAATTATCAGTTCATACAGTCATAGGATTGTTAATGTTGGAAAAGGCCTCTGAGATTAACAAGTCTAACCATTAACCCAGCACCTCTGTGTTCACCACTAAACTATGTCCCCAGTCATAAATGAAAATGTTCCCAGTAGAGGCTAACAAAGTGTTTGATCACAGTTTTGTTTCAAAAGACACCAAATCAAATAAGTAATATTTTTTCAATGTCCCTGTAATAAGTGTATATAGCACTTTTGGTGTTGAAAGTCTAAAGTCTTCTAAAAAAGTGAAAAGAGAGGAAACCACCTCTTTACTGGTAAATTCTGCCATTGTAAAGCCTCTATGCTGTTGTGGTTTTTTGGTTGTCATAATGAGATTTGGCATTTTTCCTTCCTTCCAAGTCCCAAATGCCAAGATGCTGTTTGTGCTTATTTCCTGCCTTTTAAGTAGATCTGAATCAGAAAAAGTTCAGACTCTGCTGGTCTGAGATGCTGATCTTGTCTGTGTCTGTGGTGCAGAGCTGCAGTGAGTGGGGGAACCCCCACAGTCTGGCTCTGTGCTCACCCCTGCAGCAGCTGGCTGGTGGATTAGGCTGCCTTGGCACCTGCACAACCTGATGTTTTCTGCTCACACTTCTGCTGTGTCTTGAGAGATGTTTTAACCTGTGCTACCTGAGGTATATGTGCAGGGTGAGGAGTTCAGATGGTCTTTTGAGCATAGCTCTAGCCATCATCCTCAGGTGTGTAATGCAAAATGTTAAGCAAGTTGATCACAGTCCTTTCCTTGAGTGTCTATTTTGGGAGTGCCCTTTTCCATGTTTCCTGTCATTAGCATCAACAGAGATAATTAAAAACAATCTTCTTCTGTTTAATTTTTTTTTTTTTGCTTCCTTGTCCCCAGAAGTTGTTTCCTTGGTGTGACGTGCTGTACTTCAGTATGTGAAAGCCAGTCCTTGAAACAAGTGTGTTCAGTAACCTGGGCTTGTCTGCATGTACCAACCATGCCCTTTTTAACTGCATACATTTAGAAATCGGGAGTTAATGAAGATCTTGTCTTGACTAGACACTGATTTTTTTCTGATTGTACAAAGTCTGCAAAAGTTGCCTATATCACCTTCTTAGCCAATGAAGTTGGTTTTGGTACAACGAAGATTTAAATGGAAAAATAATAAATGCATAAAGAAAATGTATGAGTTGGTTTTAAATAGTGCAGTGCTGTGCCCATAAATTTCTAACAATTTAAGCACCATAACATCAAGAAATACATGAACAGTGACCTCTGTTCAATGGGCTGATAACTTTGAAGTCTAACAGAAACAAAGTCAATATTTTCTGGTTTTGACCAGTTCAACAAACGCCATAAATACCTTTAGCTGACAATTCTTTCCATTCCTGCTCTCAGTCAAGGAACACAAAGTAGGAGTGTTTGAAGTGAGTCCCAGGTTCCTGTAGCAGCCCACAGTCTCTCCCAGGTCCTCGATGGCCTGTCCTGTGCATGAGCTGCCTTTTCACCTTGCGCTGGCTGCCTTACGGTGCCTCAGCAGCTTTCATGTTGGCCATGCTCTTGGCTCAAGATAACAATGGTTTGTGGGGCATTCTGTGGCATACTAATAAATGCCTTGAAGAAAAAGACTTGAGATGGTTTTGAATTTAAGCATGTGTTCTGTGAGGAATTCTGGAAAGGTGAGAAGTTTCAAGCCCTGGTGAAGCATGTCTGGGTAGAAGCTAGTTTCTGCCTTTTGCTGCTCTTGTCGTTTTCTTCAGGGTGTAAGATTTCAAAGCCAAATAGATTATGCTTCTCTCTGAAGGCAAAATATGGTTGTGATTCTGGAGCTTAATTTCCTTGTAGCTTCAGGTCCAAGAATGTTTGCCAGTTTTTGAATGTTTCAGCATATTCGCAGTAGTGTATTCACAGCAGCGTATTCACAGCGTCCTGAAAATATTTATAGGAAAAATGTTTGTAATATGCTGTAAGACCCAGGCTGTATGGGTCCTATCTTTTCCCAGATTTAAGGTACTGTAAAGCTCTCCAGAAAGCGTTTCAGTAGTATCTGCAGTAGAAATGGCATCCCTGCTAGGTAGAAAAGTGAGTGCATTGCGTGTGTTGGGGGATTACCAAGTAGCAGATCTTTTTAGAGGGAACGTAAAGCAGACTCTGAAATAAGCAATTTTGCTGTGGGAAGTCTGAGTTTGGGGGATAAATATCACATCATTAGTTTGCTTTAGTATTGCTTTTGCTGCAGAGTTTCCTGTGTTATTCCATGCAAATACTTTACTTTGACAGCCCAGATAAACAAAAGCCAGACGCTCATACCCAGAAAAAAATCCTGAACTCCAGTCTAGGGCAAAGATAAAGAATTCAGGCTTTTTCAGTTCCATGAATAGACACTGGCCACTGGAAAAGATTATGTGTGACTAAGGCTGTGGTGATTTCTATTCTGACATAATTGCTGAACAGTAACATGAATTTACTTATTTTTTCTCTGAATGGAGACAGAGTCATTTAGGAAGTGAAAAATATATAAAAAAATAATTGGAAAAATGCAGGACTTGTTTAAATCCTGTAACTTAGTCACTCTTTCAGATTAAATGTAGACTGGGATTTTTCAGGGAGACCTTGAGAAGTTGGATGTCTAAAATCCTGTCGAGTCAGTGAAGGCCAGCTACTCCCTTTCCTGTGCTTTTCCAGAAATCTGGGTTTAAATGAACTTAAGTGCATGTTGGACTAATTCTTGAATAAAGTGGAAGTATACTTAAAGCTGGCTTGCAAAGTACTTATTGTTGAATTTTTTTTTGCTCTACATTGTGAGTCTAAGTAGATTGTCTCTGAGGTGATTCAGCTATGTGTAAAGACTTGAATTCCTGTTTGCTCATGGAGTAAAATAAGCAAAAATAATTCCATCTAGAGACAAGACAGTGCAAACAAGTCAGTGGATTTGCAGCCACAAGGATGATTTTTGCCATGTGAATCCTCACAGAAAATCATCATCTTCAACTTTATTAATTTCATGGAAACTCTAAGATTTTTTAAACAAGCATTTGGAATTGAGGGTAATTTTTTATACTTTGTCCTCCACTAATGTGTTTAGATGAGTAGATTACATTCTCCCTTAAGTGAGTTCTAAACATATTCTATGATTTGACACTTTTACGCTATTTAATGGTTTAATCATGTTTTATGCTAATTTGCTTCTGCTTAGGAGTATTTGAGCTTAACAGCTTTTTCAGAAGACTTTTTGAATGTGCTTGGACCCTTGTGTTTCCATATAGAACACACAGACTGGATTTTGCTTTGATACGAAATGAAGTTTTTGGAAATGACTCTAAATTGAAGTCTGATGACAAAGATGAGTATTTTAAAGCTTAATGAAGTGAATGCTAAAATGCCATGACATTTTACTGTATTTACAGCACCAAGAAACCTGCTGCACTCTCTCATAAAGCCGTCAGCTATTTCTGAAGTGCCAAGTTGTGTGATAAAATGTCATCAGTCCTGTGTAATTACTGAACTAAGATACTGGTACAGTTTTTTTAACATACCAGAGGGTTTTTTTCAGAGTTAGCAAGTGATATATTTGGGAATTTCATATTGGTCAGATTGATAACCTTTTTCCACTACCTTTTTGTTGTGTGCCTTTTGTTTTAATTCTGTCTTGTTAAAAATCAGGGGGACTTCAGCAGAGGGGGGAAAAAGATAGAAGGAGGAAACCTGCTGGACTAGACAGACTTAAACATTTAGGACATTTGTTTTTATTGTATACTGGCTGAATGCAGCTATGCAACGATGTTAAGGAAAATGCTGAGTCACTGTGAGAGGTAGATTCTTTTTCTTGTTTAGTTGTATACATTGTGAAGGAGATATTGTGAGGTGGAGGAAGCTCTGATTAGTGGTTCGTGTAGTCAAAGGTCAACTTGTTACGGCTGTAGTGGAGACTTTAGGACACTTGGGTTTAATTCTGCAGTTTGTCCTTCTCTGACCCTGGCTGAGTCAATATCCTCATTACAGATTCAGCTCGAATCTCTTCCCATATCAGCTGAAAAATTCTTATCCTCTTGATGTAAAGCAGTATTAACTGTTCAAATTCACTTGACATTCTTGAATTTTGACCCCAAACACAGGTGTTGCTGGCTTTCTTGCTACTGTGTCTTGTTCTCTTACTAGTAGATAAAACTTTGCATCTGTGGTAATGTCTGGTTCTCATGAAGTCTGCGCAGCAAGGTGGTCTGGTGGTCCTCAGAAACATTTAGAAAGTTGTAGAAATAAGGCAGTGACATGGTTTATTGGCAGTAAACTCAGGTATTTTTTCATAAAATCTGGCAGCGTTTGGGAACGACATAATTCGTCAGCTGCTAGCAATAAATCTCTGCCATCCTGGTTCTTTGCTGCCTGGCTTCTCTTGCATAAGCTGGGTTCTTCTAAGGCAACACTTCTTTTGAGAGTGAATTGGGTAAAAGGAGAACAAGGCCTTCAGTACAGAATTTGAGTTGACAATTTACTTTTTGGCCTCTCCATAATGGCTATTTACATTGATTCCAATTGGTGAGATTGCTGGTGTGGTGGATGCATCTGGTCAGAGATGTACAACACTAATGTAAGGCTGCAAGGGGGGCACATGTTGGTAGCCAGGAGCCAGTGAGGTTGTGCCAGGAGGGGCAGCTGGTCCCAGAGGAAGCCATGGACTGTGTACCAAAGTGGTCTGAGACAGCAGTGCCTGAGTGGAAAGCAAAATGTGAACCTTTTGCACAGCGTGACTCAATGCAGTTGCCACATGGTCTGGCTCTGTTGCACTTATTTAGTGCTAGCAGACCACTGGTTCTGCAGAATGAAGCTGAAACACCAAGGTACCCAAGGACTGTTAAAGAAAATGCAGCAGGAAAAGGGCTCCACTGATGTCTCCATTGCTGCTTGTAGCCCTGATCTGCCCACAACACTCTGTTAGAAAGTGAGCAAGGAAAGAAAACAGGTTTCAAATTTACTTGCTTGCTTGAAGGCTAGATTAAGAAGAAAAGACCATGTATATCCATGTACAGAAAAAAGACACTTGAATTTTCTAGTCTGTTTCAAGGGCAAAGGACCTTGTAGTTAACATAAGTTATTTTGTCATCTGCATGTGCAGTCAATCACTTTGAAATGGGTATCAGTACAAGCATTCATTTCAGTTTTGGCACTAGTTCTTAATCAAAGCCTGGCTCTGTTTAATTGCCAGCATTTGAAACTGTGATGTTAGTCAGCAAAAGCAGACAAAACCAAAATAATTTTCATCAACGAAGGCTAAGGACGTGCAGTGTACTGTGAACAGATTATTTCAGATTTTAACACCAAGTGTAAACTGTAAAGGGTTACTTGTCAAAATATATTTTACAGTATATCTTGAGGTACATATTATGTCCTGTAACATAGTTAAGGATTATGATGGTTTTTATTTCCCCTCCTTTTCTTAGGAGGGGAGGAAAATATGTAAATTTACCACAGATGTAAATTTCTGAAGCATTTTTCTTTACTTTCCTTCCTCCTTCCTAGCAGTTCTGCTGTATTCTCTTGTGCAAATTTCCATTGTTTCATCTTCATGTCTTTAAAATGTTAGTCCAGTGGTTGTGTAAAGCAATAGGCTGTGCAGCCTGCCTGACCAAACATTCCCAGGCTTTGTGTTGCACTGTGCTGCTCCTGACCTCCTGCTCAAAAAGTCTCCAGGCCATTTCAAGTTGGTTTAGACCTTCATGTCCTCATGCCTAATCCTTAGCCAGACGATTTGTTTTTCTAACCAGTCAGTATAGAGCTCTCCTGTTCAGTTGGTCAAACATGCTACAAAACAGAATACAGAAGTATAAATATGTGGAGGATTACCAGTAGTTTAGCTTTTTTTCCTCCCACTCTAAGTTGATATTGAGGGTGGTCTGTCTGGAGAAGCACGACTTCCTTCAAAAGACATCTGCTTATGATATATTTTAATATAAGTGGATACACATTTAGAAATATTTGTAATTAAAGCCTCTGAGGAGAAAAAGATAAAAAAAAGCAACAGAGTATTTGCTAAGTGAGGATTTCTTCAAGATTCTATTTTTCTGTACATCACACAGGAATTCAGCTATCAGTATTTGAAAAGATCCTCAGGGGAGCTTCCTGGTGTGTACCTTCCTTGGAATAGCATGTCTTCATGATGCAAACTATCTCATAACCCTGTCTCGAGGGCAATGATGTTTCCCCCTATTGTGTAAATAAAAGAGTTGCACAGAAAGCTGACAGAGCCAAAATAAAACAGGTTTTGTGTCTAAGGCTGTTCTGATGAAAATCTCACTAATTGAAAGGACAAGTTACAGAAAAAATGTCAATCTTTGAAAACAAATCTGATGCAGCCTACTGAGATTTCCAGTTCAATGTGTGGTGGTCTGTATTTAAAGAAATTCCATTACAGGCAAACATGCTCAGAAACCTTTTTTTGCCTTTTTTTTTAAGTTGTCACCTTTATGGACTTAAAGGCAGTTGGTGTAATTACCAGCCAGGTACCCCTGTGTGTGGTCTGTGATGCCAGAAGGTCTGTTCTTGTAGATTGCATGCAGGTTTGTCTTCAGACTGTTCTCACATTCTTTTATTTGTCACTGTTGAGTCACAAAATGTTTTGCCTGGCATTAATCATAAAGTGGCAGGTATGTTATTTATCTTTAATCCCAATGATTAGATCATGGAGTAGCATTCAAGTAACATTTGAGTCCTTTTTTTGTTCCTTTCCCACTCACTTCACAGTTGATGTGAATTCTGTGTACTGCATGGGATAGATGCAGGGTCAGGAAGCATCACTGAAGTACTAAGGGAAGCAACTTCCGATGCTATTAATGAAAATATGACTCATGTTCTAAGGATTTGCAGTTGGATTGCTGTAACTTTTGGTATTTCTCTTTCATTGTTTTCAGTAGTTGTTTTCCTAGAACATGCAGTGATCATGAAAGAATTACTATATTAAAAACAATAGCGATGTATTAATTTGATTAAACTCCTGGTATGGATGAATGGTGTTCATTTCAACACAATAGATGCACTTGGAATTTTCTTCTGATCTTTTCTGTTCAGAAATATCTTTAGTGGGGAAAAAGGCAAATACTCAGATAGTAAACATCTCAGGGTGTTTTTGTAGTGAACAGACAGAATTCACTTATCAGTGTGAATCAGTTCTCTGTTTCTGAGCAGCTGGAAATAACATCGTGATTACAGGGAGAAAATAGTGAAAAAAATCTATATAGCGTTTTTTCTGTGATTACGTTCAGATTTCTTTTTGTTGCCAGTAGAACTGATTAAGATGGTAAATCACATAAAACCCTGAGCTGTATGCCAGAAGGAAATTCCTGAAGCCCTGGTCCTCTTTTTCAGGGCTGTATAGTGGTGTGGGGGTGAACTGAATGCCCCCAGACCACTGCGACAGTAACCGTGAGCCACAGGATGGAATTGGGAAACAATGGGCAATTCCTAGTTCCTTTGTGATTCCAGGGAAGTAATTTATTGTAGTCTGCTTACCCATTCTTGGAAAATGACAATAAGTTTTCACAGTCTGATTCAAGTAAAGTCTGTTAGTAGTGTGTGTGGTGGTCAGACTCACCAGTAGTGGCAGCCAAGCAGGAAAGCTGAGAGCATTTTCTGATTCTTAGATGACTGCTTGGAGCATCCATATTCAATCCAAATGCCACTTATGTTTGTTTCTGAAACTGTATATAAACGTGTATTTTTGTATACATAGAGGTGTAAAATGGGCTGGAGAGCAGCAAAACTCACTTTGAGGTTTGATTTTTTTCTGGTTTGTGATAGGGAGTTGAAGAGCTTGCCGTGCTCTTGTTGGCTTTTTCCTTGGTAGAACTGGTGGGAATGGTGATTCCCTTCTTGACTTTGTTAGAAATCTCTGCAGGATGAGAGAACAGAAGCTTGAGTTCATTTTATTATTTCTATTGAAGTATTTTGACATAGTTTGTCTAGTATGCAAATACAAGAGAAATGGAAAATTGACATTTCATTATAAATCCTTCATAATTTCTTGTTTAAGTTTTACTTTTTGTCCTCTTCAGTGTCATCCTATCTGTTGCTTCTACAGTTTCTCCAGTAGGCAATTTTTCAGTGGTGTATGACATGTAGGCGTTCAGTTGCCATTTATTTATTTCAAAATCTCTCATGAAATTCCATTAAAGGGTCAATTAGAAAAGATCTGAATGTGTGATGAGTTCAATGTGATGAACAGCGTTTACTATGAAATTACCATATAAAGGTAAATTCGGAGTTTTAAAGGATGGCTTCGGCCATGCAGCAGATGTGCTGTGAAACCTATGCTGCCACTTTGGTGCTAGATCTTGGTTGTGTTTGTGTGCTGGGACATTTCATGTCTGGGCAGATACACTGCATAGCTTGATCTGTAAATGGCTTCTGCATTTTGCTGATTTGAGGATACACTCTGGTGCATCTTGGGTCTGTGAAATCTGTAAGGAAAAGGGCACTGCACAGTGAACTGCTCATGGCTCCCTAATATCTGGTGAGCACACATGTCTGCAGGGACTTTGCCCTTCATGTTTCTGACAGGTAGCAAATGAACTGGATGTGTCAAATAAAGTGGTTCAGCAGCCTCAGTCTTCATAAGCTAAGTTATTTATTTTAATTGCTCTTGTTGTTTAATGAGGATCTTAACATTAAGGTATTTCCTCGGGTCTGTTTGGATCTATTTGAACTGAAGCAAGAGAATCCAGTAGTTCTAGTCTTACCCTACCATCTTGCCTGCCTTGGAGACAAAAAAGAGCAAGTAGCCCAGCTGAGAAATAATTTTTGTGTCTTGTTTGCTGGACATTGGAGACATGCAAGAATTGCAGAATGGTTGAGGTTGAGACGAACCTCTGAAGGTCATCTGGTCCAGCTCCTTGCTGAGGCAGGCTCACCTAGAGCCAGCTGCCTGGGACCATATCTAGACAGTTTTCAACTATCTCCAAGCATGGAGAAACAGCTTTGGAACTGTTTCCAGCTAAGCTCCTACAGAGTGTGTGGGAGCATTGCAGGTGCAGGGCTCCCAAGGGACAGGGAGATGGGTTTCAGCTCAGAATGCACCCTGCATACCTACTGCCTTCCTTGATGACTGAAAACTGACAGACAACGTCATCTGTGTGGAACATGTGGAAATCCAAATGAGCAATACTCTTCAACCCACACCTTGAAGAGTAAGGTTTCTGTTGAAATAGGTCAGCTTTTATAAAGAGGCACTCCAGCACTTTTGTGTGGGTTTTGTAGTAGTACTTTGTAGTACTTCTTTTGGGCATACAAGCATACTCACCTAGGCTAGACGCTGCTTTCAGGACCTGACCTAGAAGTATTCCAGTACTAAAAGTCTTTAAATCTGACTAGTTTCCACTGCCTGGAAGAAAGAAATCCCAGAGCAGGAATGTACTGAAATCATGAGCAGTAACTGAAGCAGCTCATCTATTCTGTTGTTTTGCAGGATGGTTTCTGTACATCTGAATGCCCTACCCAATTTTCTTCGGCATTACAGCTTCAACAATGAACGTACAGAGGCCACAGAGAAAAATAAAGTAGCTTTTGTTCCATGTCCCCTGTTCTCCAGATGTTCCATGCCATCAGGGAAGGGGCAGGGGTCAGCAGAGTATTGCAGTGGGTACTGCTCCCACAGGGACCGTGCTTCTCCAAGTTATAATCGAAGCAGGAATGTGCAGTGATCAGCATGAAAACTCTACTTCTTGGATGAGTAACCTTTATTTTTTTATTGGAAAAGTTTCCCACTGAGATCATCTGACATTAAATTGTGTCAAGTTCACTCGTATTTTTATTGCTTTGCAAGAAAATTGATAGACAATCAGGTAGCTAGCGCTGTGTTGTGTTTTCTCATGCTTGCCCCATCCTCCCCTCTGCTGATATTCTTATAGGGAAATGCAGTCTTTTTAAATCAGAAAAGCCTTTGGTAGTTACTTTTATTTTCTGTAGTACATGTATGGTTGGATAGCATCTTGCATGACTTCTCTTTTTTTGGGTGTGTTCTCATATTCTTACCTCTGAATCTTGATCGTAGGAGTTTTATAGAAGGATTAAGTGACCTGAAAAGTGAGCAATTCAAGCTGTCTCAGTTGGTGGTGCACAGACACGATACATGTCATTATTTTTTGTCTGAGTCCAAGGCAAACTCAAAATGTTTTGGTTTGTTTTGGTCTTTTTTCTTCTTCTATTAGTTCATGGGTTCAAAGATTTTTTTTAAAACATATTGAGGTATTATTAAAGTGGACTTTCCTGGAAATTACTTTTCTTTTTAAATAGGGAAACCAGATTTGTGTGGCTGTTTCATAAATTCTGTTCCTTTAAATCAATTTTTCACAAAGGCAAGTTATGAAAGGGCTTATCTTGGTGCAATTTGAGCCTTTTGTAAACAACCAGATCTTGGATGGCCTTAGCCCCACTCAGCTATCATATGCAAGCGGTTTTAAAACCTTCCTACTGTCCCTCAGAGCAGATGTGTCCTATTTCACAAGGCTGTATACTTTTGTCCCATTGTGTCTTGCAAATTATAATTCTGTGACAGTTTTTTCTCCTTTGACTTTTCACAAAGCGAGTCAGATGCAGCTCCCTTACGGCAGTGGGTGCTGTCCTTTGCTGCGCTGTCTCTTGGCCGGTGCCGTGTCACGGAGCAGAGAAGGCAGCGCAGATGCTTCACGCCTGGCATACTCAGCTGTTCTGAGAATAAAACTGCAGCGTGCAACTGGCAAGTTCTGCTGCAGGCAGCACGTGCTGGCTGTTCATGTGTGACCTTTTTGTACTCAGTAACTTGACTAACTCTGCTCAGAGAGTTTTTTTAAAAAAATCAGATGTGAAATTTAGGCAACTGACTTTCGGACCAGAGTTCAGAGAGGTGAGTGAGCAGCATGGACTGCCAGCCAGGTTCTTGGAGTGTGGGGAGCTGCAAGGGATTGAATTACACTGGCTTAAGAAGTTTCTCTCTCCTCAGCTGAAAGTTTTGCCCCCACTGAGCTGACATGCAGCTCAACTGATCACACATGCTCTGCCAGACCAGCAGACCAGTAGAAAAATCAGCTAAGTTGTGCTATTTTAATTACTGCTGCCACACCGTAAACTGGGAAACACTGAATGCTGGCCTGAATAGTGCAGCAATCTATAGTTGTCTCAGCATAAAGGAATTACAAATTTTGACTCCTAATGAATAGTAACAGCCTTAGTAGTCAGACACGTGTATCCAGGTCTCTTGGTTTTTCTTACCCAATCACCCCAGCTGGTGACACAGTGAAGCAGTGTTCTTGCAGTAAGTCTGCTTGGCTGAAACATGGCTTCTCTGGGAGTAGTGCTGAAGAATGATCAAAGAAATAAACCATCTGTGAGAAGATATTTTATACAGGACCTTTAATATTTCACCATTACATATGCTATAATTT
The DNA here is from genome assembly GCF_035770615.1 of Melospiza melodia melodia. NCBI lineage: Eukaryota > Metazoa > Chordata > Aves > Passeriformes > Passerellidae > Melospiza > Melospiza melodia. The sequence continues at coordinate 26,234,623 of NC_086201.1, read as the reverse complement.
TACTTTAAGTTCAAAATCTCTTTTACCCAAAAGACCAATCTACTTCATCTTGCATCTTTTTGCTGCCAATGCTTTGATGGGAGTTAAAGAACTGGATGAAATCTAGTTGTTGAAAAATGTACTACAAATTCTTACTGTGATTGGATGTTTGCTGAGCTGTACTTCTGAATAGCATCTAAGTGCCTTGTAGTTACTCATCTAGCTTTTTTTGAATGTATCTTTTCAGAAGACCTTAATCATCTCTTTATTAAAGTTAATATTTTATGCATGGAATCACTGACAAAAATGATTTTTCTTTCTTTGGCTAAAGCTACCCAGAGTGAGGAGCGGCTGTGTGCATTTAAAGACCCCTATCAGCAGGACCATGGAATCAGTGAGAGCCGAATCTCCCAAGAGAATGGCACAATTTTGTGCATGAAAGGTAGTACCTGCTATGGACTTTGGGAAAAAACAAGAGAAGGAGACATACATCTTGTAAAACAAGGTATGTAACAGTTCTGTTTTAATGCAGTAGTTTTGTTACTTATTTCCCTTTGTGATCTAGCCATCTCATCCAAAGCTGCACAGGTGCAGAACTAGATTTCTTGCACATTGTAGAAAAGCATAATTTTAAACTCCCATTTAACTATTTCAAATGTGAACAGAATGTTTGTTTGAAATTAATAACTTCTAAAAGAGACCAAAGACATCAATGTACAGTTGAAAGAAGAAGTATTCAGATTTCTTCCTCGTCCAGAGGAAGATGACTTTCTTGAATTTCAGTATATGTATTGATGTAATGATAAATTTAGCAGTAAGTGTCTTATTAAGTAAAAAAAATATATATTCATATTGATTGGATGTTTGTTTACAAAGGAAATTGCAGCTATATTTCAGATATCAGTGCTGCTCTGTGAGGAGAATGAAGGTAGGAAGTGTGGAGGGCCTTGCAATTTCTGGAGACACGTTTTGATTATGATTCTCAGGGATTCTTCTCTTTTTCACTTGGATGCAAGTTAATGTAGTATAATGCTGAATGAAAATGCAGCTGGTGTTTACAAATAGCCTGTGGAGCTGTAGTCCATGATTCCTGTTTGATCTGGCAGTCTGCTGAAGGGAGCAGCTTGACTCCTCACCTCTCCCCACTGCTGCCCCGTTCCCTTCCAGGTATTTGTGGATAAATAACATTTAACTGCTGTTGACCATGCTTGGGAATGAACAGTTACTGCAGGGACAAAGGACCTGGTATGAACCAGGCAATAAGCTGTGGTCCTGTAGAAAAGTCCAGTGATGCTGACAATGAGAAAGGGCAGAATTTTGAAAATTATGCAAGAAGCACCAAGCTGTAGATGCAGTCTTGTGGCCTAAGGAGGAGATTGGGTCACAACTCATTTAGTCTGTGGACTAGAAAATGGTGATATGGTCTGTGATATCAGAGAGATGAGGAATAGCATATTTCTGCTTAGAAGGCTCAGAAATTCAGATTTTATCATAGTAAGGCAATAGCTGGACATTGGCCTTCTTCCCTGCCCACATTTTCTTCTCCTTGACCATGGAGAGGTCTAAAAGAAATTCTTCAGGTTTTGGTTTAAAAGATGGTAGAAAAGTCAGACAATCAGATTATGATAACTGTTCTCACCCCACTCTGTTATGTTTAATCAGGTAATGTATGGATTTCTGTAGGTGTGTTGATCCAGTCAGTAGAATTAATTTTATTATTACTTGGGGGAAAAAAAAGTCATTTGCTTCTTTTTGCAGGTTGCTGGTCTCATATAGGAGACCCACAGGAGTGTCACTTTGAGGAGTGTATAGTTACAACCACCCCTTCCTTGATTCAGAATGGAACATACCGCTTCTGCTGCTGTAGTACAGACTTGTGTAATGTCAACTTCACAGAAAACTTCCCACCTCCTGACCCCACTGATACAACACCTTACAGTAAGTCAGATCTTTGTGTTTCTGTCTTTGCATGGTATAAAGATTTTAGGGAAAGAGCCTTCTTTTTCTGCTACTGTTAAATGTGAAACCTGTGGTCTTTCTGTGTCACAGAGATGGCAAACAGAGCAGAGCCTTCCCTTAGGAAGTTTGTCAGACTCATATTCCACATTGCTCCACAAATAATGAGCTAAATGCTTATAAGAGGATTGTTTGTATTGGCAAATGCTGAATACAGTTTATATTTTTCAAAATGGTCTCTAATCTTGTGTGTTTTGATATTTGGATGCTCAACCTCATAAGCCTGTGCAGGTATTCAGAAGATTCATGACTTTGTTGAGAAGAGGCCAGTGGTTTCATTAACACTATGGTACCTTTGGAAAGTTTGGCCTGTCTGTTCAGTCATAAATCACAGGTAGTTTTGAGTGGTAGAACTGGTCTTGTATCACAAGTTCTCTCTAACAGTCTCTGAAATCTGACTTCTTTCTTTGACATATCTCTGGTAAGGGCTAACTTCAACATGATGTTCAAAGAATATTAGTTTGAGCAATGTAATTTTCTTTTCAGTTATTTATTATCAAATCAGCCCAACATACAGATCCAAATCAAGGGATCAGACCCCTTAACCTGGTAAGACAGAAGCAAGATCATAATTAGCAGGTACACTGTGTTCCAAAAGTTAAGAACATGTAAAGAAGCTGAGTTAGTGGCCTAATCTAAACATTTGGATAACCTTCTCTAAATAAGAATTGTGAAAAGGAAGTTGAATAAAGTTAGGTATGTAAATGGAGGCACAACTGTTCTGTATGTCAAGAGTTCTTTATCGGTGGAAAGTATTTGGGAAATGAAGGTGTGTAATTGGATAGCATTTACAGCTGTAGAATGCCAAATGAATAGCTTGTGTTTAGGAATGATAGTGTTTGAATTAGCTTCAGTGTGAAGATGCTGATAGTTATCACTGGTGCTTTCTAAAATGGCTGTAGGGTCTGGTATTTGTAAGGACATTGGATCAAAATGAGGGTTTGGTTTGGCATGCTAAAAACCAGTGGTCTTTAACTTGGAAAGTGTGTACAGTATGAATGGGTAAAGAAGTTGCTAAAACATTTAGTTGACAGTACTGTTTGTAGAAGCAGTGAACAATGACCATTTGGAATCAGTGTCACTGTGCAGTGCAGAACAGACTGTGCTTGACTTTGGTAAGAGTCATGCCCAAATGTAACTGGAGTTAGTGTTGTGCAGGGAAATTAGACAGGAGGAAGAACACCTGTAAAGGTAATTCCTTGTCCCTTTCTGTCTCCCCAAAAGAGGAAGACCAGGTTATTACCAAATGATTTGGGCTTGTTCTTCTCAAAGGATAAAAATTACAAGCTGAATTAATTCAGTTGTTGAGTGATAAGATCACCAAATAATTTTAAATGGATTTTTTGATACCAGAAGATCTATCTTGATTTGCAAAGGGGTGGGGGGGATGGGGTGGATTAAGTCTGTAACACAGTCCTTAATTCACCCAGCTGTAATTGAATGCTGCAGTGTACATTTCTACTGACTCAAACTGTTTTGTGTTATTGTGTCACCTTCCATTTTCATAATAGGCAAATTTGGCTTTAGGCATAAGCACAAGCAAAGGAGGTTGCTTCAGAGCACAGTGTCTGTCTGCTTTGACTGGGCTAGGAGATGGAGATGGGCCATTCCAGCAGCAAGGATGGCCTTGTTTACCACTTTGGTGTTTTGTTTGTGAAGCTCTACCAATGCTGCATCTGACAGAGATGGGGCTGCTCCTGGCTGTTGACATCCAGCACTCTGGCAGCACCATTCTGGAGGTACAGGATACTTGAGAAAGCTGCTGGGGTGAAAAAGCAGGGAGGCTGCAGCACACAGACCCCTGCAGTGTTACTGACCCACATTCCAAGTGCTGTTGTGTTCATGGTTTCTCAGCTCCTTCCAGAACCCATTTTGGTGCTGTAAGATTATATTTTGGCACGTATATTAAGTACAGAATTCTTACTTTGGCAAGGTTGAGTTTTTATAGAATTGTTGGGAAGCTTTGTATTAGTTACTGGATACCTTTCTTGGGCACTCTTCCAGCCTTTCTGTTATAGTTGACAGAGTGCTGTGAGGACATTAGCAAGGTTAGCTGCACAGGCTGTGCCAATCTGTGTTTCCATACCTTTTAGATTATTAAATTGAACAGGTCACAGTCACATGGGAAAGCTTCTGCAGAAGGTTATTTCACTATAGCCTGTGAACTGTAAGAGCATTATTTTTCATCTGTATTTTTGATAAATAAAGTTCTTGAATGGCCCAAAGTAAGGTAGGAGACCTCCTGGAACTGTACTTATGATCCTGGAAATGTTGGAGTGGAGGTGATTGGTGTACAATTATGTGAAGCCTGATTAATTTAGCCAACAGTTAACTAAGTATTTGTAAATGTTTTTTTTCTCATTTCCAGTGAAATCATACAGAATAAAAAGTTCCTGGAATGACAAGCAGGAATTCAGCTGTAGTTTAAAAACTAATGGAACTTGAAGACCTTGCTGATGATGCTAATCAATTTAAAGCTGAATTTTTAAGGAAAATTGCAGTTGTTCTTTTAAAGATGTTTCCTTGCAGCTATATGAAGGATCTGTGGAAACAGCAGAATACTGTTAGGCCCTTGAGCTAAATCCACCCAGAAAAAGAATGGAATAAAACAATTACTTTATACAATCTTTTGGTTGCCATTTTTCTATGATACTTAACAGTGGTGTGTTGAAAGATACAGCTAGACCATAAATGATTCAAGAAGACAAAATTAAGATCTTAATACATGTTAGATATATCAAATTATCATTGTCGTGACATATAGCAATTAGAAAAATTAAGTGTAACATTTAAGATAATGCCAATGTTGTTTTTAGGATGTCAAAACATTTATCTCACAACTGTATCTATCTGTATCTGTGTAGAACAGAACAGTTTGTTGTTGTTTTTTTTAATTTATGTTTGCTTAGAGTATAAATCCATGTAATCCAACCTGTCCTGTAACAAAATTTTTATACAAATGAAAAATAAGATTGAGGACAAACAGGTTCTAGAAGCCTGAAATTTAATCCTTACTGCTTTCTAATGCACAGCTGGTAATTTAAAACAATCATACATCTGAGTAGTCATAACATCATCTCTTCTATCTTAAAGATAATCCAGGCAGATTTGAGTAGCTGTTGGTTGCTAATCCCTCCAGCTAGAATTTTGCAAATACTGTAGGATGGATGATAGTCTAGAAGCCACAGTCTGGAGTTATTAAAAAGGCAGAGATTAAGATAGCTGTTTCCTGATGCCAGGAGAAGTAGTGGTTGGAGAATGGTGTTTGTTTCTCATTTCAAGATTTGCCTGTGGAGTTTGGAGCTGCTCAAATGCAGATGTTCAGAAACAACCACTCATCCTCTATCTTCAACTTACACTTTTGCAAGACAAGGGAAAGTTGTGCTTTCTTCTTCTGTGATCAATCTCTCATGGAGATTCACTCTTCTTCCATCTTATATTTTCAGCCAGTATACTCATATACCCCTTAACACTCTCCAAAAGGGACCAACTGTGGCTTCCTGGGTCATTGTGTTGAGATGTATTTACTTTGTTGGCCTTGTCAAATATTTAGTTTGACGTGCTAAATATCTGCCTGTTATGACTACAAAATGCCTCCTAAATTCTGAGACTGTTTTGAAGACAAATTTATTAGTTCTTCAATCATTCATAATAGCCAGTTAAATAGAAATTAAGTAGCTAAAGACTTAAATTATCTCTCTTGTTGGTCATAGATATATTGCTGTAATGAAACATTCACATTAAAATAACATCAAGATGAAAGAGCAATTTTTAATTATTTTTTCCCTCAAGGCTGCTTCCTGGTGCTGCAAATAAATTAATGTAGCAGCAACTGAGTGTTAAGAATGTATTTTTCTATGACAGGTGATGTATTTGTGTGATATGTGGAAAAAATCCCTGGCAGCAACAGTTGAGCAGTTACTGGTACATGTGGTTGAATGTTATATAGGGTTTTCATCTCATAACAGCAAAAGGTGGCTGCTACTTTTGGAGGATTTAGGAAACCTCTTTTAAATAAGAGCGCTGAGTTTTGGATAGAAAGAGACCACCTCACACTGTCAAGGAAGTTATTCTTCACTCTGTAACACTGATAACAGGCTTATCTTTCCAGTGTAACCTTCTTGCCTCTTTTTGCCAGCCTTCTTGCTCTGTACATGAAATAGCTATGTAAAAGTCTGTCTTGAAGGGCTCATGGAATTGTATGGAAACTTTGACATACACTGCAATTAAAAAAAAAAGAAGTAATTACAAATGTATGTGGCTGGGACAGGTGAATTATGGTAGTAATGAGACAGTTTTCGTTTAACTATTGTTTTTGAGAGGCAGCAGTTAGACTCATGTAGCTGTGGGCATGTGGCCCAATCTAACTCCCACTGAAGCTGAATTAGATCATGTCAGGGTAATTTTGGAAAGTTGTAACCCTGCTCACTCTCAGTTGTCTTGAACTGCTTTTTCTGGAGAACAGCATCCAATATTAATTTATAATTGAAATGCATTTACTTCAGCTGGGTTGCAGCACCTGAGCAGCTAAGTTTGAAATGCATTTACTTCAGCTGGGTTGCAGCACCTGAGCAGCTAAGTTTGTAGCTGATGTTTAAGCTGGTCTTTAATTTCTGATCTGCCTAATCTAAAAAAACACTCTGTAAATAAACTTTTTCCTTCATGTGCATTATTCTTTTTGTTTTCAGGTAATTTACATGTAAAGAGGAAATGACAAACCTTTGCAAGGTGGCAGATCTTGGGTTTTAAAAGATGAAGGTGGGAGTGATCTGCACAAGGATTAAAACTTGTACCCTTGAAATGATTGGGAGTCAGTGAGGCAGCTATTTCTTCAGTGAGGAGGCATTCTATAGTAAGACAGTAATTAAGGGCCTAAATATTAAAAAAAAAAAAGAAATTTGCTTTGAGACAATTAAGCATTTGATGCAAGAGGATGATACTGTGCCTCTGAGGAAGTTGCTTTAGGGTGCTAAAGCAGAAAAGGTAGAAAATGAAGTTGCTGAGCTGCTGAAGGAGATACCGGTGAATGTGCTCGAAGATTTCTTAGTCTCTCTGTTAAGAGATTGTATGTGGAGCAGCTGATGGAGGGGGAAAATGAAATATAGGGCTTTTTTTAGCAATTTTTTTAATATACTGGCTTCATTATGAAATATTTGGATTTTTAGCCAGCTGTTAACAAATGTGTATTCTCCTGAACCTCCAGTTGCCTTTCTGTCTAAAATTTAGTGCTTAGTGGGGTGTTTTTGCTGTTTATTTTGTTACAGGAAACTAATTAACTGTGGAGGGGGCTGTGACACTGGGTACACATTGCTACAAATGCTTAGTGATAAGATTTCAGAAACGTGGGCTAATTAAGGCTTTGTCTTGTATCATTGCAATTGAGGGAAAAGTGATGGTGGATTAGGGTTGGGGAGAAAGAGTAGAAGTGAAAGTTTTTGCAGGAAGCGCAGTATTAAAGCAATTGCTATAGAAGGTTATTTAGAAATTCAAGTGAAAGCCTTAGCTTCTGTAGAACCAGTGCAATGTTTTGCAAGTCTCTCAAGATAACTGGTAATGCTTGTCGAGTAACTTCAGCTTCCCATTAAAACTGAATCTATCAAAAGCAGAATCTCTTAAAGATTGTTGGTAGCAGCTCTTAGCTGTTCTAACTTCTAAGACATCATAGTCTCCTGAGATTAAATTTGAATCTTTACTGAATTTAAAAGTAAAGCTTTGATGTGAAATTGGAGTCTTGCATATGAAATGTTAGCTGTGAAGGCAAAACATACTTAGGCAGAAAACTGTATGTGTAAATTTTTTCTCTTACAGAAACATTTAATCAGGAAGATGAAATTGAAGTGTTTTACTTGCACTGACATTGAAATGTTTTGGAAATGTTTTTAAATTTCTGCTATGCACCAAACCCACAAAATGCTGAAAACCATGTTAAAAGAACAAACATGTTTGTTTGAAAAAGCAGAAACATTTCAAATATTATTTTTACAAAGACACCAATATCCCCAAACCCAAACACTCTTTTAAAATTTTTTCCTTTTACGAGTATGTTCCTTATTGCCTTGTCAGCCTCCTGTTGGAGCACACTTGGTGGGAAAGGTAACTGCAGGAATTAGTAGTGCATTGGGACCTGGAAGGCCATGAGCAAGGATCTTCAGCAAAGTTCTCTTAAAAATATGCTGGAATCTAAATTTTTTTGGATGCGAGGTGGGATTTTTTCTATTTCTCGACATTGCAGTGTAGTGTGTTTGTTAAGTACTAGATCTGTATTTGTGCTTTGTTTTAGGGGGCTAAATGTATTTTTCTTGAGTCCTTAGAGATTACAATTTCTCAAGTACCTGTGAGCATAACTTCTAGCTTATTCATTTGATACAATTGTCTGATCTGCATCTTTGTCACCCTTGAAGTAGCCTGCTTGTTTCTAGTACTCCACAGTGAATATTTTATTCATATTTAAGATCTAAAATTAAAAAGGGAAACACACATTTTTTGTAATGTAATCGCTGATTTTACCATCTTCAGTAATAGTGAAAACGTGCATTTTAAGTTAACCAATATCTGTAAATAAGTGATTCACAGTCTGTTATCATGTGCAGTTCCTGAGGCACTAATTTGCATCTCAGCTGGAAGTTACTTGCTTATGTTTTATGCACTTCTAAGACTTTAAAGATCTGCAAATATCTTTGGGTAATACAAATATAGTAATGATGCTCTTTCCATTTACTGGGAATGCTGTGTACTGTCAGACTTTTATGTGTTGTATAATACATTCAATGTCATCTTTAGCTGATACCTTTTGTGACAGTGTGTGTTTGGGCTTTATTGTGAATGCCTTACAGACACAAGGTAAAAGTAGATAAGGCTTCTAGGAATTATACTTTTTCAGAATGCTCTAGTGGAAAGCTGGACTGTAAATAATAAAGGTAACAGATAAGGAATTGTTTTACCTCATCTCAAGGCAAAGTGGAGAGTAGACAAGGGTGCTATAATTTTTATGTCTTTATTCACATGCTGCAGTATGCACTATAATACATATATGCCATATCATCATTATTCTAAACAAACCCTATGCTGCTACTTAGTACAAATAGTTTGGGAAATAGGTAGGAGAGCTCTCTGGAAGGCAGACTGACATATCAGTGCACTTTTGGATGACATAGATCAACGGGCTTTCCAATGGTGATAGGCTTCAGTAACTATTGCTCAAATGTTTTAAGGCGGGTGCTGTAAATTTTAATATTTCAGTGGGAGTTAAGACTACAGCTCTGTGAAAGCATTTCTCCTTTAAAGACTCATGAAATTTGTTTAGGTAACTCTGCTCAACAAAGCATACTCAACTGAATTAGCCAAGATAGTGTACATTGAAGTCATTGCCAAGCAAAATGGAAACACTGTTTATGTTTTGTGGATGTTCTGCGTGTCTGTGTCCCTGTGCTTTTTCAAATGTTTATTTTCACGTTGGCTGTGTTGATCTCCTGCTTTCCCTGTCTTGTCATGCTAAAGGCTCTTTGCACTGAGCCAGAATGGCAGAAATGGCTGTGCACAGGCTGCTCTGTGGCTCCAGCTCCTGACAGAGGGCATTAGCTTCAAAGTACTGCAGTTGTGTCTCCCTGGGCAGCCTGGAGCTGCTGGGCTTGCTGTGAACACTGTTTCTCACAACCCCCTTTGTCCTGCCGTGTTACCCACAGAGGATTCCTCAGGAATTTTAGCGTGACTCTGCTCTGGTTTTCTTGAACAGTTTTGCAATGAATGGAGTTAAGATTAAAAGGCACAAGAGCTCTGTGAAGTTTGATTATAAAGCACTGCTAGGTGTTGCCAGCTACTACTAATAAATTCCTACCTTATGCCCAGCACAGTAATAGCCTTTGTCCTCAGACTACTGGCATAGTAAGAGGCAGACCTGGGACTGGAGCTGTTAAGTGTAAAACAGAAGATCACTTATAAATATTGGGTCATTTGGTGTTCAGTGCTATTGGGCTCATCTGTGTAGAACAGTGTTTAGATCATGGAAAACCTTTCATGTCTTTTTCTTGCTCCTTAATTAGACATTTTCAGTAAGCCTCACTTGTTTCTGTCCTATGTGCTAGTTTGCTGACAAAAATCTGATTCTCTGTCATGGTTTTGAAATAGATACAATTTATAAAGAAAGCTTCAGGTTCTTGGCATTTGATTTAGAATAACCTGTTAGCCAAGCTGCTTTTCAGTCTTACCTGAGTTGCAGCTGTAGCTCTGCACAATGCCTCAGAGGAGACTGAAAGTCCAGACAGACGCTTAAAATATGTTGGCCCTTCAAAGTTGGTCATTAATCACGTTTCCTTATTGAGCTGTTTTTGATAATTTTTTTTTCTTTATCTGAAAAATAATGTGGTCCAGAAAATCCAATATATTACTTAACATTGATTTCTGGCTACTTTCCTTATTATACAGCAATCAATGTATCTTCAGAGAGAGTGTGCTATCTGGAGGTAAAATGCTAATGACAGTGGCATGATCCTTGGAGCCCTAGGTAAATAAAGCATTTGCTTTTAAGAGTGTGATGTTGTTTCTAAGGACACTTGAATTACTTTTAGACAAAAGAGCTGGAGTTTAGTAGGTTAGCTGCCAGGTGGCTCCTGTGGAGCAGAGGCTGGCGCAGAGCAGGGTGTGGGTGGAGATGGCAGCATTGCCCCCAAAGCAGGGAGCAGAGCTGCAGGCAGCCCTTGCTGGGTTGGATCTGGCTTGCAGGTGCTGCAACCAGAGCCTCAACTTGAGACTGTGCTTATCTTTGTATATATGCACTAAGAGACTCTTCTTTGTGGATTTGATTTCTTTCTCAGCTGTGCTAGTGGACCACCTTCTGTTGGGGGTAGAAAAAGGGTTAGGAGCTATACTTGATGGAAGCCATGGATCATCTCTTTCCCTTCATCCTTTCATCATATCAGACAAAATCTTTGCATGTGGATGCATATTGGGGATCAGTGTTTTAAATTAGTTTTCCTTACAAGGAAAGGCTCACATCCTTATTAAAAGAGTGAATGGCAAATCAGCTAAGTGCCTCAAGTGTTTGGATTGTGAACATGTGACTAACTCTGGAATTCTCGATGTGAAGTTTCATAACTGGGCATCCAGGTCCTGACATATGTCATCCTTGCTATAGATATCTCCATTATTTCTAAAGAACTGAAATGTCAGGGTTGTTTTGAAGTTGCCTGAGGTGATCTGTTGGCTCTCTGGCTAACAGAGTTCCTAGAGCATCCAGGGGAGCCAGAACAATCATTGTGCTATCATGGTTGTGTTACCCCTGGTTATACACCACTTGCAGGCTTTTGCAAAGCTGCAATTTCTCAGATGGAATAACTCCTGTTGTTGCTGTCCAAATGGAAGATGATGGCAGTGTATTCACTAAAATCTTGGTGAAGAGTCCTGTGGATGTAATTGTACTTAAACAGGGATTCAAGTTGATACCAAAGTCTGTTTATATTTGTGTTGGTTGTATAATGAAGAAAGCTTTCTGTGGCTAATAGGTCAGACTAGGGTGTGGTGAGTTCCTGAAAAAGTTATAAAGAGACCTGAATGAAGTTACAAAGAATATAGTTCCTCAATCCATTACTACTTTTGTATACCCATACTGAGTATTTCTTTGTCTTTTTATTTTATCTTGGTATTTTGTTGTGTTACTTTTCTTAGTCGTGTTGCAGTTTTGTTTTCTTTCTCTGATAGGTTTGGGAATGTTCCTTTCTTTCTTATGTATTGAATTAGCTGTTGTTGATGTATACCATTCACTATTATTATTTTTGCTGGTTTGTATTTAATAAATGAAATAATGGTGAGGTGTTGCTATGGACACTAATACATAAGCATTAGAGTTAGGACACCAAGTGTTGTGTCTATTTTTGTGTGCGACAGAGACCTTTTTTGCCTTGTTGTAATTCTCATTTGGACTGCATTTTGTGGTAGGAGATCTCATTTTTCATGTCAGCTGTTTGAGGTCTGCAGATTTATTTTTTTTGTACTTTAGCTTCCATGTTTTCAATATCAGAATAGGTATTGATCTTTTAAAAAGCCAAACATCAGATTTATTTAGATAGTCCATACATTTCTTTCTCAGAAGACCTAGTTTGTTTATCAGTGTTTTATTTTTGGGTATGAGATGTTTTCTTCTGCAACACATTTCTTAATTTGAAAGAAATCAATATATTAATTAGCCTTAAAATATAACTTACTGAGTTTCACCCTGTTTCAGTTTGTGTTCTATACTTCCATGCAGAATCAATTAATGGAAAAACATTTGCTGTATAGATATGTGTGAGAGAGAGAGTTACGAATTCAATCTTTAAGGGCAAGGAATGTACTGAAAGAGGGAAGTGTGAAGATTTTCCATTACTTTTGTTTTTGTTTCTTTTTTTTTTTTAATTGTGCTTTAGCTTTTTTCTCTTATTTTGAAGTAGAAAGAGTTGTAATTTTCTTAGAGATGTGAGTAAAGACTTCTTTTTCTAAGACATTAATATCAAATTGCAGTGAGATAGGAGTTTATGATCCAGTTCTTTTAAACTCCTTTGAGATTCCAGTGAGGTGGACTCAGATGTTGAATCACTACAGTTTAATGCATTTATTTGAAAGGTTGAGCCTTTCAAAATACTGCATATATGTTTCTTGGCATTATTATTTCTTGAAAGCTTCTGGAGTACCAGTGAATGATATTATACAGCTTTTGACTTTGGCCTGGAGTTTTGCCTTCCCTCGGCCTGGTGGCATGAGGCTCATTTAGGATCTGCTTGCAGGCCTCTAAGTGTTTTCTGAGTCTAGCAAAAAAATTCCTTGTTCCAGACATTGGTATTGACTTAAAGGTATATATAGTTGGAGCAAGGGTGTAAGGTATCCTCGCATCCTGTGTGAAAACACTTCTCACTTTTGTAATGCAGGAAATACAAGTGTTGGAGCTGTAGCAGTGAAAGTAGTTCTTTCCCCCTATGCCAAATAAAAATATTTCTTTTTCTCTTATTTCTTTTTCTCTTTGAGTTGTGGTTCAGTGCGCTTTCTGTCTATGTGTTCACAAGCTGATGTGTCTGTCTGAAGGAATACACTGCTGATATGTGCTCTAAACAGCTGAACCAACTGTATGGAGCCACTGTGATCATTTTTGCTTGGCTGTAGCTGTTTCTCCTACTGAAGCATTAACCTACTCTAAAAGTAGTGGTGCATGTAGAAATAGAGCTTTAAACCCCAATAAATTAGTACTAGTGTAATAAAACAGAAGCACAGTTTTTATGTATGTATTCCTTTGACCTGGGGGGTTTTTCTCTTTAAAAAAATGAAAACCGATATAATACACACATAAAAACTTCAAAAAGAAGCAAAACCCAAATCCACCCCCTGCTCCCCAATAGAAAAACCAGACAAAATAACCCCCAAGCATGGAGAAAATACCCACATTCACACCAACATGAACTCCTGACAGGGTAGACATTCAAACTGCAGGAAATACAAATTGGTTGTATTCAAACTGTGGTTCTGTTTTTCTCCATTTCTGTTCTCTGAGGATATAATTGCAGTGACTAAGGCGAAATGGATGATACTGAGCCTCAGTGTATTGCACTGAGCAGTGTTCTTCCTTTGGATGCAATTCCAGACTCTGCTGTTTCACAGTGCTGTGGGAAAGCAGAGAGAACGTGGTGAAAACTTACTGCAAATTAAGGCATGGAACGCCAGAGAAATCAGTGACAGATGAACATTCAGAAAATATTTTAGCTGGTTTTTTGAGAAGTTTTTTCAGTGAGTCTGAAGAGTTACTTGAGTTTCTCTGTATCAGCAGGGTCAGCAGCCCCAACCTGCCCTGGTTACCTGCAGGTGAGGCTGGGCTGTGCCCCCCATTGTGGGTTTGGGGGAGCCCTGCTCACCCTGGGTGAGCCACTCCCAGCTGCAGAGCCATTCATGGCATCTCTGGAGCAAGCTGGAGCTGTGTGGGGGTGAAATAAGTAGAGACTGCAGGCAGGAGCCTCACACACACATCTCCGAGTGCTGTGCCAGGCACTCTGGGGCTGCTGTCCCAGGCCCTGCCAGCCCTGCTCAGGCTGGCACCGGCACACAGAGCCCAGGGAGGTGCAGGCTGTCCCTGGGCCAGCTTTGGAGGGTTAAATGGGACACTTCTGCCTGGCACCAAGAGAATAGTGAGTAAGAGCAGTGGGAGGGAGTGCATCAAGGAAAAGGTTTGAAATTAATTTGAGATTTCAGTGTTTGGAGGGGAAAATTTTCATAATAGTCTTGAAATGTTAGATACCTGTGATGAAGACAATAATAATTAAATATTGCTAAGGGAGGGGAAACTCATAAATTGTGAATCCTTGATTTCACTAGATATTCCAGAATAGACCAAGGGAAATAAAGTACTAAAGATATCAGTCTGAGCAGGTTCTCCCAACTCTGTTGAGCTTGATCCTACACTGAGCTGGTATGTAACACTATAGTCTGTAGAAGACTACTCAGAGCAGGGAGTGGAGTTGAGCACAGTCCTACATTTAAGAAGACTCTGGCTGTGTTGTCACTGTGCCATGATTGCTGTGGAACAGAAATTTCCTGTTGTACAAGGAGACACAGCACTAAGTATTTGATTAGCTGAGATCGTGTGTCCCCTAAATGTTCATCACATGTTCATTTTATGCCTGCACACTTACACGTGAGTTGGTAGGTGGACATAAGCAGGTAAATTTAGAGCTTTTTCTAGTTTTTTCTACCTGTATAAGAATTGAAATTACCACTTTTTAGGCATTGATAGTGCTTAGGCCAAAGCTGATGAGTAGCCTAGCACATCTGATGCCAGAAGCGTGACATGAATCCCTTGCCCTGTCTTTGTAATCACTGTAATGGGTTATGTCTTATTCCCAAAAGTGCTGTTGGCATAATGCCAGCCTGTGTTATGATAGAGCAATTGAAATGAGATTGGAAGGCAGGCTTTTCCATTCTTTCTAGATGCTTATGGAATGAAACAGTTACAGGTAGGTGCAGATTTTTGTGAGAAGCAGGTATGTTCTTGCAAATGCCATCAGCTTCCACCTCTAATGGAGCTCTCTTTTGATTGTTTGGTGGAAATGTGGTCAAGTACTTGACAACTTCATACATTTTTGCAGTGGACTGGGCTCCTGACAGACCTTCCCAGGTGTTGAAACCTTTCAGGAAATGGCAGCTTAGAAAGAAAAGTAGAAAGTGTGTTGTGTAAGTGTCATGGAACTCACAGAACACTTGGATTTCCTTTTTTAAAGGATAGATTGGGAACCAGAACTCTTGTCTAAAACAATAATAAGACAATATCCTCTGAGAGGCATAACTGGTGCGATTACCTGTGAGTTGTTAGAAGGAATAAGCAAGGAAAAAAAGGGAAAAAAAACCCCCAACTATGAAACTGTAGTTAAGGCTGAAAGCATGGAGTTGATTTGCAATCATAAATCCTCATTTTTGTCCTGCTTATGTATATTCACTTTGAGGAGGCTTACAGAGTTGCATATTCTTAAATCTAGACTAGTGATTGAGGGTGTCTTAAATTTCAAGTGACCAAACTAGGATGTGTTAAAAGTGTCTTCAATGAAGTGTAGAAATGCTTTGGTGACCAGTTGGGAACCAGAAGAGCCATTTGAAAACCTTGCCTATGACTGCATATATTTTGTGATGTGTTAAAGCAGGAGCACCTGTCAGAAAGGAGTCTGTCACAAGTTTAATTTTGGGTTTTTTTGTTTTGCAAAAACAGATTTCTACTTGCTTAATGGGACTTGAGGTTTTTGCCTTTCATTTAATAGGATTTCATGGTACGGTCGGGATTTGAGTAAATTAGATTGACAGAAGACTTCTTTATATTCATTTTTTAAAAGGCTCCTTTTTCCATTGTAATTTCTACAGCATCTGTGTAAATAAGTGTCTTGTGAAGGTTTTAGACTTACAGTTTAATTGTACAGCATCATTGAAACAGCTGAAACCAATACTCAGTGCTGTGACCAGTTCAGGGATTCATTTAAGGAAGTTTTTATTATGGAAAATATGTTTAAAGTAGAAGAGTTACAGAAGCCATATCATTCAATATGTTTTATTCAGTCTGTGAAGTTCATCTAGCAATCATGCAGATTCCAACATCGTTTGCAAGTCATTTCCATAGGATTATGAAATGTCTCCTCATGACCTATTCAGATTTGTGTTGAAATATTTATTCCTGGTTCGAAACAAGTTTGTTACTGTAGGGCAGACAGAACATGTTATACAAGTGAAGTCAGCTGTAACACGAATTGATAGCTTTGATGCCAGCCTTTGTACTTGATGGATGTATATTTATTTTGGCAGGGATGTTGCCTCAGATATGGTCCTTCCTCCCTCCCATGGCCTCCCTGCTGGCTGCTGGAGCTCAGCAGAGCCGTGGCTGTGCAGCACAGCTGTTGGGCACTGCTGGGCTGGAACAGCACCTGGGAGTAGGAGGCAAGGGATGCCTGAGCTGGCACTTGTGCTGCAAGAGCTGAACATCAAACGGTGTCTGTATTTCATCTGAAATCAAGCACTTAGATCTGTAGAGGGATTTTGCATAAGTGCAAACTAAGGATTGCTATTTATCATTATTGCCTTTTTCATCTTCATGCTATTTTAAAGTAATCAGAATAACCTTTGAAGTTAGGGGAGGTACTGTTTTTCCCATTATATAACTAGCTAACATAAAGCACTAAGAAGCAAAGTAACCTACCTAAGATCAGGCTGTTCTGTGTCAGAGCCAGAAACACAATCGAAGTTTCTCTTTGTTTTATATTTCAAGTTCTGGAAATTTTTTCTTTCCTTTAGGAAAAGAAAATGCATTTACACATATCTAAGGTGCACTTGTGTGCCCTCATACAAGATGCAGTTTTCTGTTTGACGAAGGTCACTGCAGCTGGTGCCTTGGAAGCAGAAGCTGTGTGGCACAGGAGGTTATTGATTTTGCTGGGGTCCTCGGGAGGTTAAAGCCTTTCTCCTCTCTGGGCCTCTCACTGTGTCAGCTCCTGCCCTGCCACGTGCTGGCCCTGCCACTGCCTCTTCCTCACAGGATTGTCAGGTTCCCACAGCCTTTTCTGTCATTTGTTTCCTTCTGCTTGAGGATGTCCCCAAATAGCTGTACCTCCTATCTGTGCAGTATCTTTGAGAGGGAGGCTCTTCCTGCCCGGAAACCATCTGAATCTCCATTTAAGCAAGGACAGTAGAGGGAAACAGCCCTTGCTAAGGCCTCTCAGCTGGGAAGGAGAGGTGGCTTTCAGCAGGAACCAGGAGAGGTTCAGCTGCTCTGCCACCCTTCTCTGATCACCAGCAGTGTCCTCAGGGATGGCCTGTGCTGGGTGGAACGGAGTGAGGAACAGGACTGAGACTCTGAGGCACCGATGCAAACTGAGTGAGACTGCCAGTGGTCCTGGGGAAGAGAAAGGGAGATGGTGTTCACATGTTCTGCAGGCGCCCTGGAGTGAGGCAGGAGGGGAAATTCTGTCTGATCCCAACTTTCTGCTTCATCACTCAATTCCTTCTAATAACCATTTCATCTGGGACATACCTGGTAATACCAACCAGTACGATGCTAGAGTATAGAGAAATGTAATGGTTATTTTCATCTTAAAATTATGGAAGACTTCAAAAATTTTTTCCAGTCCTAGAAAAAGCATTTGCTAAAGTTAGAATATGGCCAGGTAGAGATGATGATTGGGGAAAATAAGAGAGTGAGTAGGTAGGATTAATGGGAAAACAGGACATGTACATTCACGTTACATTCTCCTTCTAAACCATGATAGCAAGAGCTAGAGCAGATGTGTACCTTTTGGCAAAATACAGGCATTGTCTGAATTTGTATTAGCCAGACAAAACAATCTTTTACTAAGTGTGAATGTTTCTAAAATATCAGACAGGTTTAACTCACAACTTTGTAATGTAGGCCTTCAAATTTAAATTTACAAAACCTGTTATGTACAAGAATGTACGCTCTACAGAGTTGTACTAGAAGTACAGAAATATGTTCCTGAATTAAAGAGAGTAGGAGAAGTTAAGTTTTAGTACTATAATACTTGCTACACTTGAGGATTACACTTGAGGATTACAATATTAAGCTGATTTAGGGTATTACATCTGGAATACCAGGACATAAACCAATCGTATAAGGAAAGATTTTGTCAGAACTCGTTCTTACCCTGTTTGTATTGATCTTGGGCTTCTACTTGAAACAGGTTGGCCGCCTAAAATTGTGCTATAATTCAGATTTCATTGCATGCTTAGGGAAATGTTTTGGAATAAACACCCTGTATAATCATGTCTTTTAATGAAATCAGTTCATTCTTCATTGCCCGTCGCTAAGGTTGACAAGAGAGAAGAGCTGTCGCTGGCAGGCAGCGAGGGGAGGTGTGCAGCTGTGCTGCCAGGCCGCAGGGCTCGGTGTCCGTGCCCACGCGGAGCAGCAGCACGGCTCGGGCCGTGCCTGGGAACGGAGGCGCTGCCCCTCCCTCGGGCGTGCCCGGCTGGAACCTGCTGGGACAGGCCCAGCGTCCCGCCCTGCCCGCCCTGCCTCCCTTCCCACCGCCGAGGGTGCCAGCGGGGCCTGGCTGTCTCTGGGAGCGGGGCAGCCCGCCTGCCGGGCAGACAGCACTCCTGGCCTTCATCGCTCCTGCAGACATGAAAAATGCAGCACCAGGGGTCTGAGCTGCCGTTCCTGAAGGATCTGAGGGGTTGGCTCTTAGCTCATCCGTATAAAAACAGGCATTTCAGTGTTTTGATGTAATTTTTTGGGCTCTATTTTTGGTGCCTGGGAACATTACAGACATGGAATATGTGGCTATTCAGCCTGTTGGAATTAAAATAACTTCAAATATCTTTAAAGACGCTTTCTGAAGCGCTCATTTTTTTCCATTGCAGCACATGTAGTTTTTGATCCAGTGCATTGCAGAGGCTGGAAGTGTGCCATATGTTAAAGCTGGTGTTACCATTTGGTTTGATAAGCAGGAAGTCCTGTTGGTCCAAGATGAATGTAAGGGGATAATGTAAATGTTATTTTCAGCCTTTTTATTAAAAAACATTTTTCTGACTTTTGTTTCAATATGGAAGATGTTCCCAGTATGTTGTTAAGTGCTCAAATTAGCTTTCCATTTAGCTTGAAGGTAAAGTTGAGATGTACTCAAAAACAGTTTGACTATGGAAGCAAGATACTTCTTTTATCTCTCTAGTAATCAAATATTTATTGGTATATAGGGAACTTCAGAAAGAATAACCTAGATTTAGTTTTGTGTTAGGGTTGCTATTTATTTTACATACATCATGATTATAAGGTTCTATTCAGTAGTGGTAGAAATTATACTGAAGATCTCTGAACTCCCAGAAGAAAAGGCAGGAAGAGAAGTTTTGTTGGGTTTTGATGAACTCATTAATTTCTTCTGCACACATGTGACAAGTTGCTAATTCACCTCTCTGTATCTAGTCATCAAAGAAAGAGCACTTAGGGATTTCATAACCCACTCTCCTGCCAAAGACATTACCACTCTTGCTTCATTTTTGATTTTGATGTATCATGGCAATCTTCAGCATCAAAAAAACCTCCAGATTGGGTGCTTGGTGGCAGCCAGTACACCAGAGAAGGACAGAGGAGGGCTTTTAGAGACAAAGCTTGCATTCAAACTACGTTTTCCAGCAGCAGATTTTTGAAGAGAGATCTGCCTGCTGAAACTCTGCCACCACGGATGACTGACTTCCAGCTATAGCAGGATTCCTCTGGAGCACATTATGGGAAATAAATTTTACAGCCCAAGCTGTATGATGTTTTGAGGCATTCACTGAGGAGGCAGATGGATCTGTGATGCATGAGTGCCAGGTTTTGATGTTACTGCAAGTCTCATGAGAGACTGGTGCTTTCTGACATCCAGGTTCCACACAGTGATGTGATTATGTGAAAAGCGCATTAAAATTTTAGCTCTCCCGATGTGGAGAAAAATATGAAAAGATTGTCATAAAGGGCACCTTATGACAATGAGTTTATAAAATTTTATATAAAAAGTTAAAATCAGTCAAATATGATGATGCTGAGTGCAAAGTGGAAACATATTTGTGACTGTTTAAATCTTTTCTTCAAACACTGTAATGATTGGAAGCAAATTATCTGTTTCATCTAAGCCAATAGACTAGAAACCAGAGACTTGCTGTTAAGTCCAGGGAAAACATCCATTTTCAGTTATGAAAGAAAACTGCCTTAGGGTTATGGATTGGCAGGATTATTCTGTTAAAGAATGTTGCACCATCTCCCACAAAAAATACAGTTCCCATTGTGTTTTCCATCTGCGTGCGCACTGTGCTTCCATAGAAGTTATCTTGCTAACTTCATTGTGCCTTCAAGTGCCTCCAAAATTTTATGTGAAAAGTAGTTCCTAACCTTAACTTTGGTTTAAGTATTGGAGATGGTCATGTTGATAACATTTTGTAGTCCTACTACAAAATTTTGACATGGATCTTAATTTTATTAATAATTTGTCAAATGCTTACAGAAAGATGCAACCTTACCTCTTATACATGGGTTCATAAAACAGAATTAGGGTAATAGTTGATTTAAAACATGCACCTGTAAAAGCTTAGGTCAATAGCAGAAGTTGTTAGGAAATGCTATTTTTTCCTTTCATCATTCTCAGCTATACATAGATTTAATAGAAAATTTGGAACAGCTCCTGCTGGAGTTTATTGTAAATGTCTGTAGACCATATTTTAAAGGAATTCCAACCTTGTAACTCCAACTGAACAAAAAATAATATGTTTAAATGTGTAGATGGGACTCTTGTTTTCATTATATGATAATCTGACCTGTGTCCCTGGTATCTAAAAGGCTACTAAATTTTTTTGTTAAAATTTTGTACTTTTTTTCCCCTTACATGTTTTGTCCCCTGCATTACTTAGAATTTACATAAAACAATTTGGGTTGTTCTGGCACAGTGCTTATATCAGAGGCTTTCTTGTCATTTGCTCTAATGTGATGAAGACTGTACTCTCTTGCTAGTGGGAGTGGACAGTGGATCAGGAATGAAGCAATGGTCACTTGGTCAGAAAGAAATTTTGATTACTGTGCAGAAAGAAGGAGAGGAAAAAAGACCTTGTGATGTGTTTTTGTTTGGTTGGAATGTACTGCTAGAATGCAGTAAGGGATGCATGTTTTACTAGTTGTGGAAAATTCTGAGGACACGTTTGATCCAAGCTTTGCGTAGACAAAACAGATAAACAGATTGTAATTGAGGTCTGTGAGCCCTTGGAAAAGATTGCTAATTGTATGTTTTTTCAAAGGATCAAGATCTTATCAATGTCATGAAAATTGTGCAGGACTACTGTGAAATGTGACTTTAGAAGCAAGTTGAATTAAACATACTTGAAAGGCCTCTTTCTGATGTGCAGAGCATATTTGCAGTTATCTGCAGCTGAGGGCCACATTGCCCCCACCCCACCCTGCAGCCTCCATCTCACACTGTGCTGGTGACAGAACCTAAAGCTTTCCCTCTTCCTTCTGATCTCATCCTTGCTATCACTGAGATTCCTTCATGGAAGAGCAACTTGTGCACCAGATTGGCTATGAACATATTGAATCTATCACATCAAAGAAATAGTTGGAGGATGGCGTGAAGACTCTGCTTCTTTTTAAAGTGATCTGTATGGGCAGATCTTTTGAATCCCTGTGTAATTTTACTGACTTTGATCAGAGTCCATACAGCTGTAGTTGTTTTGAACAATCAGATGTCAATGTTGTGCTGTGAGGGTTAAAGGATGGTGTTTTCCTTATTTGTTAAGACTAATGTTGCTACTTATGTGTGATATGGGAAATTAATTAAATGTTAATATTTTGGTACTGATCGGCTTTAAGATCACTTTGCTTTTGATACATAGCTACCAGAAATCCTGTGGGAACATAGGTAATTACTTTTAAAACTGGTTTTGATTATATAGAATAATTGTATGTTTGTCTAAAATGTTTTATACAATGCTTCTCTAAACTTAAATACACACATATATTTTCTAGAATTATTTACTAATGTGTGGCAGATACACAGCTGTGAGTCATTTACATGAAGAGCAGGCAGATTTCTGAAAATGGAATGAAAAGCTTTAATAGCAATATAGAGATCTGGTGGAAATTTATGTGCAAATGCCCTTTATTATATGATCACCACCATGTAAATATGTAGCTTTGAAACAGCATTCCAAAGCCCAAGGTTTCATATTCAGATATTAGAAGGAAACAATGTCATTGCTTGCCCAGCTTCAAGGCCATGTCCTTTTGTGTGTTTGTGTTGGGATACAGCCTTTTATTACACAATCAGAATTTCCCCCTTGGGATTCCTAGTTTTTCAACTTGGTTTCTACTTAGTGCCTCTTCCCATGGCTGTCTTTAGATGTCCCATTGTAATAGTGACCTCTCTGGTGTCCCAGGCAGCTCTCTGGCCATTGCAGTGTAGCACCTTTGGTGTAGGGTTAGAGAGAAGATTTCTGGACAGCTTTCAGCTGCCATAGGGAAGAGACTGTCCTCCCTTCTCCTCATTTCCCATTCCATTTGCTTCATGCCCTCTCATTTCAGTAATAGTACTGGGGAAACAATGTGTTGAATGGTGAAATAGGAAATATGAGAACTTGCCCGGCTTCCTCACAGTTCATCATCCAGGCTGGAATGTTTCTCCAAGAGCACAGATGTGGATGCTTGACCTGATGCTATGATGTTGGCAGTGGTGGGTTGGTTGGTGCTTTTTCCAGAGCAGCCTCCTGTCTGCAGGTCTCACGGTATTTGCTGAAGGGGAGGGAAGATAGAAGAATGGTGCATCCCCTTTCTGGCTCCCAGGAAGGAGTTCTGTATGTTTACAGACTCATTTGCCATTGGCTCTTGTTACTTGGCTTTGTCTCAGTTTTTTTCTCATTTCTCACAACTTTCTTTGGTCATAGGATAAATGCTGATTTTAAATTATGGAAACAGGAAGCCTGCAAAAGAGGCTTTAATTTTTGAAAGTTAAATTAGAGAGAAAAAAGTTTTTTCAAGCATAGGCACAGTTGGAATACTTTTGCATTAATTAATATTACAAGCTTACGTTTATAATGGAAAAGTTACTTTGAGTAAAAAATATTGTTCTTCCTGATGCCATTAGCACTTCTTCATATATTATTCTTCATTGTATGTCATTCCTGGGGAAGGTTAGGAAGTTAGGCAGTTTGACAGCTTCCATGTGTGGTAGTATGGAAGCTTAATCCAAAAACCTCAATTCATCAAAGATACTGTATAAGTGCTTGGAAAATGTTATGGCAGTCATGTCTGAGAAAAGGGAGAGAAATGCTTCATGTGGTAGAAGTGCCTACAGGGAGTGTCCCAAGAGCTGGGCTGGGTTCAGCCAGATGACTCACTTCTAAGTGAATACTGGAAGCATTCCTCTTCATGGTTTGCTCTGAAATTCATTCCCAATTATTTGTGTGTACCTTCTCCATACACAGGAGCTGTTGTACTCGGGTTTTGGAACCTGAAAACAAGCCCTTTATTGATGATGAGGTCAGGACACTTCTGGGAATGGTGGCTTGTTGGCTACCAGCTGCTCCCCAGCCAGAAGGAGGTTGTCCTTCTGTTTTGATGGGTTGTGCTTTGTTTCTTTATCTTACTTAAAAAAAAAAAAAATTTACACTGTCTGCTGTGATATTTCTTTGTGATGGGATTGGTAGACTATAAGAATAACTGGCAAAATGTTCCAAGACAGAAGTGTGTACATGCTGGGTGTCCTCCACATGGAATCTCTGCACTGCTGCTTGTAGAGTCAGTAGATCTGTGAGCAGTGCTCCCCTTCCCATTCAAGTGGGGTAAGAAATTGGCTTTTAAGGTTGTTTGGCCCTTACAGCAGTTTCTGTTGGTTTCAATTTTTTGTTGTGGCACATTTGGTGTAGATGATGGAGCCTAAGCTGAAGTTGGAAATAAAAGCCTCAGTAACAAGTAGCAGTGAAACAAGCACCTTCATTAGCCTTCCTTTCAGTTACACTAACATAAATAGGAGAAAGCTCTGACAAGATCTTCTGTGTACAACTGTCGGTAGAATTTAGTTCAGCAGCCAACTCCTTAATTATTGGATTGTCTAGAGTCTGCAGCTAATTCTGCCCTTTATGGCATTGCTTTTTTTATGCAGTACATTGTTTTGGAAATAATACTGAGATACCAGCACTCCCAGTCTGAGATTTGAAAACAGTGTTTTTGAATCAGTTGGTATTTGTCACTATGTACCCAAATATTAGTAATGATTCAAAAAACTCAAATGAGATTATTGAGTGGTTGTTAGACATGTTTAAAGTCAGTTTGTACAATGACATGATGAAGAAATACTGAAGCTGTAGGGCACGTGTCTGGTCCTGTAAATAAACTTGAAAAGCAGAATCCACTGATTTGAGGGAGGGTTTGTCAACAGTTGAAGACCAACCAAGTGTTAGTTCAGAAAAATGTAATATCAAATCATACCTTTCATAATGAATGTCCCAATCACAATGAGTCACGGTTGTTTTCACCCAGACCATGAGTTCATGTACAAAAGCATGAAAAGAAACTTCTGTACTTGTGCATTTTACATCCTTATTTTAAAAGTGCCTTGCTTAAAGGTTAGTGATTACTTTTATTGACCTACACTGATGTGTCTTTTGGTGTGTTAGTTAAAACATATCTCCAAATAATACCAAGAGAAACATGACTCTTGTTCATATGCATATAAAAAACTTGTATGAATTATTACTTAGAAGTATATAAAAGAGCAGATGTGAACCTCTCCATGTGCCTTGAGAGGTCCTGTATGGTTCTTAGCTAGACATTTAAAGGCGAGTATGGTGTGAAAGACTAAAGATTAAATATAGCCAGACAAGGATTAATAAAAACAGTGAGTTAATTAAAGTTCTGTTAAGTTTTGGAAGGTTTTGAAACTGGGTTGATAAGTGACATATCCTTTTTGTTCTGTTTAAGAAAGATTGATAATCTGACAACATCCAAAGCAATTGTTTTACAAAGCAGGTAGAGGGTTGATAGAAATAGCACTTTTTGGGGGGTGAGGGAGGCATTGGAGCTGTCTGGGCCTTTTGTCATGGTGGGGTTTTTGTGCTTTCCTTTTGGCGTAGATTTACAAGCAAAAGATAGTGAAGTTGTCCTTGCTGGGAAAGGACTGGCTGTCACACACAGCGCTTTACTCACTCATGCTGTTTTGAGCTGCATGTTATCACTCCATTGAGATGCTCACTTACCCTTACTAAGAAATTTGTATTTATTCTTAAATTTATTATTATTGCTCATCATCCTGACAGTAGTAGCTTGCACCGTTGGACTGATTTGGCTGTGGCAATGTTGACAGTTTTATTTTTAAATATTTGTAAGAATTGAAAATTAGTTCAAGATATCTCAATCTAAAATTCTTATGAACCAACTCTGCTTAAAAAAAATTAAAACGTTCTTTCTTCTGGAAGGCCAGGGAGGTCTGTGAGGTTACCTGGTGGCTGCACAGCTACCCGCTAAACAGAAAAAGGCTGCAGAAGGGATGGTCCGTCAAGGAAGGAGAGAGAAATTATCCTTTTTCTCTGTGAGTTGTTCAGCTGCTGATGGGAGCAAAATGCTGTCTTGAGTTTTTCTGGTATCTCTTCAGCCTGCAGAATGTCAACATTCACAGGCTTCTAAGGGGAGTGTGCCAAGGCAGCCAGAGCTGTGGAAGAACGTGTTGCTCAGCATGCCCTTGAACAGCAAAATCCTTTCTAGGGTAGAGGAGGGCCCTCCTGATGGAGGCATGTTGTTAAGCCTTTGATTATACAGAAAACTAAAGAAGAGCAATCAAACTCGAGCACCAGATATCATTTGGCAAACCATGAGGGAAATGATTGCTGGTTATTTGGCAGTGGGAAGGTAGCAAATGGCTGTGCTCTAGTTGTGCAGGCAAGGAAAATACAGCTGGGATTATAACCCAAGGGTCAGTCTCTGCAAACCTGCTACTCCTTAGTACGTGCTAGGCACTGTCTTGAACTGATGCAAAACCCTCCACATTTAATATATGTTTTAAAAGATAGCCCAATAAAATGTAAATTTCATTCATAAAAATATGGAAGTCAAAACTACCATTTCCCTGCCAGCAGTTACTCATCTGCTTGCACTTGTGTCATGTTTCATATAGCTTTGTATAATGTAACAGTTTCCTTTATGGTGTTGTGGCTTTCAATATATATGCATGCCTATGCTTTGAATACATAGTTTAGATGACAATTGTAATGTGTATCTTTTCATCTCCTCACTACAGAAGTCACAGCTCATATTACACATTAGTGTTCTATGCCAATATCTTATTTTCATGGTGAAAGTTATTTTACCAAAACCAGTAGTGATGGTATTTCTTTTGACAGAACAAATTTAAATTTGATGGTATTGTGATTTATCACAAGCTCTCTTTTATTTAAGGGGAGTATCAGATATGAGCTGCGTGTTGGTTTTGATAGGTGATTTTTCACATACTTCTGTCGCAGCTGAAATTCTCTCTGGCATTCTATTTTACCAGCTTTTCATTATTTCCCCTTACTGTTGTGGTTATGTAAAAAGGACAGTTGTTGTCGTTTAAATTTGCTTTTCCTTCTTACATGGTTCTCTTGTGTATGTCCATACTGGGAATATGAAGTAGTGAATAATGTTGAATTTCTTTTAATTGCAATCCAAGAAAAGTAAATATGTCAGTTTATGCAGCTAGTATAGATTGGGATAAATTGTATTTCAGTCTCACCTAAAAGTTTATTCAATATTTAAGTTTTGTGTGCATTTTATATTTTGTGGTTTTAGCCTAGTTAGGTCTCATTACAGTCTTTTAAGGAGTACTTTTTGCAGTATGTAAGACATGTTTAAACATAGTTCCCAAACTTGGTTTTGAAGCCAAAGTAAATGAGGTCTTGTAGCGCCACATTCCAGTGATTCTGACACCAGAAGAGTATCTGCACTAATAATTTTTTGTATTAAAGTGGCTGGATTTTTATATGCCTGCAAGAAGCATGACTGGACTCTGACATGGAGGAACATTTCAAGGCACTAACAAATGTTTTCAGGGAATCTTTTTTCCTCTCTGGGAAAATAAAAAACCCAACCAAGAAAACCTGAAAAAGCAAGAAACTAATTTTGACAAAAAGTCAAATTATATTTTACAACAGACTCAATAAAACTAATTTCATTTAATTTTGTTTAGTGTTTTATTTTTGTTTCAGGTTTCCTGATTCAGTTTGTAGAGATACTTCTGCCTTTTTGTGTATTAAGAATTATGCCAAAAATTATCTGAGCACTTACACAAATCAAAACCCCCAAGTATTTTGAAATATTTGCTTAAGTGGACTTATGTATGTTTTAGGTATTTGAGTGAATGTGAAACATTCAATTTTCATCATATTTGCAGCCCAGTTTGCAAACTGAGATTTTTGTCCTGGATAAAACAACAAAAAAACCTTGTAAAGGTGACAAACCTGACTCATACCAGGAAAGTGGATTAAGGCACAGATAACAGATGAGAGCTGCATCAGCTTGGCCTTGTATGGCTGTGCTGAACTTTGCCAGATAGAAAGAAGGATCACTTTCTGCTGTCAGTGCCTCTCGCTGCAGGGCAAAGGGAAGCCTGGGCCAGGCTGCTGATGGATGTGTGCCCAGCTGGTTTTGGGCTGATCAGCTCTTCTGCCATCCCTGGATGTTGAGGGGAAAAGGATGTGGGATGTTAGACAATCCAGAGTACATTTTTCTTCTCATTGTTGTAATAACAATTACATGTTTTATAGTGTTGATTCTTTCAAATTTACAATTAAAGAGTCCTCATCTTGTTTGCTTTCAGATTCCTCTCATTCTTTTCATCGAGATGAGACCATCGTTATTGCCCTGGCATCTGTGTCTGTACTGGCTGTTCTCATAGCTGCTCTGTTCTTTGGATACAGGATGCTTGCAGGTAGGGCTTGACAATATTTTTGGCTTTGTTTTTTTCCATTGTTTGTTTGGCTATTGCTCAGAGCTGAACTTAGGTCTTCTGTTCTCCCCAGTCCTGTTATATGCTTGTACATAATGCTGCTCCCCTTTCTCCTCTCTGACATTTTATGTGATATTCCTTTTATAACAGTTTGGAGAGAGTTATGACTTCTCTAAGCTGGCATTTTGGGACCCATTTTTCTTCTACAAATCCTCTGCTCAGCACAGCTTAAGTGAGGTGGTGAACATGCTTTATAGTTATTGCCAGTGACTTTGAATTATCAAAATAGTTGTGTAGCAGATATCTGTAGTTTGTGGCTTATCAGCACCTTCACTGCTCATTTTGCTGACTTTGAGAAGGTTTTACAGGACTTCTTTTTACTTATTTCATCCTTGCCTACAATATGTAATTCTGCCAGGTCCCAGGTAAGTTGCATTTTTTTCACTTGGAGCATGTCCAGAAAGGAAACTGGCTGATTTCCTCCTCACCCTCTCCCCCAGGAGACCGTAAACAAGGTTTGCACAGCATGAACATGATGGAGGCAGCAGCATCAGAGCCCTCATTGGATCTGGATAATCTAAAGTTGTTAGAGGTAAATATTCAACTCAGTTATTAATCTTCATTTTTATTCAATATAATGCTTGTGGTCATATCCCAGACATAGTTACAGAAATGAA
Organism: Melospiza melodia melodia; assembly: GCF_035770615.1. Taxonomy (NCBI): domain Eukaryota; kingdom Metazoa; phylum Chordata; class Aves; order Passeriformes; family Passerellidae; genus Melospiza; species Melospiza melodia. The sequence continues at coordinate 26,206,014 of NC_086201.1, read as the reverse complement.
TGTATCAGTGCTCCTGTAATATTTGCTTCTAAATCACAGCTTCAAGAAGAAATTAAAATTAAAAAAGGGTTATTGTAGGTACATTTTGTCTAATTTTTTTTAGTAATGTTGTTGGCATTAGCTAGAACATGTTTTACCTTGAGAACAAAATAAGAAACCCTGGCAGGTAGTGGGGAAAATTAGAAGGTGCTATATTTCAGCATTGCATCAGAAGATCCATCTGTTTTGCTTGACATTGCTTGCTTTTAATACAGTGTCCTACTGCAGGAATTTAAAATTCTTTAGTAACACTCTTGGAAAATAGAATTTACTGCACATAGGGCGGTATATTTTAGTATATGGTGCATTTCTGTGAAGTCATTCTTCCCTGTGGGGCACTATCCAGCTCCATGGCAACTAGAGGCCAACCAGAACTTTCTGCTCAGCTTGGTGTTAGATATATCATCACAAAACTGCAAAATGTTATGCTTCCAGTTGGTATGCTTGATATAGCATATGGAATTTTTAAAACCTTTTAGCCAGGAAAAAATTAGTAGAACGACTGAGATGCAGAGTGGTGCTTTTCTTCTTTTTCCCAGTGGAAACCCCACCTGGAGATGCAGACTGCAGACATGCAGTGTGAGTTGCTCTAATGGTGACAGCACTGATCAGCAAAGAACCTTAGGTGCCTTCTGACGCCAAAAAAGGACTTGAGGCAGAGTTTAGGAGAGTCTAACAGTGGGTTTTGTAGAAGTGTGCAAAGCCCCAGATGAAAGCACTTGTACTGATAATGCAGTCTTGGAGAAAGCTGTGACTTTCTCCAAGTCTGAAACTTGGCAGAGAGAAATGCTACGGTGTCTTCTGTCCTGCTTTTTGTATCCTAAGGAGCTGACCCCTTGCCTCCAGTCACAGGGTGTTGTAGGACAAATGTTTTAACCTGTGCTTGCCTTTGGACATCTCTGTGGGTAGATTACATTGCATATTCATACCTTGAACTGATTTGCTGCTGCTTTGTAACCCAGTGATATCAAAGGACTGAGAAACAGAAGGTCTCTCAATTCAATGGTACTTTATTTATAAAAACTTTCCTGTAAGACAATTTTATAATCTTTAGGAACATTACTTTTGTTATCCCTTCTGTTTTCTGTTCCTCCTCTATTTGTAAGTATTTAAAAAGTTTAAAAAATGGCTAATGAAATCCTTACAGTTTCATGTATGGGTCTTCCTGAAAATTATTTTAAATAGGTGCTTAAATTCTTATGTAGTTGGACTTTTTTGAGCTTTAGAAATGAGGGCTCTTCTTGAAGGTGGCCCTGCATTTTGGCTTAGAGTAGAGATTGCTTCTTTGTTCTGCAGTTACTATGGAGATGTGAAAGGCCATTCTTGAAGACTGTCTAATATAGTGGGGGCTAGAATAAATATTCACAGGTAGTCAGGAATTAATTACTCCCTTCTGTTAAAATCTTTTTACCTCTTTTGGCATCTATTTTGCACTACAAATGCATATTTTGTTACTACTAACCTGAAAGTTACAGCTTATAAACTGTCCTAAACCTAAAATATTTCCCTTAAAGTCTGTGATTTCTGGAGTGAAATGAAATTGATCACATAAAAGCTATAAATCTTTAGAAGGCAAAAGTTGTAAGAGAATTAGCAGCACTAAACAGATGTGTTTTATTGATTCTGTATATAAAAATACTGAATAGATTATTTATTATATATGTATGTATATTCAGATTATAAATCAATTTAGTAAAGCCTATGTTGGCTTGTGCTGAGATTTCTAACTTCAGATAGCCTCTATGAAAGCATTCTATTCTAATTCTGGTTTTCATTACAAAATACTCGCTATCTTCATTGTTCTTACAGTGTAAGTCAGGATAAAAGTTGGCATACAATTCTTGTAGAGTGAAAACTCGGGTTTTGTCTTCACCTGTTATTTTGTGAACAAATTGTTTCTGTTTTTTGCAGCTGATTGGCCGGGGGCGGTACGGAGCAGTGTATAAAGGTTCCCTAGATGAACGCCCAGTTGCTGTCAAAGTCTTTTCTTTTGCCAATCGTCAGAACTTTGTCAATGAGAGGAACATTTACAGGATTCCGCTGATGGAGCACGAGAACATCGCCCGCTTCATTGTGGGGGATGAGAGGTTCACTGCAGACGGCCGGATGGAATATTTATTGGTGATGGAATATTACCCCAATGTAAGTGCTTCAAGAAAATCAGTAGGGTTGGTTAAGAATCCTAAGAATAGCCTCATGAAAAGGATGTACTTTAGGTTTTGGTGGTGCCTCTTGCACAGTAATGTAAAAATAATCCATATCAATGACAGTTTTAATGGATCTTATTGTGGGTTACTGTAATACCTTTTTAGACTTCCCGGTTAGTGCTACCAAATGTAGTCTTACAAATTCCTAGCTCTGGAGTACTTGGTCTTGGTTTTGGTGCAAGGTTTTTTTAGTCAATTTTGTCTTTATTCAATGACAGAATTTTGAAGAGTTGTTTTTACTTAAAAGTAATCTAATAAATGTAAAACTTCTTAATATTAAGACATTATCTCTGTCTTATGGCATTGCTCAATAGCTGTGAATAATGGGGTTTTTTACAGTGAAATATAATAGATACAAGATTGTTGTCAAATGAGTTTATGGTACTATAAATCATGGTGACTTTTTATCCTGGTATCTTCTTTAAAGCTTTGTGTAGCATATACTGATGATGTAGGACATGTCTTAAGAAGGCAGCCTTACTTTCCAGAACCTTCAAATCTCATCAGCTAACTGAAGGCTTGTATTTCTCAAATTCATGGATTAGGGAACTTCATGCTCTGTGTGTGTACACACATATACAGAAACAGAAACCTTTAAAAAATACACAGTATAAATGTGAATAGCTTTCCTGAAAAATCATAAAATGTATGTGGGGGATATATGTATGAAAATGCAAAAAATGGTGTCTCAAATTATCTTGGGGGAGTTTTTTGCCTGTATATGGGAAAGAACCTTAGTTATTCAATTAAATAATTTTCTTTAAGCATTTTAGTCTCAAGTAAGCAAACTTGTATGTCCTGCAGAGTGTGAAGGGAATGGCTGAAGCCTGATCTTTTATGGAGGCCAGTATCTTTTATGGACAACAGCTGCTTATTTGAATAGCAGAAAGGAGCAGGACAGTGCTACATAGCAATAATGATGGCCTGTCTTAGGGTTTTTTAGGCTCTGTGCATATGCTTGTATTGCAAGTTAAATGCACTCATGTAAAAACATAGGTATGTATTTACACACTTGTGCACTATATACAAACTTAAGACAGCAAAGCACAAATATAAAAAGTGACTTAACTGAAACTTGTAAGTGAGAACACACTCTATCAGGTCAGTTTGCAAGACAGGCATCTAAGAAGAGGTTGCAGAAACTGGAAGTGACCATGAAAAAGGTCAGTTGTGCCCATAGCAGATGGACAGTGGCAAAGCATGCGATTCTGACAAAACTGGCATGTTTTCATGTAATAAAATGAAAGTTAAGTAAAATCAAGTGAGTATTCTGCTCCTAGGAGGCATGGCATAACTGTCTTCAGAGGTGATCTGGTTTTGCTATTTTCTTGAATGAAAGGATTTTCAGTTGAAATGTAATTTGATTGAAAATTGTGTCTTGTTGCTTATGTAAATAGGCTCTGTTAATGACCTGATTAAATGTACAGATGAAGCTTATGACTTCATATTATCAGATTCCTTCCCAATGTGGTATTAAGAACAGCAAGATTAGTCTAAAATCAATCCACTGTTGTTTGGAAGTCATTGGAAAAAGTGCACAGCAGGTGTAATTAATGCACAGTGTGATCTGTATTTTAGTGAGCAGATGTTCTGTTGTATGTGGAGTTAACAGCAGAAAAGGAAGCCTGCTGTGGCAGCCCTGCTAGAAGGGAATTCCAGTGTTCAAACTGGAGCCATAAATCTGATTTCAATAAGGACTAACCAATACAAGATGTGCAGATGAAATATTCCCCATCCAAAACATCATTCTCCGTCATAATACTTTCCTTCCTGAAAATAAGAACACACAAGCCAGGGCATTTTTACACGGAAAATTGTTCTTAGTGTTTCCTTGGTGAAAGCAAGACAGATAGGTTTGAGCCAGGTTGTGTATTTATCCAAACATGGCCTCAGACCAAAGGAAATAGGGAAGTAAAAGGAATGCTCTGTGCATTTATCAATCAGCATGCTGTTCTGATGGGACTCTGAGGTGTAGCAGGTCAGTAAGGGAGTCAGTTGTAAAGCATGATGTGGTAGGAAATATGTAATAGCCACAGAATTATCACCCCAGTAGTCAGACACTCTTGTCTCTTCAGAACAACAGAAAAAGAAAGTGTTCTAAAACACAAATAGAATCTCTGGTTGTTAAAAATACCACTTTTATCAAAAGTTAAAGTCAGAACGAATATCCCCAATTTAATGTGTAACTCATGACTGACAAGATAGTCTTAAATACAAATGTATCTCCCTCTAAATCTTGACTAAAAGTCTTCCTGGTTATCATTTTAACTTCACTAAAAGCATAAAATCACAGACTTCAGCTGGCTTAAAAAACATCTAGTGGTGGGCAGTCTCTGCAGCAGAAACATCTTGAAGCTGGTTACAGTGAATATTTGCCGGTCACCTTATGACAACAGTCCTGTGGCCTCCATTAGAATGGGTTGAAATGTCAACCCACTAAGCCAAGAAAAAAAAACAAAGCTTAAGTAATAATGGTCTAAAGCCCACATTTTAGAAACCCAGGCTGTTACGTCAGCAATTACCTTTATTCTGTTCTGCAATAAGACTTTTATAATTAATATCATTTTTTTCTAGAAGCAGTCCCTGCTATTCTGTGATAAAATTCATATTTCACTTTAGAGAAATGAAATGGCAGCACTGGAATGAAACTTTGGTCAAATACTGTGTTTTAAAACATGTGGATAAACTCAAAAGCAGTTACAGGTTTATACCTTTTAGAAGCAGTGGATAAAATTGAGTCTCCAAAAAATTTTGAGTTATTCTACTGGATAATGTTTTGTCTTTTTCTGGGGTTCTTTTCAGGGTTCTTTGTGCAAATATTTGAGTCTCCACACAAGTGACTGGGTGAGCTCCTGTCGTTTGGCTCACTCAATAACGCGGGGCTTGGCGTACCTGCACACGGAGCTGCCTCGAGGAGGTAAGGCCAGGAAGGGATGCAAAGGTCTCAGTATATTCTTATTTCTGTCAAGTCATAGATTCCAGCCTTTCTTTTATCCTACTGTGAGTAGGAATTGATGAATGCAGATAGAGATTGCTCAGAACTTCTGCTCTGTTCCCTCCTTGGGAACCATGCTGTGGCTCTGTGGCCCTTGTGTGACAGCCCTGGGTCCGAGGTGGGAGAGGCAGGAGGAGGCAGGGCTGTGCAGTGCTGCTGTATCATGGCAACAGATTACTGAAGAGCTGAAGCACTGCCTGCCTCTCTGGCAGAGGGTAAACAGATGAGGTGTTGTCTGTTTTTGCAGTTCAGAAATCACCAAAGCAATTTTTAGTTTGTGTGTGAACCGTATGCTATCAAATTAAATATTCTAACCCCACTGTAGTTTTATTTATCATGTCTCTGGATTTTTGTTTGAGAATTTGAGCCTAATCTTTGCTGTGTACAAACAATACTGCTGGATTTTCTGGTACTTTATTAGAGTACTAGTTGTGACAATGTATTGATTGGGATCTATCTATGTCTGCATGCATGCTTCACCCAGTATTTCAGCAGCTGAAGTGTCATAATTATAAAGTAGATATTCTGAGATCTATCAGGCTGCAGAATATGGCACTGAAATGTTAGGGTTTTGGCAGTAAATAAAAGGCTGGTTTCACTATATCTCCATTGAGGTGCTAATGTTTGGATTAAAATTTCAACCTATATATCGCAAATCTTAAGCATGAGCACTAGCAAAGAATGACAACTAAAGATGCTATTAAAAGTGCTGAAAATACCCAAATCAGTATTCCTATGTGCCATTGAAGCTACAGCTATCATCTTAACTTCATCATTTTGAGATGTGCAGACAGGTGTGTCCATCAGCAACCAGAAAATGTGTAAGCTTTCCATCATAAAGGAGAGAAAGCCACAGCCTGTGAATGCTAGGAGGGAACACATGGAGAAGAATAAATTCCATACTAAAATGAATTCTGTACTGCTGGCTGCTTTACTAACAAAATAAATTAAAAATAGGAACAACTGAGATTATTCTTTGGAAAAGGTCAGATCCATTGCAAGATGAACATGTTCAGACTCTCTGGAATAATATTGTCTGCATACCTTCTGAATAAGTTCCAGTGATAATTCCAAATGTAATGTAAATAGTTGGTACTGCATTTGACACAGGAGTGTGGAAGTGACAGAGAGTATTTGGAATGGCTGTTGGGGCTGTGGCAGCAGGTCTGTGTTTAAGTGTACAATGTCTCCACTGCCAAAGTCGTGCTGAAATACCCCTTGGGAAGAAGAGTGTTGGTGAACATTAGAACTGTGTATGGCAGTAGCCTAATATATCGTATAGATACAGTGAAACTCTGGGTGCCAGTCCGTTTTCTCTAGGAAGCTTCCTCTGGAGCTCATTGTAAAGAAACAAAAACATTAGCCTTCTAAAAAATAAAGTGATTCTTTTTTCATAATAGCTGAGCAGACATAACGAGGTTCTCTCATTTTGCCAAGCAATGGAATTGCTGAAATGGTAAAAGCACTTGTGTGTGTGTCCCAACAGAGCATTACAAACCTGCAATATCGCATCGTGACTTGAACAGCCGCAACGTGCTGGTGAAGAACGATGGCACGTGTGTCATCAGTGACTTTGGGCTCTCCATGAAGCTGACTGGGAACAGGCTGGTACGACCTGGTGAGGAAGACAATGCAGCCATTAGTGAGGTGAGTGCAATGGTCAGATGAATGTTCAGCTGGTACAATTTCTGTAATGAGAAATGCAGGATGGGTGAGAAGGGGCTGAAGCCTCCCCAGGAAGAAACTGGTTTTATTCTCAAAATACTCATCACAAACCTGCCATTTTGAAAGGCGATAAATTGGCAGATTGAAGTTTCTGTGTGAGGTACGAGAAGACGCAAGGTAAGTTTGGTTGCCATGTTCTTTGTGATGATGTGGTACAGGTCCCTTTGGTTTTGTACTGCAAATGCTAACTGAAGACCAAACATTCTTAGGTTTTGTTTTTAATTTTTGGTTTTGGTGTTAATTTTTCTGAAATAGTGACATACCACATTCTGCATCTGCTGCTTGACATCTGATACAGGCTACGGAAATACAGTGAGACTGTTTTAAATAAAGTACCTAATAGTTCAGTGTAGTTGTTATCTGTGCTTTTACAGAAAAACTTAGTATGTCATTCAAAGAACATGCTACACAGTGCTAATCACTCTCCCTTAGAAATCAAGTGCTAAATTGATAATATCTAGTGCAGAAGAGCTCCATCTAGATCTTTCCATACTGATAAAAGAAACAGGGAAACTGCTGGTTAAAATTCAGGGTTGTAGAATAGTCCTTTGACAAAATACTGTCCTACAAGTACTGATGAGTAAGTGCTCTACTCTACCACATATCCGAGTGAAAATGAATAGGAATCTTCCAAGACTGTTAATAACCTTTGACTGTGGGAGTTGTAGGGTGGAACCTTCCTGACAGTCCAGGAATAGAGAACAAGTTTCTTATTCAGCAGGATCCTCTTCCTTATGATACATACCTTGGTGTTTAACAAAGCAACTTGGAAAAATAAACACTTCAGCTATATCATATTTCATTTGAGAACATTAAGTAAGGGACAAAATAATTTTGTTTTGGTACATACAAGACAGTGACAGAGTAGGAGAAAGGTTTTGTTATGACTAGACTGGTAAGAATCTAAAAAACTGGGGACATTGATTGGGAACTAGCTGTGTTTTCCTTAGCTGTAGAGAATACCAAGCAGAATAGGGCACTAAAAAACTTAATTAAATTTGGAAATTTCTTCCTGATGTGAAGCTCTGATGTGATGTTTGCCCAGGTTGGTACAATCCGCTACATGGCCCCAGAAGTGCTTGAAGGAGCAGTGAACTTGAGGGACTGTGAATCTGCCTTGAAACAAGTAGATATGTATGCTCTGGGCCTGATCTACTGGGAGATATTCATGAGATGTACAGACCTCTTCCCAGGTAAGGAAAAGAACTGCAGAAAACCCTAACAGTAGGAAGTGGCACCAGCACCCAAAGCTGCTCCTGAGCCCGAGCTTTTGAAAGTGCAAAGGGAAGCCGTTCCCTCAGCTGCTTCTGCCATTGAGTCGGTGCCATCTAGTGTTCGAGGTGGTGCTTGTCAGGACATCTGGGGGCGAGGTGTGGCTCCTGCCCGAAGGCTCGGTAGGACCTGTTCAGGCGGTTCGCAGGCCTCATGCTAGGTGCCTTTTGAGCATTATTATTGTTGCTAGAATGACTGTCCAGAGTTTAAAAACACTGAGAGTTAGGCTGATGGCAAAGGCAGTGTTTCCAGTTCTGAGAACTGATAGACGTGCTTGAAGTGTCTTTCAGACTTTTCATCATGAAAACATGCTGTGACTTAATGTAGCCTTTAGTCAGTTGTACTTTTGTTTATGATAGGACATTGAAAATTTAAGGAAATCCTGCCTACCTGTAACATAAACAAAAAGGAAGTGGACTTAAAATGTACTCATGAGATTGGTGCCACATGCACCATCTTCTGCCCAAGCTCCAGCATGTAGAATGGATCTGAAATGCAGCATACTCTCTGCAGTCAAACAGCTGTACTTGGTGTGCAGAGGCTTGTAATCCTGCTGGGCTTCCTCCCAAATGAAGTACATGAACATCATCAGTCAGTGGCATTTCACAGAAAGTTGGTGTCATCTTCAGGCCCCAAAGACATTCCAAACGTGCCACTGAACCAGCACAGTCTCAAGATGCTATCCTTTGAAAGGTTGCTGAACAGCACTTAATTCATTTGCAGTTAATTCAGCTTTTTTTGGACATTAGACTTTGGGGAAAGTGGGGAACATCTCGTTAGACAGCAACTTTGATAATGCCTTTCATCAACTGAAGGCCTTTGCTCTGCCTTTTAATCTGTGATTGATTTTTTTTCCTTTCTTTCTTTTGCTAACAGGGGAATCTGTGCCAGAGTACCAGATGGCTTTCCAGACTGAAGTCGGAAACCATCCCACTTTTGAAGATATGCAAGTCTTGGTGTCTAGAGAGAAGCAAAGACCAAAATTCCCTGAAGCATGGAAGGAGAACAGCCTGGTGAGGGAGAATATTTTCAAAGAAACAGTGATTTAACCAGCTTTAGGGTGTACTCATTTCTTAAAAGCAGTTCTTTAGGTTTTGGGTTTTTTTCCTCTTTATTAGTATTTAAGGATTGAGAGCTGTTTCTGCATGGACTTCTCAAATACTGAATCCAGTTTTTAAAAGTTATTGACATGAAAGACAGATTTCTTTTAAGGAAAAATACTATTATTGTTGTTGCGTGCTGCAGTGTGATTACCAAAGATAACCTGTTACATTAATTTCAGATATTGTCTGTAGTATTGTGCATGAAGTGCTCATGTGTTCTCTGTGAATGAGAAACACAAAGCCATTTTTTGCCTTTGGATATCTTATAAACTAATAAAACTGAACTAGGATACCAACTAAAATAGCTGGCAAAAACATCAATATACTCCTCCAAAACTAAAATTGGTAAACATTGTAATAAACTTCTTTGAACTTGTATAGACCCCAAGATTTGCAGAGACTAAAGCTTTTAGAAATAATTTCATTTTAACTACATAAAAGATTTTATATGGCTTCATTTGATCTGCAATTTTTTTTCTCAAGACTATAAACATTATAATATTGCTTGTTGTTTTGAGTGAGTGTAGCTATGGCTTAGAACCTTGCTGCTGTGGGCCAACAAGTTAGAGCAAGTCAGCTGAACTCTGGTGAGAGTCTGTGCTTCTTTCATGTGCAGCAAAGTTCAGGCAATGTCAATCCCCTTGGCTTAGAGGGGGCTGTTTGTCTTTTATTACAAGCAGAGTGCAGTGCCAACAGTGACTGGGTTCCACCTGATACAAGGTAACACAACTGAATTGCAAGTGTGAAAATGGCGTGTTTGGCTGTTATTTAGAAAGATACTTCTTGTTTTTCCCATATTGAATGATGCCCATCAGTCTTCAGAGGCTTTGGTGGTTGATAAGTTTGTAGCTGCTGTGCAGACCAGGAGGAGCCCGAGGCCTCACCTGGTGTGAATCGGTAGGAGCCTGCTTTCAGAGGAGCATAGCCTGCAGTGGTGCACTGCAGTAAAACATGTTGTAACCCAGCTGAGAGCTTCCAAGAGAGGTGCTTTTATTGCACACTTTGGCCACCCAGTCTCAGGGGCAAAGGGGGAAGAGGAAAAAAGATAAATCAGTGCCCAAACTATATAGGAAATCAAACAACAGCTGTTTTAACTATAGCCATGTTGGCAAATGTGGCGTTGGAAGAACCAAGCTTGACAGCTGTTTCTGAAGACAGTTAATACTGAAACAGTTCAAGGTTTGTTTTGTTTTGCAGACTGCCATTTTAAATGTTAATTATGTTCTAGCAAGCTGATAGGCTCCAGCATTATTAGATGATCCCCATATTTAAAATGCCTAGCACATTCTTTGTGGTGTTACTAATTTTTTTTCTGTATAATCAAAATGGTGATAACTCCAGCTCTAAGAATTGATCTACACCATTTCTTTAAGAGAAAAGAATAATAATCACAGGGGTCAAACACCTTCCTCCACCCTATGCCAGTTAGGATAATATCTGAATGAGCACTCTAGGGCAGATAGTGTAGAAAATTAAGCTCCAGATAAGCTCACTGTGGACCCGCATCCTAACCTCCTATATCTAGTACATGGTCAATACATAAGCCAAGAGGGTATTGGCTTATCCCCTGTGTGATCTGCTGTGGGAAGGGAGATGAAAGGTTTGCTTGTGGGGGAGCTCGTCCCCACCTGTGCAGCCAGAGCTGCATCACCAAGCAGCAGTGCTTGCCAGATGCAAGCCATGTCAGGAGCTCGCTCCGTGGGCGAGGAGCTCTTGGCTCGTGCTCAGAGCTGGTCCTGGCTTCCACTGCCAGCAGGGCACAAGGCAGCTCTGGCACACAGACTGCCAGCAGAACTCACTGAATGCCTTAGTGCCCAGCTGGGACTCTGCACAGTCCTCAGTGCTGAGGAGGTTAAAGCTGGGCTGTAGATGGGAGCTGTGCTGGCAGACCAGATCCTCTCCATGGCCATGGGCTGGCAGCAGGGGCCCAGAAATGTCTGCCTGGCTTTTGTACTCCAGATAGAGGGCAAACAGGAGTGTTCAGTGCTCATCATTTCAGTTGTTTCCTCTCCAGTTCCCTGAGCATATGGCAGCACGTTTTGGAGGTCTTGAGCTCTAATCCTGACTGTACAGCTCATCCCACAGTGTGATGCCAGGAACACGTGTATGTTTCTGTTTCGCCACCTGTAAAACAAGTGCAACAAAAATCTCCTCCCACGGTGCAGACAAATTCATTAATACTTACGAGACATTTGGATGTCACTGTGGTAAACAGGAAGACAAGGATGATGAAGTGAGCACAGCTGTTATTTGCATACAGTGCAGGGGAGCAAAGCAGTGACCATTAGCAGAACTGTGAGAATAACCATGGCATCATTTCCAGAATATCAGCAATCCTTAGTACACAGCTCTCATAAGGCAATGAGAGTTAGCAGAGCATGCATCCATCAGTGGGCTGGCTGAAGGCTGTATGGACATTGGTGAATGTAGCTTTTGCTAAGTGTCTTCCCAGTTGATGTGTGTATGTGACATGTGTTAATATTAAATTGCACATTGCTAGTATTAGGTTAAATTAGCTTTGAATGAAATTGTGTACCTTCTGTTTCTCTCTTTCACCAGCTTGTGACTGTTTTCAGGCATGCAGAATGCTGCCATAAAACAGTAAAATAGAAGCACAGTATAAAGGTAAAATAACTTAAAGGGGTTTTGTCTCCTGGCAGGCTGTGAGGTCACTTAAAGAAACTATTGAAGACTGTTGGGATCAAGATGCAGAAGCTCGACTAACAGCACAGTGTGCTGAGGAGAGAATGGCAGAGCTCATGATGATTTGGGAGAGAAATAAATCAGTTAGTCCAACAGTCAATCCTATGTCAACTGCCATGCAAAATGAGAGGTAAGAGGAGAGCACATTTGGGTTTAGTCAGCAGGGAATGCCCAATGCAGCGCTTGGCTCACTCCAGGGCAGAAGCTACAGCTTGCTGCACCCATTCAGTGATGTGTGTTACGTGACCTGGTCTGCATATGGGTATTGCATGGCATAATCCCAATTGCTTGTGTTCTTAAGATCTCCTGTGTGTCCCCAGAATTCAGGCACCTTTTATGTATGCAACTGTATTTCTCACAGAGGGGCCTTTTAAACTGAGCTTAGGCAAACTGTCCCAGCAGGCTTGCCACGATGGGAAGTGACAAAGTGAATTGTCTTTAAGTACACGTGCTAAATGATGCATCAAACTTCTGTTTAAAGTGTTCTGCTAAAAACTGTGAATTTGCAGTCAGTGTGAGTTCAGGAAATTACCAAGTCTCAAACCTATAGTTTTCCAGTTAACAAAGTGCAGGGCCATTGTTTAAGTTGTTCTTCTGACCTCAGCAAGAGAAGTGCTGCATGTTCTATGCTTATATATGATCCAGAGGGAATGACAATTTGCAGAGCTGACTTCAGGGCTTAATAGTATACTCTAGAAATCCAGATTTGAGAGAAGAATAATGTTCTTGTATATGACACTGTTCATTGTCATGAAAAAAATACTATGTTCAAATCATAAAATACTTAAATTGTCAAAATAGTAGCATTTTCATGGGTTAGGACCTTGTGACATTTTCCCAGAATCACTTTCTTGATTTAATCTGTTGGTTTTTTGTTGACCTTCTTCACCATCACTTCTCTGCATCTAGAGCAGAACCTTAGCAGTTGTGTGCCAACTGAACAAACAGCATATTGGACAAATAGAACATTACTGTTCTCCTAGGAGATAACATCTATAATGAAATTTTGCCCTAGTAAAACCAATTTTCTTTTCAAGGAAGTTGCTGAAATACCTCAGTTTCTACAGTGTCTATGCTTAGTTTATTCATGAAAATAAACAGAAAGACTGTTAAATGAGAGACATTATAGTATGAGGTGACTTTTACATATATAGTCTTAATACCTCTTATTTTTTCTTAAAGGAATCTGTCGCATCACAGACGTGTATCAAAGATAAGGCCATATCCAGATTATTCTTCCTCTTCCTACATTGAAGATTCAATCCACCACACTGACAGCATAGTAAAGAACATTTCTTCTGAACATTCAATGTCCACTACACCATTGACTTCAGGGGAAAAGAATAGAAATTCCATTAACTACGAGCGGCAGCAAGCACAAGCTCGCATCCCCAGTCCCGAGACAAGTGTCACCACTTTGTCCACCACCAACACAGCTGGCCTCACTCCCAGCACCGGCATGACCACCATCTCCGAAATGCCTTACTCGGATGAAACAAACTTACACACTACAAATGTCATGCAGCCAGGTGGGCCCACCCCTGTTTGTCTGCAGCTAACAGAGGAGGACTTGGAGACAAATAAATTGGATCCAAAAGAAGTGGATAAGAACCTGAAAGAAAGCTCTGATGAGAATCTGATGGAACATTCACTTAAGCAGTTTAGTGGGCCAGATCCACTGAGCAGCACTAGTTCCAGCTTGCTTTACCCACTGATAAAACTTGCAGTAGAGGTGACGGGGCAGCAGGACTTCACACAAGCTACCAACGGTCAGGCGTGTTTGATCCCGGATGTCCCAGCTGCTCAGGTCTATCCTCTACCCAAGCAGCAGAACCTACCGAAGAGGCCCACTAGCCTCCCTCTAAACACCAAAAATTCAACCAAGGAGCCACGGTTAAAATTCGGTGGCAAGCACAAATCAAACTTGAAGCAAGTGGAAACGGGCGTAGCCAAGATGAACACTATCAATGCTGCAGAGCCGCACGTGGTGACGGTGACCATGAACGGAGTGGCCGGCAGGAGCCACGGCATGAACTCTCACGCTGGCACAGCCCAGTACGCCAATGGCACGGTGCCCTCTGGCCAGAGCAGCAGCTCGGTGGCGCAGAGGGCCCAGGAAATGCTTCAGAACCAGTTCAGTGGCGAGGACAGTCGGCTGAATATCAACTCCAGTCCCGACGAGCACGAGCCCTTGCTGAGGCGGGAGCAGCAGGTCGGCCACGATGAAGGGGTCCTGGACCGCCTGGTGGACAGGAGGGAGCGGCCGCTGGACAACGGGCGAACGAACGCCAACAACAACAACAGTAACCCCTGTCCAGACACTGCTGCAGCCAGCATCCAGAGTGTAGTGAGAAATCCTGGGCAGACCCAGAGCAGACGAGCACAGAGGCCTAATTCGCTGGATCTGTCAGCCACAAGTAGTTTGGATAGCAGTAGTATGCAGTGTAAGTGCCTGCAGGGCTGAACGGTTTCCCTGACACCTCTCTACCTAATAACTGCATATATCTGCTCAGAAATTATTTCTGTCTCCCGTTTCTCCTCAAAGCATACTCATTAAATCTCATATAAATGTAATTTCCATCAGCACAACCTCTGTCTTTTTGATACAGTCCTGTGTCCATCATTTCCAGTATATTAGATCACTATCATCCTTCTACATACACAGAATAAATCTGTCTCTTTCTAACCCATCCACTCTGTCTCTAGGTTAACTTTCATTATTCCTTACAAGGCTTCTACCTTTGGTAGCTGCAAAGCATATTGGAAAAGTGTCCTTTTTTTTCTGCAGGGGCACTTTAAACCTTTTTTTCCTTACTTTTCCTCATTCTTTCAAGTGTAGCTGTCTCTAAGATGCATTGATTAAAATAATTTATTATAGTAACTACTTATATGCTTCATGATTTTAAAGCAACTGATTTTACTGCATTAGCCCAGCCTAAATGGACAGTCAGGCATTTTCTACTTTGCTGTCCCAGCTCCAACAATTAGAGCAATTCTTCATCAGTTTGCCATGTACATAAATATTAATCCATGTAATTAGAGAAGGAATTGATTTTAATAGTTTATTTCAGAAAAACTTCCTTGAGAGTTTTATGGCCAGAGGTCTAAGAGGTTGCAATGGGGTTCTCCTTTTTACAGTAAGAATGTAATCATGTAGTTATAGTTAAATTAGGTACATCCTCTGGATTTGAGCCTGTTTGAGCTATTGGAAAGATCTCCTGGTGTGCATTTTAAAGAAAATATATTTCCAGAAGTCACTTTAGTCTTGAAAGGTGCTTGCAAATCTCATGAGTGTGTTTAGGAAGATGCTGTGATACTAGTGGAGTAAACTGGATGCCAGGCATCTTTGGAAGTAAAAGGTTTAAAACCAAACAAGAACATATCTTTCAGGAGATGTAATTGAATATTCAGCAATGGAATGTTTAAGCCTTCCTTTTAAGTAGGAGACCTTCATTTTTGTCTTAACATGTTGATGTGAGTTGAAATCTTACCAAGATAAAGAAAAAATATTATTGCAGTGACTTTCTTTAATTGAAGTTTAACTTACAAGAAGGGGTTGTATAAAGTTTTTTTTAACAATCAGATATCAACTGCTGAAGTTTTATCACTGTTAAAGTTGGTTCTGCCAGTTTTACAACCCAGCATTCCAAATCCTGACTTAATGTCTTAACAGAGAATGGACTATTTTGTTTTCAGGTGAAATGCTTTGCCAGGTGGAGTAGGATTAGGGGACCTAACATTGCACTATTTAAGTGTTAGCCTTTGCTGTCCTGTAGTAGCAATGTTCTTTTGTACCTCCCATTACAGGTGATATAAGATACTATGATTGCAAAAGCCCCTCAAATGTCAAATGCTGATTCTCCTGTTTGATGCCCATGTGCACTCCAGGTAACACAAATTACTTCAGTGAAGTAATTTCTGACAGAACAGAATCTAAGCCCTTGTTTTAGTGGCAGCTGTTGTAGTTGATATACCTGTCATGCCTCTGCCCCGCAGTTGCTTCTGTGTTTGTAGATTTTGTTCTTTGTTTCTGTTTCACATAAGTAACAACTCTGGACTCCAGTCTAATCTCGCCTTCCTCATAATACTATTTTCTGTTCTGTTTTCTTGTTTTGGTTTGTTTTTTTCCCTTCAGTAGGTGACTCCTCACAGGATGGCAAATCAGGCTCAGGAGAGAAGATCAAGAAACGTGTGAAAACCCCGTACTCGCTCAAGCGGTGGCGTCCGTCCACGTGGGTCATCTCCACGGAGCCGCTGCACTGCGAGGTCAACAACAACGGCGGCGAGCAGGCGGTGCCCCCCAAATCCAGCACTGCTGTGTACCTTGCAGAGGGGGGCACTGCCACCACCATGGTCTCCAAGGACGCAGGGGTGAACTGCCTGTGAAGCGCTTCAAAAGCCCACCTTTGTTTTGCGTTATTTGAAACAAACGTGCAGAAGACATTTTAAAAAACTGCTTTCTCCTCCTGTCAGCAACCCCTACCAAGGACTCGCTTTAAATAGATTTCAGCTATGCAGAAAATTTTTAGCTTATGCTTCCATATTTTTATTTTGTTTTATTTTTTGAACGTTTTTGCACTTTTATTTAGTATCGCTAAAGTTAAGTCTGTCTGTTTTGACCACAGAATATATATATGTGTATCAAAGATGTGGTCTCAAAATATTTTTTTAAAAAAAAGTAACAAAAAAAAAGTATTGCTGATAATCAGTTTGGACCAGTTTCTTAAGGTCACTAAGAACATAAGCAGACTATAAGACAGGTTTGACTGCAGTGGTGTCTTGTAACCATGTTTTGATTTCTGTGCACAAGCTAGTCTGTATATTTCTATGTTACAAAGTGTATTCTCTTTTGAACCCCTTATTTTCCTTGTGTCATGTTGAAATGTGCAATAGTCTATAGGTCATAGTAGGCTTTATTGAAAAGTGTGTTTCTAAAACTGCCACATGTTCCCATTTTTGTATTTGTTAATTTTTCCTTGTCAGTTGAGCAGTCAGCCGGTCATGACAGTGAACTTTGCACATTGTAGCCAGCTTGAAGCAGCTGCCATTATCACATTGTGCTCAGAGGTGACAATGCATGAATTTTCCCCAACTTGAAAGGGCTTTAAAAAAGGAACAAAAAAAAAAAAACAATCTGAGCTCTGTACCTTTCTTTTGATCCTCCCTAATCAAAATGTGTTTCCTTTATAGTAGTAGATGCCAGCCTGTGAAGCTAAGTAACAAAATGTTGAACAAATGTAAGGAGACAGTGTCAGCCATTTTTCCGTTTTATTTTGTGTGCAGTTTCACCCCCTGTATTTATGTAAAACCTTATTTAGATCACTAATTATGTACATTGAAAAATACATTTTATTCAGAAATATTAGTAATTGTCATACTTAAAAGCTTGAGTGAAGATAGGTTGTGAACGCATTTTGTTTACACAGAGAAAAAAACCATCGATCTTACTTGGCACAAAACAGTTTGGTGATGAGTCACAAGTCTTTCCTGATTTACCTCCTTACAGACAGGAAGGGGTAAAAATGAGCCTGATTCCTTATGCAGGTAGGTGCATCCTAATTGATTGTTGTTGCCAAGTTGAGTTGAAACTCATCCTCCCTTCAGAGTTCTTAGAGGCCCTCATTCATCTTGTTAAGGTTTATTGCATGCTTTTAAGAGTCATGGGTGTTTGTGGGGGAGGGTTGGGGTTTTTTTTGCCCTCTGCTTAGTCCCTTCTTTCAGTTGGTATGCACATTGATTTTAGCTGTCAGTGAATGTGAATGTAATATGTATTGAGATAAATAGTTTATTCACTATCTCAAGTAAACCCTTCATTTTTTTGGAATGATTGGTTTTACTGTCTACTGAAAGAAAATAATTTTCTTATTAGTTAGAACCTCCTTCCACCTAAGAAACAGCCTTCCACCTGAGAATTCTTTCCAATTGAAAACCCTTCAGTAAAAACTATTTGGGTATAAAAAGATGTATCACATCAGTCTTTGGTAACAAGCAAAGATTTATCACTTCATCTGAAAACTGGTGATGTTCAAAGAAAGAAAATCAATTCAGTCAGCCTGCCAGACTCCTGTGGCAGGATACTGGCAGCAAACAATTGCCTCCCCCAGCCTGTGTCCTTTCAGCTGACTGAAGCAGATGCTCTCTGCTTTTAAGCTCATTTGTTTCCTTGCCATTTTACCATTTTTTCCCCCTGAGGTAAACTTTGCCAACCCTGTTCTTCTCTATCTGCTGATACAGCTAATCTAATACATGCCTTGCTTACATCTGATTGATTCTTGCTGTTGCCCAAAATTCCTTGCTTGTTCTTGATTGCTATGATTTTCTCTTGTAACACTTCTTAACATTTCTTAGATTCTCCTAGATATCTCCAAGAGATAGCACTATAAATGCAGACTTTGAGTAAGTGTAGTTGTAGAAGTACAAGCCACGAGGCACATTTTGAGCTCCCTATGTTCTTTAAGCACCAGTTCAAATAGTACCTCTCGTCTCTGAGGCATAATTATGCTTTCCCCCTGTATAATGCACTTATATCACCCCTTTTTAAAAACACAGCCTTCTTCTGGTTTGACTTTTAATTCACTCTCTGGCTTCCCATCTGCTGCAGTCTCACGTCCCAGATGTTGAAAACCTGCCAGTTGCCCAGCTGGGTTTCAAGACCTGAATCAGAATTTCTGGCATTCTATTCATATTGCTCACTGGGCTCTCTTCTCCTCTGGCCTCCTGTGAGTCTCCATTTGGGGTGCTTGGTGGTGTTTTTTGGGAAGCACTGATCGTGGTCTTGAGGACTCTTCACTCCTATCCCTGTGACTTTTCTTCGCCTTGCATGTATCATCCATCAGCATTTCAGAATGTGGGCTGAAAACAATATTTAGGACTCTTACTAAATCAGACTATTCTGGGGAGAGAAAAATTGCTTCTCTGACTGCTGCTTCCTTCTGCTGAGACAGAATTGCACCAGTCTTTTAGCCTTTCTTTGCAGGCCATGCCTTTGTAAGAAATCCAACTTTTTTGTGATCAATGCAATCAAAATAATACCAGATGAAGATGTTGTTCTGCAGATTTCCTTCAACATTCTTAATACTTTTTTTCTTTCCTTTGTCTATTTCTGTTACTTGCTGGAGGGCCTTTGGAATAAATTATAATTAGTAGCAAGATTGGCTGTGCAATCTACCGTGGATAAATATAATTTGTAAAATGATAGAAAAATGTACTTTATCAGGAAATACAGATTTATCAGGAAATGTAGAATAAACAGAAAAAATCTTTTCTTTTTTAAAGGTCAGTCAAAGCAAACTCTGAAATAGGTCCCAAAATACTGTAATTGTGCACAGCTAGATTAAATCAGGTTAGAAGTTTGATTTTAATCTTTAATTTAGTAATGCCATTTTTTTTCCTCACACCGCATAATCCGTTGTCCATAGAATACTATCTCTGTAAGTTAAATGAAATTGAATTTTCCTGCTGCAGGGAATCGTCCTTAACCAAACAAAATACATGTAAGAGAAAGAATTCTACAAATCAAACACGGGGATGGTTGTTATTGTACAATAAACAAGGAAAGAAATGTGATTCATTTCCTTGTGAGTTATGATTTTGCTTATTTGATTTTCAAAAAAAAAGGAAAATTATGAAAGTTGGTAATTTTCCATCAATTTCTCATGTATATTGCAGACAAGATAAATACAGCAAAATTAAAATAGAATGATAGTGTAAATACCTATTAATTGTGCCACTGTCAAATAGGCAATAGTAGAATATTTGTTATGTAATTTATAATGGAGAATTCAAGTAAAATGGTAGAGCAAACAGTTTTGATGTTTGTCTGTATAAGACAAAATCCAACATCTTGCTGGGTATAGAAAATGGTTTACTAGCAGAAGGCAGGAGAGTTGTTTAGGTTAATGCATTGTCTCTTGTTCTGTTTCCTGTAATAGAGATACCATCGTAACATGGTTTTTAGACTGTGAATTCTAGCCCTTTGAACAGACATGCCTGTTGGTATTGGTATTTCTCAGATTGTAATTGATATTTACAGGTCAGATTATCTGCAACACTTCCCTGAATTTGCTTATAGTGCTTTACAGCTTGATGTACCAGCCAGTTAGTGTTACCAAGGCCTTTCTTGAAACTCCAAGATGCACTTACACTGCACAGCTCAAGTAAAGGTATTCCCAATTTAAAAGAAAACCATCTGATGGTATCATAATTAGAATGTTTTCAGAAACAACATTTCCATTCTTGTTTTGCTTTCTTGGTGCCACTCGTTTGTCTCTAGTTTTTCATATAGAAAATTACCTGATTTTCAGAGGCAACACATTTTGATTTTTTTTCTTCAGTGCACTGGGCACAAAACAATGCAAGATAGATGCTGGCAATTTTCAGGAAACAAGCAACAAAAACCTCCCACCTCATAAATATGTTCAGAAAGTTCACATCCTCCTACCTGTCAGCTTTCTCTAAAAGAAATCTGGCATCCTACCTGCCTCAGAGAGGAGAATAAGGAAGTTCTTTAATTATATGGAATAAATTATTGGCCCCAAACTTAATAGTAATGAATACTTACTTAAAAAGATATATATATATACATTGTATATGCCCTAGTTCCAGTGTTCAGTGCATTTTGCTCTAATGATATTCCATTTTTAAATGTTAAAAAATATCCACTAATACAACATTACTGTGTCGATGTTCAGATCGTTATTTTCTTTACATGAAAAATACAAAAGTTCCTAACCATTCTTCCATTGAAATGTTACTGTGGACATTTCTTGCCTAATTAGGGTGAATTTTAAAATTGACATATTTAATCTGTGCATTAGAAATGAATTATGCTGTAGTTTTTACTTGTATAAAAATGATGGCTGGTCCCATTGCTGGAATAGGCTGGGTTTAAGCCATAAAAATAATAATTGCCAAGCACAGTAGCATATAAATAACCTGATATCTAATTGGAAGATTTTTATCAGCTCATCAAAGTAAAATGAAATTGGATTGATCAGTCTTTGAAAGATCATAGACTGGACAACAATATTGTGCATAAATTGGGATTATTTGAACTTTTCTGTCTGCTCTCCCAGTACCCATTTTAACTGGTAACTATATTAATCTTCTTTTTAAAACATGCTTACTAATTTTTGTTCAACCTCAAGCCTTTCTTCAGTGAAAAAACTATACATATTGCAGTGCAGCCAGATATATATATTTTTATGTAAACTCTGTGTGTATTTAGATGCATATGTATGTTGTGTGTAAGTTCCAGAATTAAATTCTGTGAGTTACAGCATCAGATGGTAGCACTGGTAGAAAGTATAATGTGGGGGGGATTTTTCATATGCCATTTTAAAATTGTCTGTAGTGCATCACAGTAAAGCTGGGATCAGACTGTGACACACAGTCCAGTAGTTCAGGATCTCCTGTGACAGACTTGTCACTGATTGTTTGGGTGGAATGGATTTATATGAGAGAGAGAGAAGCCTGGGAATGCACATGACAAGCTTTATCTGAAGCTGAGTAATTTAAGATACCTCTCTCAATGATCAAAAAATAACCCAAAACACTTAAAACATGATAATTTTTACAAGGCTTTTTTATGTAGTAGCTATAGTTATATGTGTGGTTGCCATTTAAACATAGTATTTTAGTCCATTAAATCAAATTGCATTTTAGGCTTCTAGATTGTCATATGAAACTGTAGCTATAGAAATACATCCCTTTTTGATCTCACCCATCCCCCAAGTAGGTTCAGTTTTGACATGAAAGAGTAACAAATCAGTTTTCTCATTTGGGGATTCTTCTGTACCGAGTGGAATTGGAGGCAGAACTTCCATTTCTGCAAGAACAGATTTGTGCTCCTGCAAATGCAAATGGATGTTATGTTCAGCACCTGTGTTCCTGAGGGAATGGGCACCTCCAGGGCTCCTGGCTGAGCCCAGTGCTCTTGGAATCCAGCAGGAGTCTGCCTCTGGCAGTGGGCAGAGGAGGGGTGGGTTCTGCTGGCTGTGCTGTTACAGGTTTCTGGGGAGGAGTAGCCCTGGGAAAGCTGATGTGGAATGTGGGAGTGCGGGGCAGCCCTGGCTCCTGAGCCTTGCTGGGTGTTGCAGCTGGGGATTCAGGCTGTGGAGCTGGGTCAGCACAGGGCAGCTGTGGCTTTGTCAGGAAGTGGGACTGCACCAGGGGAGTGGGAGTGGAAGGGTAGAGTCAAGTCAAGATAAATCCTCATTTACACCAAGGCCCTTTAATGTTGATCTGGGCTCCATGCAGGTCTGTGTTAGCAGTGCATTATTAATACAAGTTACTTCTTACAGCCATTTCTGTTTATTTCACTGTGGTTTAATATACACGTGTGCATAATAAGCAGGAACTAGTTGGAGTTATGCTAATTCTTAGTGTAATCATCAGCCATTTTTCAAAGCCTATTGCTGATTTCATCAGCAATTGTTTGAATTTGCAAGTCATTCAGTTGGTTAACTTCAATGCATACACCACAGCACAGGAAGGAAGGATTTCTTCCCAGTCCTTACAGGCTTCTGCAGATCTATCATTGGAGTGTGTCCATCGTGGCGCAGCATCTCACCTGGTAACTATTTTAAAGCAGAAATAATTAGCCTTTATAACTTTCTAGTTCCAAGGTCTCCCAAACCTCCACTTTTGTAGCCCATTCACTTGTTTTTAAGACAGAAAACATGTGTGAGGTTTATTTCTAGAGCACTTGATTCACTTTCTTTTTTGTGCTTCAGAACTGTATCATGAAGTTTCACACTTCAGTCTTGTTTATTCAGAAAATAGTTAATGTTTCTGGTCTTTGTAGTTTGCAAGAAGTCACAAGAACAAACAGGCAAGTTATAGCTGACTCATTTGTCACTTTTGAATTTACTGATTGGTGACTCTTCTCTCTCTTTCACACTGTTGAAACGTATTTAAAACGGTTTGTGTTTATATGTTTCTTGTCTGCTTTTTGTCTCTAGAGGAAAGCGTGCTCTATTCACATTTATATAAGCTGGAATAATGTTTTACAATCGCTGTTGATTATTTTCCCCCCAAATGCAGTATAAGAGGAAAATAAATATGGCAAGAATGAATTTTTAGGGTTTGGTCTTCTGTAAAGGCTGAAGTAAGAAGATGTGAAACTGCCATTTTCCTTATGAAAGACTGTAAAGAGAGCTGTACTTTCTGAGCGAGCTTTTCTGGGGGAAGAGGGGGAGAAATCCTAGAATATGGAGTCTCATCAGAACCCTTTTGTTAACGGGTATTTTTGGTTTTCCTCTCAAACGACTGAGGAAATATCATGTATGAATTTATAAATAATTGCTTTCAGTTATTTCTTTTGTATAAGCTGCGCAATACCCTTGCTATGCTGTATAAGTTGTGTTTCATGGAACAGTGTGAGTATGAAATAAAAAGCTAATTTTTGGGTTTTAATCATCTGTGGATGCCACTATGAAAGCTGACATTGTTAAAGCCACTACAGAGTTTTCTATGAATACTTGTAAGAATTGCTTTGTTATATATAAACCTAAATAAAGAGATTGTATTGATACAGAGACATTGGATAAGAACATTTAAAAGGCTATTCTTTAGGCCTGAGAGAAAAGGCTTGCTGTAAAAATGGTGCATTATTCCATTTATTAAAGATCATATTAATGACAAAAAGCATGGTCTTTTGTTGGTGGTTCATATCGTTATTGGCCATGAGTATTAACATGCTCCAGGAGTGAGAGGAAGAGGAAGCCCCCCTTGCATATGTGTGGGTTGGTTGAACTGAAAAAGATGGATTGAGTTATAGTAGAAGGATGCTGCAAATTTCCACTGACTGACGCTTTTCCTCTATACACAGATTGGTGGCATCCATTCTCCAGCTTGGATGTTGATTTATCTCTCCTCCTCAATTACTGTTAATTTATTTTTCTCTATCCACAGTGATTCTTTTTGCAAGCAAATAAGTGATGCAAGTCTCTGGCCAAAGAACTAACTCAAAAAAATCAAAGAAAGAAGGGAGACAGAATGAGGAGCTTCATTTCTTGCTGTCATAAATAAGGAGGAAACAACAAACCGAGGCAAGTAGTGTATGGTTGAGTATCTGCCTGTATGGCAAATCATCTCAGCCCACAAGTGAAGCTAGAAACCTTTGGCTACAGGAAAGGACCATGGCAGGCCTTGCTTTCCCTGGGAGCAGGAAGCACACTGGGAGTGGAAGCCAGCGTGACAAAAGTAGCTGTGTCCCCAAAAGCAATTCTCACTTTTGGCTTGGCTGACAGTAAAAGCAGCCAAGTCCTGCCCTACCCCAGCAGGTGTGGCTGAGCCTTATCCTCAGGGCATCTGAGAAGCCTGACTCAGCCCTGCAGGAACAGAGTGTGAATGGTGAATTTTACTGATAGATTTTTCTTTGGGTGCATGAGCTACTTGGACTTAAGAAAGTCTCCTGATGCTTTCCCTGTGTGACCTCATACACACCTCTGCCAGCTCTCCCCTGCAGAAATAACCACTTTTACTTGCTTTTGGTTTGCTAATGGGAATTGAAAATAAAACAACAATAATTATATTCCCCTTTGTTCCAGAGCAGTGATGCAGCTGCAGAACGTACTTTGTGGAACACAGCCATGTCAGTCTTCCATTTGTTTCCATTCAGGGTTTTTTCCCTATTTACTTCTTGCTAATTCTGATGTTATGGAAATTCTCCACGTGCAGGAGATTATACGCATCTGCTCGCTGCCATGACCCAAACCACATTCTATTGGATAAGAAGATTCATTTTCCATAGGCAGGAAAACTCAACTATACCAAAATATTTCTATAAATCCAGCCTTTCATGTTAACCTGAAACATTGTTTCTCCATCCAGGGAAGAGTTGAAATGTTTTGATTCCTGGAATTTAAGCAGCACACTTGGGTATTCTCCTTTATGTCAGGGGATCTTCTTTCAGCTCCCAGTACCACAGGGAAAGTCTGTGAGAAATCCACAAATGGTGATCTCAGCTGAAGTCATGCTTTGGGGATCACTGATGCCTCTTTTACAAAGACAACAAATGAGGCTGCCTGAGGACAGCTGGTCTGTGGGAGGTGATTAAGGAAAGCAAGTCTGTATTTACTATGCAGTGTCTGAGCGAATGGCATTTCCAGACAGGGCTCACATGAGCACTGGAAAAATGTTAAGGATGCACATATTGAGAAATGTTGGAAACAACTGATCCAGGTGCATTTCAATTCACAGGACAGGAGCTTTCCAGCACCCTCTATCACAGTCCATCAAGACCTTTTGAGAACAGGGACATAGAGTGAGTAGAGAGCAGGCAGGTGCCTTGGGCAGATAAAGCCCAAAGCCAGTGGGCAGCGCCTCAAGTACACGAGGTGGATTTGAGGAAGGAGAAAGCATGAAGGGAAGGTAGGGAGACTTGTTTCAGGCATCAGCAACACTGTAGAACTCAGCATTTGTCTTTGGCCCAATTTCTTTGTTGTTGCTGCCAAGTGCTAGCAGGAAAGGATAGTGTAGGGCGTTGTGATAAAAAGGGTACAGAGGTTGTACAGCTCGTTTTACCCGTGCCACTGAGTGTGACAGGCTGCAGGCAGCTCCTAGGAAAGGTACAGGCCTGTTTGCTTTCCCCTGTCACCTACTGCAGCCTTTGTTTGGGAGAAATTCGTGCCACAAGCTATCAGATTTCCTAATCAGAATGACTAGAAATACAGCTTTCTTAAGCTACTTTTGTGCACAAGGGGCTGTGGAGAGTGAGATTGGCTTGTGCTCTGTTCCTGGTTTTGTTCCTAACAGTCTGTGTGCTTTGCAGTGACTGGTATTTTGCCAGTCTGCTGTAATACTGAAATTACACCTGTTTTCTCCATCTCCTTCCCTTTCTTTGCCTTTGTCCCATTTCCTTTTTCCTCTTATTGGAAAGGTAATAATTGATCCTTGCAGATATGTTGTAAAGAGTAACTTCTAGCACCTCCAGGTCTCTGGATTGGTTAAAAAAATGAGATCTGGCACAATTCACTGTAGCAGGGTACAGGTGTGACTAGCCCAGGAGGTAGGCATTGCTGATGCACACATCAGCTGTACTGGTGCAACCAACGTGTGTATGGATGACCAGAGAATTTCCTGCAGGA
Organism: Melospiza melodia melodia; assembly: GCF_035770615.1. NCBI lineage: Eukaryota > Metazoa > Chordata > Aves > Passeriformes > Passerellidae > Melospiza > Melospiza melodia. The sequence goes on along the minus strand of NC_086201.1, from coordinate 26,179,880 downwards.
CTGATCTCTGCTGAGGTGGAAACACTTTATTGAGAACCTGTTGTTTGGGGTTTTTTTTGCCATTCCAAGAATTTTCTTGCAGGACCAATAACAATTCTGAATGAGGCCTCAGAAGTGGCTGGCTTAAAATCACCATTAAGAAGGCTAACTTTATTTATTGTTTGTTTCTGGAAAACCAGAATGCAACTAAATCATGTGTTTGAGCTTCACCCTGTGATCATGAGGGATAGAAATGTGCTTTTAAGGCACGGACAAGCAGAAATTCCCATCCATTTATATAAGCTGTGAACTGAGAGTGACATGAGAAGTATTTGCAGCCAGGCAAGCAAGCAGCAGTGTCAAGAAGACCTGATCTGGGCACTGTGTTAACCCCAGCTCAGCAGCCAGCCACAGGAAGGGCTCACAGGTTCTCCTGTGGCAAACCAACAGCCTCGGGAGTCCTTCCCCTGTCCTGGGGTGAGGTGCAGGAGGCAGGCAGAGGAACTCTGCTGGGGAAGGGGGGGAGGGAAGCAGGAGGAAGGGCAGAGTTGTCTCAGGATGAGCCCTGGTGGGATGCCAGCTGGAAGAGCCTGGCTCCGTGCTGATGAGTGGCAGAGCTGAGAGCAGCTCTTGCAGGCTGAGCTCTTGCTCAGTGTGCAGCCTGAGGCAGGTGCCCCTCCTTGGGGGAGCTGGGACAGCCCGTCACAGCTCGGGTGGGCCTCAAGGAGAAGGGACACCCTGCAGGCTGGCCATGATGAAGCTCCAGCTCAGCCATGCCAGCCACAGCTGCCGGAGATGTCTGCCTGCTCCTGCTGAGCAGAATCAGCCTGACACCTTGTCTGAGCACTTGGCTGTGAACAGGAGCAGAGCTGGGGCTTTGCCCGCCTGTGCTTTCTTCCTCTCCAAGATGACATCCTCTCTCTCAGTGGTGGCTCTCTGGCTCTCCCGGAGGCACTCAGGCTGAATGGGAGAGGCAGTGCATGAGGACAGGATGGTACCACAGAGACAAATTGATGTCTGCTTCAGATGTGACCAAGCAAGTTAAAAGCTCCCCTGCCACCCATGGCTGAGTGCAAGGGAGGATTCAGAACTCTGCTTGATCCATTCTTTCCCAGTAAGTGTTTTCCCAAATTGGAGAATCACATGCTCATGCTTCATCACACGCTCTGCTCGAGTTAATTAGTTTAACTACAGAGCTAGTATATGTCTGTGGAGAGAGAAGAAAAATCATTTTGTCACTGCCTCTCAGTGCTTGAATAAACCATGCCAACATGCTTTCCACCAACTCTTTACCTTTTCTAAATGTTACATGAACAAGTACAAGCAAAAGATTTTAGGCCCGAATCAGAAAGAGTGAACTCTCTTTTCTGCTCTCTTAAGTGTCTGTAGTTACATGCCTATTCATCACTTACATAGGATGTTTATCATCCTACAACATGGTCATAAAACCTACAGTATAGAAATATTGCCACTTACCAAATTAATTTATAGTATCAACATTTGAAACAAAAACTTTATAGTGTGTAATTCCATTGTCCTCACAGTACAGAAATTGTGCTGGTGCCTTGCCGGTGCAATCAGTGTTTAATGTTTGTAAATGAAGAATTTCTTCTGTCATTTCCACATGTTCTTCTAACATGAGATTAGAAATACAAAAATGCATTACATGTCTAAACACAACCCAAATACAGACAAATCTAGTATATTTGCAAGCTCTGTAAATAAGTCTAAAAATGCTAAGTTTTTGAAAGATAAAAAAAAAAATTCCTTACTTCCTAAAAGGTAGGAAAGTGTTATTATTGAATTGGAGGAATCATGTGCAAATTATCATTCAGCATCTTGTAGGGTACCTGGGGGAGATTAGATTAGACTGTCTCTTTTTTAAGTGGACTAGGCCACTTCTCTCACTGTTACTGAGGAAAAAGGTTCTGGAATGTGGTGGAACACATTCTTTGCCTGCTGCTCATTCTCTTCCCTCATCCCCATCCAAGAACAGTTTCAGGTCCCATCATTGAAGAAAGTGAGGCTCCATTTGCTCCTTCAGCAGCTGGACACTCACCACAGGGTTATTGCTTAGTGTAGCTGCTGACTTTTAACAGATGCTCAGAAAACAGATCTGTATGCATGGAGAAACATGTCACATGTAGGTGAGCTTGGCACTGGCTTCTAAAGAAATTAACCTCGTGCTTCTCCCAGGTAATTATGTGTGCCCGGAATGTGCAGTGGGAGCATCTCCCAAGCCTGCATGTAAGTGTTGCATTGAGAACTGAGTTTCTTTGTCAAAAATGTTATCTTAATGTCAGTGAGGCACTGAAGCCTCTGAATGTTATTTCTGTGACAACTTTTCTTAAAGATTGTACCTTACGAAATGTGACAGAAGTGCATTTTGCATTTTTCGTATTGCGGGGAGTTTGATTTGTGTCCAAGGTCCCATCTGTTGTTTTTTATTGTTTTAATCTTAATACCTTATTTCAATCTGTTTGCCTTCTCAAATCCCCACAGATATTCTGGAATATTAACTAGGCTCTTACAGGTTTTGTGTGAAGCAAATTCTATTATATTTGTCCTATTTTTTAAATGTCTTTTTCTCCAGTTGATGTTCAACACCCACATAAACAAGCAAAACAAACTCACTCTGCAGGAGAGAGATGAGAAATGCGATGAAATATCCTGAGGCATAATCCAATGTTTAGATCAGACTCCCAGAATCTTTAGTCTTTCAACCTTCAATATTACTTACATTAACTGTAGGTTAAAAAAACCAATTTCAGGCAGTAGATTGCTCCTCTACATGTGCTGCTTTGCATTTATTTAATTTTGGAATAAGACAATAGCATATTTGAAGCTGCTTGAAGTACAGTTATTTTCTGTAAGGTTTACTATTATTACTATTATTTTAACAGAACATTTTTCATAGATATTATTATGAGCAGTGAGCAGTACTACTCACACATTTTCAGTCTGTAGTACCAGAAAGCTCCCTAAGTATTATCTGTTTTATTAGGCGTGCAGTGGGATTTGGGCCTCTCAGCTTAGTTAAACCTCTTTGACCCTTGTTTCTCTGCTTTTCATTTGGTGTTAGCAGTTGAACAGTTCCCTGACTTGTTTACAGCCCTGCTTTCAGCAGGTTCCAGATTTGTTCATGCAGCTCTGAGTGTTTGATCAGTCTGCCCTTGAGGGCATTCAATATGCTTCAGCCTTTGGATTGATTTGTTTGGATCTGCAGCATTCACCACAGGCTGTATTTTAAGGAAGAGCCAACAGCTTGCACACAAGGGGCGCTCTGCCATAGCCAGGCTCCATCTCCCAGCAGGTTTTGGCAGGACTCTGGATGGGTGCTGAGGGCCTCCAAGCCAGTGGGTTGTGGGAGTGCTTACTGCCTCCTAGGGTGGCACTGCAGCCTGCTGTGTGAGACCAGGGCCAGTGGGTTGATAAAAATTCCAGGCAGGGAGGAGCTGGAGACACAGAGATGGGCCCTGTGTACGTGGGGTCACGTGTGACTCCAGGGCATTTGGAGTCGCTGAAGTGACTGTGGGCACTAAAAGGCAAATGCACATGCTGAGGGTAGAAGGCTCACAGCCTCTGTGGTGATGAGGAGTTTCATTCCTGTTTTTTGGACCACTGTTGGCACCATTACATTAGGTGTTGTGGCCAGAGTTAGCGTGTCATGGATTTGAAGAAACCCCAGCCTAGAGGTTCCACATGAAACCATAAGAAATGTGTTGCTCAGAGGTGGCCTGGACAGCATTTGGCAAAGTGTGCAGGCAGGAAGGAAGGTGACAGCTGAAAGAAACCCAGAGCCTGAGAGGTGTGAATTGCCAGGAGACTCTGGGGGATCTGGATCCAAGTTATCTGGGGCTGGGGTTTTGTTTTGAGGATTTGGGTTATTTTGTAATTGAAAACGAGTTTCAAAACTAATTTCAAGTTCATAATCCTGCTTTAGCTCTTTCCATTATTTCCATAAGGTGTAGGAGTAAGATCCTGTTGTAACACATTTGTTACAGTTTGAACAAATGAATGTAAGAAGTACACGGTGTTGGAGCGGGGCTGAGTACATGACTTTACATGTCGAGCTCTCACGTCTGCTGCATGCACAGCAACACAACTGATGATGAGCAGTGCACATAAATGCTGTGCTTTATATTCTCACAGCTACTCTGTGGAGCAGTGTCATCTCTGCAGTGTGATAATAACGTGGGAAGTACTATCTATAATTGTAACAGGTATCTTCTGCAATCCAAGTCGTGACTTGGCTCCATAGCATGAGGCATGAAAATAAATATGAATCAGTACCTGTCACTTTGGCCTCTTCAAAACAGTAACAGGAGTGAGAATGCATGCAGAATATTTTGTGCTTTAGAAGTATCTTTATGGCACGCTCCTTGCAAGTATTGGGAGATACTGCTTCCCAGTATTTCTGATGAGTGTAAACTGGGATGAAAGTCTGCTGCACAACTGTACAGGTGCTGGGAGTGGGTGCTGTCACCCACTCAGAGGGAAGAACTGCGTCTTCTGCTCTTGACTGAAAAGTTCAGCAAAGAAGTGAAACAAACGCTGCATAAATTAACCTTCTTTAGGATAACTGCTCTGTTCTGGGCTGTTGTGGTTTAACCTGTCAGGCAGCTGACAGGTTAACCCCACACAGCTGCTCTCTCACTTGCTCTTTCCCAGTGGGTGGGGGAAGTGAACTGAGGGGGAAAAAAATGAAAATTTGTGGGTTGAGATACAGTTCGATAGGGCATATGATGATGATAATAGATATTAATATAATATAGTAGATATTACATCTATATATATATAAAATATAGATATCAATAATAGAAGAACACAGAAAGCAAGTGATGCAGACTGCAGTTGCCCAGCCAGCCCCTGAGCAGCAGCCCCAGCCAGCTTTCCCCCTCATTCACATGCTGAGCTTGCTGCTGTGGTGCAGAACATCCTATTGTCCCATTGGGGTCAGCTGTCCTGCCTGTGCCCCCACAGCTTCTTGTGCCCCCCAGCCTCCTTGCTGGGGGGATTGGGTGAGAAGCTGAAAAGTCAACATTTCCCCTGGTGCTTTCTGCCAGCAGCTCCAGGTAGGGTTGTTCTCTAGCTGTGGTGTTTTACCAGTTGGTGAAAGCATAGCTGTTATTTGTTGATTGCATCCCTTGGGTTCTGATGATGTCATCTTGCCATTTAGTTCCCAAAAACTTGTTCTCCTTGTCTCTTGACCTTTCTTTGTGTTATGGCAAAATGGGCTTTCAGAAGGATTTGAACTATTTTCTTCCCCTTCTCAAAAATTTATTCTGCTTTGTTGCTGCCCCCCAGATGAGTCACAGAAACTACTGAAGGACAAAGCAGCAGACAGGCTCCATTTATTTCTCCAGACATGCTGGGTGCTGGTTTTCTACCTCCTGGGTGTCCACCTGTGGAGATCTTTAAAACTGAGGTTCTCTTTTTCAACATGTACATGGAGTCACTGAGGGAATTACAAGATCCCTTCATCCCCAGTGATACAGTACGCAGCTTATACTGTCTCTCAGCCATTCCCAGCGAGGAGAACACTGTCTCCCAGATATTTCATTAATTATGAGTCTGGGATTTTGATGCCTTGCCACATTGTACCAGCGGTGCTGGTGATGGCTACAGGAAAATGACTGGGAAGTGTCCCTGTGTGTGATTTACAAGGTAACAAGTAAATTGCACAGTTGAAGCAAGGAATACAATAGGGCTGATGGTGACCGGCCGGGCTTCTGGTGCCTTCAGTTGGCAGCCACTTTCAGGGGTAGCACAGGGTAATTCTGGGGACCGCGCACGGCCTCTTGCAGAAGGTTTTGGTTGACCCTTGCAGCTCTCCTTCAGGCCGTATTACTAGCATTTACAGTACCTGTGAGAGAGCATAATGCCTTTTAAAATAAATTAATTAATCCAGAATGCAAGAGCTTACTTCACAACAGCCTCATCACTACATCTGTCCTGTTCTCTTTGGCCAGTCTGATCCCTCACAAACAGCTCTCGACTCTAACAAGAGCTTTACCCTTCAAGGCTTTAGGTAGGCCAGTATCCAGGCATCCTTAAAAAGGACCAGTGTCTTGATTTTCAGGTTTGTTTAACTTGTCAGCCACAAGGATGGAGCTCTTCAAAGGGGAACTAGGGATTTTTGAGTGAAGTTGGCTTCAATCAGAAACAGCAAAGGAGAGAGGAAAAAAGAAACCCAAGCACAACTAAGATGAACAGAGACCAATATGTAAATTATTGTCACACCATGTGTGTCATAGCAATGCTTTTCAGTTTAAACATGCAACTTGTAGAGCAGTATTGAAAAGAATTTGTGTAAGTACTGGTGGCTCAGAAGGCGTTTGCAATAGAGACAGAAAAAAGGTTTATTGATTCTTTCTCGTATTGAGGGTACTAACATGTGTTTGCCTTGCATCTAAATAACCAAACACATGAACTAAGGCCTGTTTCATGCACTCATTCACTGCTGTGATGTATAAATTTGGTTAAGAGGATACCAGCGGTTAACAAATATTATTAAAAGATTACAATGAAGATGCAACTAATCTGACCTAACAGAGGAGAGTAAACACAGCAGTTGAGAGAAAAGAGGGTCAAGTCTGCCTGGATATTGCCCACGTTTCTGGTGCCATCATCGCTAACACCGAGCTGGTGGCAAAGCGATTGGATAAACCGCAGTGGAGCCCCGTCCCCTCCTGGAGCGCACCTCGGGCTAGGAATGATGGAGTAGGGATAATGGTCCCTCAGAACGGGACCGAGAGGCGGGAGAGTCGCCGCCAGCCCGCAGCTCAGCCCGTGGCGGCGGCGGCCCGGTGTGAGGGGAGGCGTGAGGGGAAGTCGGGAGCGCGCCCCGTTCCCGCCGGGGCTGCGCGGCCGCACGTGCGGGAGTCACAGCGCGGCCCCGCCGCCGCCCGCGTGCGGCTCTTTAAGCGCTGCCCCCGCCCCGCGCCCCCCCGTGCCCCCGCGCGGGCTCGGCCACTCAGGCGCGCGCCCCGCAGCCAATGGGCGCGCCGTAGCTGCGCGAGCGGAGCGGCGCCGCGCCCAATGGGATGGCGCGGTGGGCGGGGCGCGCGGCCGGGGCACTATTGTTGATGAGGCGCACGGAGGCTACGGGCGCAGCGGCGCGGAGGGGACGGGTGCGGGACGGGAACCAGGACGGGGCTGGGGCGGCCGCAGCCGCCACCTGAGGCGTCGGACACCGCGAGGTGCGGTCTGCGCCTCGCACCCTTCCCTCTCTTCCCCGCCTCCGGCCGCCTTCCGCGAGCCCCGGCTCCCGACGGACAATGTCCCACCAGCGCGTGAGGCGCGGCGGCTCCCCGACCCCCGCCACCTCCCTGGCGGGGGGAGGCGGCGCGGCGGCGGCGGCGGCGGGCGGCGGAGCAGCGGGAGCGAGCAGCCGCCTCCAGCCCATGCGGGCCACGGTGCCCTTCCAGCTCAAGCAGCAGCCGCAGCAACAACATGGCAGCCCCACGAGGAGCGGTGGCGGCCCGGCAGCGGGGCTCCCACGCGCGGCGCCCCCCGGCAGCGGCGGGCGCGGCGGCCCCGCCACGGCCCCGCCGGGGGGAGCGGGGAGCGGCGGCGGCGGCGGCGCCTCTTCGCGGGGCAGCCCCACGCGTGGCCATGGCGGGGCGCGGGGCAGCCCCCCGCGGCACCACCACCTGCCGCCGCCGCCCCCGCCGCCGGCCAGCGGGCCCTCGCCCTGCTCCTCGCCGGTGCCTCCGCTGCCGGAGGGCAGGGTCCGGCACCACCACCGGCGGCAGTCGCCGGAGCAGGGCAGGAGCTCCCCAGAGAGGAAGAGTCCCAGCTCCCCCGTCTGCAAAGGTGAGCGGCGGGGGGTCCGGGCCGGCGGCAAAGGGCACATCCCGGGCCGGGCGCGGGTGCAGGGCTGGGGCCGGCGGTGCCTTGGAGCGTGCCGTGCCCCGGGGCAGAGGCAGGGACGGGGCTGTGCCCGGGCTGGTGCTCGCCCTGCCCCTTCTCTGGCCGGCGGCAGGGCTTGCCGGGTGTGTGTGCGTGGAAGGGCTCGTTGCTTTTGTTGCTGCTCTGTTGCGCCCTGGCTTTCAGAGGAGGAATACAGAGCCAAGCGTGCCATGTGGGGGTTGTGACCGCTTCTGTAGTACCGCCAGTACTGCCTCGGATTCAGGAGGTAGATGTACTTAGGGTGCTTGGGCACAAACTGAAGGTGAATTTGGTGTTTGGGGGCTGTTGTGAAGCCTTCACATTTACCCTTTCTGCACACCTCGTGCCAGATGGTGTATGTGGTGTTATCCAAACAGTGTCCCTAAGCTTGTAACTAAAGAGCTAACTAGTGCTGTAGGCATGGCACATAGGTGTAGAACAAAAGTATTCAGTATCTCTGTTAGTAGTTGCTTTCAGCATGAACCCTGCAGAAGGACGTGTGTGCTTGAGAGTGATGACGAGCTTGTGCTACAGTGAAGATAGAAAATAGCGTGGTGATAAGCATACATGTTGTAACAAAGTGGATTTTAGCTTCTTGAATAATTAAATCTTACTGGGAATGCTTAAATATAGGTAATATATGGCATCAGGCTGAGGATAATAGAGGCTGACATATGTAAGTCGTTGTTATTTTTGGGTTAAAAGTTTACTCAGAAATGCATTAGTGAGGTTTTGTGCTCATGTCCTCCAATCTGTTACTTTTAGGATACCAAAGCTTGCAGCTACTCATTTCCATGAAATTGCCTGTGGTAATCTAAAGAGTAAAGCTGACTAATATGCAGAAGTGTATATGTGGAAATCTAGGACTAGCCCTCTCTTTAACACTTCTGCTTCTCCTAATACTCCTCCCCCTTTCTAAAATAATGATTGTAACCAGACTACCACGTTGGGTTTTTTCTTTTTTCCTGTCCTGGCTTTTGAGGAGCGGTACTGCCAAATGAGACAATCATAACCAGTTGGTACAAGATGACTGTGTGCCTCCTAGTCTGCTAGTGTAAGAAAGGACTGATAAGGTTCTGAGTTTGATTTTCCACTTTTCAGATAAGAGTAATGAGGGTTTTATTAAGGCTGTATTATATTAAAGGCTTTGGATCGAGGAATGTGTGTATTCTTCATTTGAGGTTCTTGTTAATCAGTAACCTGAAAGACTTTAGACATATCACAAAATCCTGTCTTCTTCCTGTGAACTTCATGAAACTCTTGCCTAAGATGCAATCTGCTGGCCTGGAGAATGAGGAAGAGTGTGGTTAGCCTTGAGGTCCGGGTTCACAAACTGTTTGTAAAGGCATGTGTCAGGCTGCTTAGGGTGGAAGAATTGCACTGTCTTTGAGTCACTGTGGAGAAGCCTGCTGAAACCATGCTGGCCTCTCTACTGCTTTGAAGAATTAATATGTGTAAGGAAAGAAGTCATTTGATCACTCTCCTGTGTTAAGATAACTCCACTAGCTTTCTGCAAGATGTGTGAAAACAGAAGAGTGGTGTCCATTTAATTGTTTCCACATGTTGCAGTTCCTGAGCAGTACTTGTACTGGCCCCAAATGCAAGCTAAACCTCTTTGCTATTGCTTAACATTTGTATTGTGTAGTCCAGTGCTTGATAGAGGCTGAGTTAACTTCAGGTTTTTTCCTCATCTAAATGAGTAAACAGTGTTAGCTGAGAACATGGAGGTGGAACTTTTTTTACTGATGAGGCAATGGTTGTGCAGACACACAGGACATTTGAGGGTATTGGTGAGAATCTGCTGCAGAATAACTTGGGTTTTTCTGTTTCTTGCTCTCAGTTAATGATGGCTTTCGTTCATTCCTACAGCTGCAGGCTTCTTTCTTTAGATAAAAATGAACCTTGAGGTTAGACAAATGATAGCTTTTTCTGAGCTTAGATACTGGTTGTATCTAAGTTTAAGTTGTATCTAAATATAAGTTGTATACTTCAGACTCAGTTTCATATTCTTCAGGTTTTCTTTCCTGGGAAACAGTTGAATAGTTTTGAACTTAGTTTTTGTGAATCTGCTTTACACTTGAGAACCCTAACTTGTGAATTTATAAATATGACTTTTGTGGGTTTTGGGTGTGGTTTTCGGAGGGTTTTTTTTAGCCCTTGTTTTCTGATCTGAATTGCAATTAAATGTTGGAAATACTCAACTGAATTTTCTGTTGACTATGGCATACTTACAAATTGAAGATTCTGTCATACAATTTCTAATTTTCCATGCTTTTCTTGCCACTTCTCTCCCTCCTAAATACGACCAGACGCCTAGATCTTGCTACTACCTGGTTTTCATCTTTTACTTTGGCTTTCTGTAGTCTCTAGCACTTCTTTCCCAGAATTCAGTTTCCAATTGCCTGTTATTGTGTTCTGCCCTTCCCATCTCTGTTGAGGCCTCATTTCTACACTGCAATGTCTGTCCTGCAATCTCCAGTTTTGGTTCAGTTTTCCCATATGCCTCTTCAGCTGTCTGCAAGCTTGCCTCCCAGTAGAGGCCATTGTTTTGACCTGCTAGTACACTGTTGTAACATGAGCTAGAGCTTACACATTTCTGTCTTCGTTGGTTTTACCTTGGTTTATTCACGGAGTAAAGATTTAATGGAATCTTGTTATTTGTGTCCTTATATGAAACACATCTTAGAGGAGTTGTTCTGCTCAGCTGCAAGAATGTTACAGTGTACCTGGCTGAGTAAACAAGAAGGTCAAGACCAGAGCCATAGCAGTTGTTTACTTTCAGGTGCCTTGAGGTAGTGAGAGAGTTCTTTGCTGGGTGCTGGACTTTCTGGTATATTCCCGTTGACTGTAGTGGACATCCAAACTCAGTCTGAAAATTAAGGAGAAAAATTGGTTGGTTTTATTTGGAGGAAAACTTAATTGTTTTGTCTAAGGAAGGGTAATAGTAAAGCCTACTTGTGTAGCTGCAGACCTGTCAACCTTAATGACCAAGGTTTTGCAGTGGTTTTGAAAGATATTGCTGTAGGATAAGATATTACTCTTGGGTAAGAGAGAAGACTTTGTGTACCATTATATTCCTGCTCTGCTTGCCTGAGCTGTTTGACAAATGGTAGGAGTAAAGAAAGTGAATTCATTTTTGCAGCATCATACTGTACATTTCTTGTGGCAAGCACTTTGGGGAAGTGCACTTATTGGGATTAAAAATATTTTCATTTATTGGACTTCAGTAGCTTGAACATCTTGGGCTTTCTGAGGTTTGGTTTTGTAGAACACCACTCATTCTGTCATTCTGCTACAGTGGAACAATTTCTAATTACTAGTGAATAGTTCTCATCAAATTTATGTGAGGATGATAGGCAAGATTATCTTCTGAAGGGAGTATACACAGTTGGGTGGTGTGTCTGCTCTTAGTGCACTGAGTCTGTTCAGCTCTTTTAATGAAATATGAAATGCAGGTGAAGCCCCAGAGATCAGTTGCAGTTCTGGAGAAGATGACAGTGCCAGCTGTGTATGGGAGAGATCCCATGAATGTCCTTCCTGGGGAAAAGCCTGACCAAAACAGAACAAAAATGTCAGCTGTATGCCTTGATGTCAGAGCAGCTGCTTGGGTCTCATCCCTTCTCACTGCTTTGGGTAGCCCACTTGTATAAAAAGTTCCCTAAGTGGAACTGTCAGGGAATTTTGTGAGTTCAGTGGCATCCTGGGCTTTTCTGCTGCTTGTTTCCTCACAGTAAGTGTTTGTTAGATGATGTTTCTTAGTTTCTTTCATACCTTTTAGTTAGTTATTGGTAAGTGTCTGTATTTGTTCAGTTTTGCTCTTCAGTCCCACTGTTGCAGTACCTGAACTTCTGCTGCCTTTGGAGGTGCCTTTGCTCTGCAGGGGGTGGTGTGTGTGACACCAGGTCACCTGTAGCAGCTTGTGTTGGTCACCTGTACACAGAGACTGGTGAAGACGTGGCAGCTTGCTTGTTATTTCCCCATGTTATGGACTTCATTGATCTGTGCTCTCTGTGTTTGCCTTGGGCTTGTTCTATTCATTTGCTTTGCTTGAGACTGGATTGCAGAAAGAGTTTAATTTCTAAATAAATCTATACTAGTGGTGGATGGATAGGAGGGTTGGTATTTATCACAAATACTAGAGAGATAATCAGGCCAATTAAAAGAGATCTAATATTTAAGTAGCGTCTATTTGATGAAACAGCTCCATTGTTTTTCATCAGCCACAGCTGTTGTAACTGTTATCTCTATGGAGGCAGATCTCTTGTTATGTAGGTCACATCAAGGAAAAATAGCAGCTGAACACTTGCTTCAAGTATTGTAGGGGAAAGTGCAATGAAAACATTGTGTCTGTTCCCATTGAAATGTTTTGAAGCAGTAAGAATTGTGTAGTAGACTTTGAATTTGTATAAAGACAGGTTATGAAGGTGGAAAAGTAAAAACATATCCAAACATCATTCCCCCATCTAAATATAAATAATTTGAAAACAGAATTTCTTAAATGGTTTTTTAAATCATCGGAAAGGAGAGTATTTACAGGCTTTCTGCCTTGAAATGAGCAGCTTCCCTTGAACTTAAATAGTAAACAGGCTCTTCAGTTCTCATTCTCTCTGTTTGTTCAGCAAAATAGTCTTCCAGTTGCTTTTTGTTTTGTTTGTGGCAGGGAGGAGAGAGAAATAGATTCTGCTTCTCCAGTTTTGAAGCTGTCTGCTGCAGTGGCTTTTGCAGATGATGTGGCTGACTACGTACACTTCCTGATTTATATTTTTTTTTTCACATCCTTTCTGTTTCCCCTTGGTAAGAGGAGAGAAGCTTCTTGAAGAGTAAGAATAATTGAGAAAAAAAACAAACAGGGAGGATATGGCAGCTAATTCTAAGGCAAATAACATGTTTGATTTAACTTTGGAAGCCAGTGTAATTTTTAAGGAATGGCAGTTGTGTTAGCGTGCCACGTTGTCCTATAGTGCACACAAAGGGAATAGTTTTGAAGTCATATGATACAAACAGACCCTTCAGTGTGCTGTGTGGTGGTAGTAGTAGTCAGAGAATTTCTTTGACACAGGAGTCTTAAGTGCAAACTCCAAAAGATGTTTGCTGCTACACCTTGAGAGCAAATCTGCTGTGAGCTCAGTAGTAAGGTTGTATCATTGTTGGTACTTGTAGAAATAATACAGCAGATGAGGTTTCCTGGCTGCTTTGTGTGAGTGTGGCTGGTTATAGTGCCAGTAATTGTTTCCTTATAGCTGAATTGAAATATTTCCCACATATTTAGTGTGTACATTTCTAATAAATTTGCATCAGGCTATTTAGTGTAGAATGTCACTAGACTTAGGTTCTGTCCACTCCACTGAAATCTATACTCAACAGGTTTTATTAGTATTTCTCAGATGTATTTTTAGTAGATTGCAACAGTTTAGAAATTGAATTTTGGTCTTTTGGTGTCAGTGGTTTTATTTTCTGACTAGCACTCAGACACTAATCAGGCACAATTTTATTTGCCTGTAAATGAGTTTATGTATAATACAAATACTTTTAGTGCAGAATTAATGCTAAAGCACAGCAAAAGAGGACAGATGACTGAGTTTTTCCACTGCCCTTTTATAAAGCTTCCATGTGATTTCTGAATCATGCTTGCTGTGTTGTAGCCATGTATTTTAGGACTTTCTATTAATTATAGGTAAGATTTATGCACAATTATTTCATGTATAATTGAAATTCTTTTTGTGGGGAGTAGATGAGATGATAGTAAGCTTAACTCATTGTGATCTCAGGATTTGCATTTTTCATCTCAAAATGTGTGAACACGTACATATATCTAAACCTTGGGTCTTCACTGCTTATCAATCTCTTAAATTTACCAACCTCAGTTACTGTTTTGAGCAAACTTTCTTCAGTGCTTATTCTTCATGGTTTGTGGTGTAGTAACACTTTACTTAAGACATCATTGACAGATGAGATAGATAAAAATTTTTATTTTTAACAGTAGTCTTCCTTCTCATATTAATTCCAATGGTTGTTGTATTTAACCTTTTTTAGTAAGGATTCCTCTCAGTATCAAAGTTGTTCTGAAATGGGATACCAGTATATACACTACAGATGAGGTGTTGCAGAAGATACAGCACCAGGCAAATATGAATGTAGTTACCATGTAAAGGGAGGAGATGTCTCAATTAGCCTGTAAAATGTAAATCATTACCATATCAAAGTTGACTTCTGAATCTAAGGGCTATGTCATGTGCTGGGTGATTGAAGCATGCAGGCTTATAGTGTCCCTTGAAGTGATGTAGGTGAAGGACTAGTGGGAAGAACTGTAAGCTCAGCATTAAACTGAAAAAGTTCAACCCAGTTTTTCTTCGTTAACCTTTATCTATGTGTAATCAGCCATTTTTATTTCTTCTACACCTTCATCATTTAAGAGATAAATGACTGTTAGAGTTTTAAAGGAGTAAATAGTGGTGTGTAAGCACTAATGCAACATTTGTGACATAAGAATGTTTTTAAGGAAACCATAAAAACAGATTTCAAGCTTATTCAAACAGAATAGAGCTTGGAAAAGTGAATTTAATTTCCATATTAAAAGTATCTTGTGTACGTAATAACATAGTTCCAATTTGATATGATTTCTTGTAGACTGTTTAAATGGATAGGCTCTCTCTTGATTTCTGTGTAATCAAATGTTCTTGCTCCAACAGACAAATCCAGGCCCCCTTCATCAAGCCCTTCCAGCATTGTTCGCCGCACCTCTTCCCTGGATACGCTCGCTGCTCCGTACCTCGCTGGACAGTGGCCTCGGGATAACCACGGGCAAGCTGCTCCCTGTATGAGAGACAAGGCCACACAGGTAGGACAGAGTTTTTGTCTTGGGAGCACATAAGTGTGAAGACAGGATTTAAATGTAAGAAGCTTTTCCCTTGAAAACATTCACTTTAGCTTTCTTGCTCACAAGTTCCTATTCACTTTCAAATTGCAGGAATCCTACCTTTGCTATTGCATGTGTGAATTATTTGCATTCTTTAAGTAAAGGCCGAGAACTGTAGTATCTTTTAGGTGTTCCACTTCCTTCTTGCCTCAGGAAAACACTAGTGCTTTGTGCATCCGTATTCTTATTGTTCTTACAGGGTGCACTACAGTAGATAGCGCTGGAATTAAGTACTGTGTACTTTAGATTTATGTAGAGAACTTAGTGAGGTATGCTTAGATGTATGTCTGTCTCCAGCTCTTCATCCTCTGCTAGTAAAAGCCCCATAATCTTCCCCTGGGTTTTGTGCACCAAGTATAGAATTAGATGCATTGAAGAACTGCCTCCTTGAACCGTGCGTGAATGGTGTTGAAATCTAGCTCAACTGGAAAGTGTTAAAAAATACATGATTTGCCAATAAACATCACCTGCTTAACCAAATGTCACAAGATCTAAAGGTTCAGTCCCATGCTACCTGTAAAAACAGAACCAACAAACGATTGAATGAAATCCCTCTGCCTGGAACAGACTTTCAACAAGAAGTCTCCTGTAATTCCAAGGAACATAAGCAGAATGCAGTTGGAATGGGGATCTCATAGCATATGGGACATCCTTGTGTTTGAACCTCTGTTAGGTTTGGTAACAGTAGAAAAAATGTGTCCATATAGTTTGCAGTGTTTAAGAACATGTAGGGTGTCGAGCAGATGAGATCTGCAGTGTTACTGTGAGGCCTTTTTGAGATCCACAGCCTTTTGTGGGAAGGACCTCAAAGAGCAGATCAGTGGAGAAGGAAGGTGTTTTGTAGGGAAATATGCCCATGTGGATAAGGTGGAATTAGGAGCTGGTGAAGAAAACTTGTTCCTCAAATCCTTTCTCTGCAGGAGAATCAATTAGAAAAATGGTTAGAAGACAGGGTGGAAAAAAAGCAAATTGAAGTAAGAGGAGGAGAATGAAGAAATGTGTATGATATAAGATATGAGGCTGTTTGTGCCTAGCTATTAAAAGGCATCATTAAAGGGCAGAACTAAACCCATATGGGTGTCCTAACAATTTATTTTCTTATTTGATTCCTTAGAATAATACTTTTTACAAAATAATTGTATTTTTGTACTGCTGCCAAAGTGTTTGCTATGTTCAGTTGATCTCATTCAGGTTATTTTTGATATGTTCTGAATCATGGTTGGGCTTTTATAATCTGTATTTGCCAGATATCGTCCTTTTTGGCTTGCATTTTGCTTTTGGCTTTTTTCTTCCAATTCTGACACATCTAACTGCTGGGGTAGGGGGGCTTTTGTAAAGGAAATGTATTTGCAAGGTTAATGGGAAGACTGTAAAGGGCATTAGATATTTCTGCAGAATGAGAATATTTAGTGGTGATTTATGGTAGTGTATTTCTGAGAGAACTAGAATGATCTGTTTGCACTTCCTGATTTAGAATTTATCAAATCAGTAGGAAGTTTAAGGCTACAGACATACATGTGTATGTCCAAAGCTGATGTTGATATGACACTGCTGAGGTATTACTGCTTTTAATCTTCCTGAGAGCAGCCACTGGAGCTAGGGACAAGTTTTAAATGTGACTTACAATGGTTAGTTTCCCAAGATAATACAGGCTGCCCATTTGTACTGTTCAGCTTCTCTGAAAATGTTGTATTTGGATGAAGTTTCACTGGTGAGATACTCTGGTTCCAGTGTGTGTAACTTCAGATTTCACAAAGTCTGACAAGAAATGAATGTGTTCTGATTCTGAGAACAGGAATTTAATTGGCAATGTTATAAAAGGCTTTCAAGTTGAGTAAGCAGGGTATCTTGGTTGTATGGAGTTATGGCACAGGGAGCAGAGTCGTTCAGGAGGCAGACTGGGAAGAGACAGCATTTAGTGGCACACTGCAGCTTGCAGGCCTTTCTAGAAATGCCCATGGTCATGGCTGAGAGCTGTGTAAGGGACCCCAGGTCATGCAGAGACTCCTCCTGCAACTGAGGATTTTGATGAAACCTGTCTATAAAACTAGACTGAATTGTGTACGTGGAGAATAGTTGTTGGATGATGAATAGGTGTATTATTGAGCATGCTAGGGTCTGGCTAGAATTCATACCTACACTTATTAAGTGCTCATAAAACAGGCGTTAATCATCTCATCTTTTTTGCTTTGAATGAAACATATTTCTCTTAGAAGTTAAATGAGAACTACTTGGTGTTTTTTAATTCTTAAATAATTCATTTTGACTGGAAAGTTTTTGCCTCTTAAGACTTTTTTTTCTGAAATGTTCTACTGTCTGTAATAAATTCAGCCTTAAACTAATTTCTTTGTAATTCTAGAAAGTGGGAAGATGTCGAGCATGGTAAGAACTAATAAGCAAGTAGTAGTACTTCAAGAAACCAGAGAAATATAAATCCCACTTTGCCTATTGGTTATTTGGTCTATTTCTTGATAATAAATGTAATAATCAAAATTTGGGGAAGAAATAGGAGAAGGCTTGTTAAAATAGTGTTGCATTTCTGTTTTGATGTATGGGTTTCCTATAGTTCAATCTGAAAAGATTTCTAACTATTTGTTTTGAGAGTGAGCATCAAAGCAACTTTAATGCTTTAAAAGGAATCAGATATTAATTTATTAAATAATTCTTGAATCTTGAGTCAGTCTTGAATGTAAATTAAAGGCAAAGACTAATTAAAGTGTTAATTATTCTCCTGTAGGCAAGTGTAATGACTATGCTGAGTTGGGAAGCTAGAATTAGTAGCTAAAGCTTACTGTTCCAGGAGATGATACTCCTGACTGACATTTGAGAATTGATTAGACAAAGACTGGTACTTGGAAATGGGGGTTATCAATTATTCTATTTTATTATAAAGATCAGTGAGTGCTTTTCTAGAAAAACAGATTGTAATGGATTCTAGTTTTGCTATGAAATAGGAATTTCAAAGCAACCCTGTTAACTTGATTATTCAGATTTGTCCTAGTTAGTTTTTGATTTGGAATGATGAAGATTAAAAAGTACTGATAATGGAGGTTTCATTTATATGAAACTTGTGTCTGTAACTGAAACTGGTGGGGTTGCAACCTGTATATTTGGGGTTAAGGTTCCATATTCCCTGCAAAATAGGGATTAATACCACAAAAGACTTGAGTTTCTGTGATCCAAGTGCAGCTGGGCTAGGAAAGGTCAGCATGTGGCTTCTGCAAACTGTTAGTCTCATGTGTAAGAGCAACCAACCATGGCACACTGTAGATGTGAAGACTTGGAGGCAATCCAAGTTCTTCTCGATAGGAGAAAGTGAGATATCCAGGAAATGAGGTTAGCTAGATCACCACTGTGTGCCAAGAACTGCTTGGTGGCAAGAGTGAATTTCAAGGAATTTGCTGTCTCTTTCAGTGTGTGAAGTACTTCCAGAAATTCTTCCCCTTACTTCCTGTGACTGCTCAGAGACTGATAGATGCTACTGTCTGTCCTCTTAGTGCCTTTGCAGTTCACTGTGTTTGAAGACATTGCTGGAGGTGGCTAGGTGGGAACACAAACTGCCCATAAAGCAGTATCATGCAGTATTTTCACAGGCCTGCCTGTGCATTTCCTTACGTGAGATACTGTGTGTCTGAATGATACCTTGCATTTCTCAAAACTCCTTCACCACAATATGTTTGTGAGATTTTTTATTAAACACTAATGGCTCTGTTGGTTCAGTGAAACCAGCTTAGTATTATCTATGTTGCTTTCTGCTTGGCCTGGACCAACTGTGAACTTGGAACCCTTTGAGGCATTAATAAATTTATTCTGTGCTTTGCAATAGCTCTAGTGGTGCTTATATGCTTTGCTTTCCTTCTCATTCTTGAGAGCAAGAACGTGATTTTGAAGCTGTGCTGGTGCAGGCTTTTCACAGTGCTTACACCAAGCCACACTTGCTAACGCTTCAGAAATAACAAGGTCAGCATCTGTGCAGGAAATCTCCCCTAGTTCACAGTGGTTCTTCAGAGCTCTGTAGCTGCCTGTGGTACATCTGGCTGTGAGTACTGCCTTATGCTCAGTCATTTGGAAGGGAAACTAGCACATCCCTATATTACACTAGGTCTGAAAGTTGTGGGTTTGGGTTTTTTATTTATATAGTTCCACTCTGGTTTTTTGTACCTTACCTGTGAGAGAGGCTTCTAGTTAGTTACTGTTCACTTTCAGTTCTGAATCTAGCATATCTTAAATGTTCTCTTTTCTAATTTGTGTCAAATTATTCTGCCAGAAAGTAGCAATTACCTTTTTTAATTAGTCCTGTAATCTTCTTCCTACAGACAGAAAGTGCCTGGGCTGAAGAATATTTAGAAAAGAAGAGAAGCTCACACAAACGTTCATCATCATGGGGCAGCAATGAACAGCTCAAGGAGGTCAGAAATTACTTGAGAACTTGGGATTAAATGTTTTTTTGGTATGCACTGTTGCCATGATGCTTCAGGAAGGCATGAGTATTTTATTACTTTGTGTAATTATACAGATGGTGGGCTTGGTACAAAATATGAAATTGCGTTTCATTTGCTATCTGAATGTGTGGGAAAGAAAATGTTAAATGTGAGTGGCATTTTTTTATCAAAGAGGGAAATAACAGCAGTGACCTCACTACTTTCAAATTTTATGTATTTCAAGTTCTTTCACTAAACCTCTAGAGGTGTCTTCTGAGCATCAGCTGAACTGCTAGCCAGCATACTAGATTTGAAAGAACTTGAATGTAATCTAGTGCTGGCAGTAATTATGAATGTTATGGTAGTAAATAATTTTAAGTGATGGAATAAATGGGTGAAATTACCTGTGTACCTGAATACACGTGTTGAAATCTGACATGAATTTTTCCTTTGTTAGATTGCAAAATTGCGTCAACAGCTGCAGAGAAGCAAACACAGCAGCAGGCATCACCGGGACAAGGAAAGGCAGTCCCCTTTTCATGGCAACCATGCAGCCATTAACCACAGTCAGGTAAGGCTGAGTGCTTTTTCCCCATATTGGGTACCTAATACTACTTTTAGATCCTTTCAAGGTTGTGATTTGTATTAGAGGGAACTTAGAAATGCCACAGACTCCTATGTTGTAGCTGTAGGTGAATTTTATGAAATAGAGCTTTCTTTTGGCTGCTTGAATGAATGGTAGCCCAGATCTTTTGGTTACTTGGGTGAGCTGGCTTTGAACTCCCACTTTCAGATAATTTCAGGTAGTTAAAAATGTCTTTGAAGCAAGGTTTTTAAAATGCATTCTGCAGGTTGCACAAAAGGATGACAGCTAAGTTAAATCTAAAACTACAGACCATCTTCATTACATGTTGCTGTGACAGTTACAACTTTGCACATAGAGTATGGCGTGGAGCAAACTGCTGGTAAAACTGTGTACTCTAATGAAAGGTAGCTTTTCTGGGCACATTTTGTCTTGCCAAACACTCATCTAATACTGTGATGAGATTTAGAGAGTTTACCTGACAAAGGGCTACTCCATGAGATTAAGTGTTTACACATTTCATAAAATCATTCAACCTTTTTAAGATTTTGTATTTTTTTCCCATTTATTCTGCCTTGAGACTTAAAGTACTAATCCCTTCTACAAAAATTGTAAAGGTTAGGCCACCACACATTCTGTGTGCAGTTTCAGTTTTATTTCAAGGCTTCTAATGAGGTCAGGTTGACAGAGGTGTAATATTTTTAGCTCAATTGATAGCAGGTGTAAAAAAAATTAAAGGCTTTCAAAAACACAGATCATTTTTCAAGTGTGTTTTTGTTGAGTAACTTTAGGAAAACCAATAGAAAAGTTTGGTAAGTTTTTTCAGAAGGAAAGTTTTTTTTTCTCTCCCTACTGATATCTCATGAATGTACATTTGATACACACAATTTTTTTGACAGTTACAAAACGAACAAATCCCTCACAATAGCCTTGGCAAGGCAATGTAGTTGAAAGAAACTAGGAAACTGTCAGTGTTGTGAATTGAGAAAGTAGTTCAGCTGTGAAACTTCTCTGAAAATCTAATTACATTCCCAATTACTCCTGAAATGACATTAATTGTTCCAACAAATATCATAATCTGACGACAGTTAATAAAAATTTTCATTTCTGTCATTCCATCCTTCTGGAAATAATTTAGGTCAGGTTTTTTCATTCTTTCTTTCAAAGTCAGGTTGTCTGAATGTGTTCTACTTCAAGAATGAAAATAAGAAAATAGTGTTTTGAATTTCTTCTACTCTGCTGTTCTTAACTCCTGCTTTGTATAAAAGTCATGAGCCCCTTTTGTCTCAGACCCTAACTTCTTATCCCTGCTGTAGGACATTTAGTTAGCAGTCATGGCTTTTCAGTATTTGTGTGCCTCTTGAATTCAGTTTGTTGGTAGTTTGAATTCTCTGCTTCTCTGCTACTGGAAATATTTAGGAATTTGTTTTAGAATTACATTTTTTGACATAGCAATTTAGGAATTACTGAAGTGTGGGTGCAGTGTATTGTGGTGCTGATTTTATTGACTGCTCAAGTCAGAACAGTCCAAAATTATGAATAAAGAAAGACGACTGACCCAATCCCTTTCTAGGGGGTTTTGAGAAAGTTCATGAAAATCAACATACAACATGTGTCAAACTTTTGGTTAAAAAAACCAAACCAAAAGAAAATACAGAGCAGCATACTAGATTAAGGTGTTTTTTTCTGAATTTGTAGAACTTGAGGACATTTTCAACCAAAAAGTATACTGAAGGACTTTTGATGTGGGCCCTTTAGTACACTGGAGAATTGCATGCATTTTAATAGGTTTGCTTGGCATTCTACAAACCTGTGGGTTTCTGAATGCTAAGGTATTGCCACTTTAGCACAGATCATCTTAGTGAGTTTTAATTTCAAAAATGAACAACAATGCTACTATTCTGAAAAATACCTCCCCAAATTATGTATATAACTTTTTAAACAGCATGATAGTTTTATTATTTTGTTTCTGCTATGGATGTCTTTACGTTCTGCCAAATCTTGTAGTGCCTGAATAAAATATTGTGCAATGGATAATTAGTTTTTGGGCTCGTGAAACAAACTATAAAATGCAAATTGAAGCAAAGCAGCTTTTCCAGGACTGTTACAAAACAAAACATTGTTTTTCTTGGTGAATTCTGTGCCAGTTGTGTCAAGCTACTTGCAAAGGGAAGAAGTTAAAGAAGGATTCAAAGACTAAGTGAAGCGTTTAGATTAATGGCATTTAGCAGCTGTTTTTTAACTCTGTGAAAATCTATAAGATGTGGTCATCAAGGGCAAAGTTCCTGTGTTTTCTCATTCTTTTTTTGAGAGCTGCTAATCTAGAGTTTTTGGCAGCAGCTCTGTTCCTTCAGGATTTGTGGGAAGGACTGTGTGGAAACCAGAATTTAGTAATTTGCATATTTAGAAATTATTTTTTACATTCCTAGCTTGAAGGAAACTTTTGTGTTTGTTGACTCTAAAGGGTCATGTAAAGATTTCTGAGCTCAAGGAGTTGGATTCCTCACAAGGTGAGAAAAAGTATTAGGAACTTGTCAGTAGTTCCTTCGCAGAGACCAGGTAAACTCTGTTTAACATTTGGAAAATGGCATTCTCTTCTAGTTAAAAGAAGAAATTTTAGTGGATTTATTTCCTCTTTTCTTCAATACTTAAACTTTATTGCAATATTCTTGAATTACAGCAAAATTTTTAGTGGTTCTTGCTAGCTGAGCTTCTGATTGGTTGTTTATTTGTGCTTCTTTCTAATATGATTTTTGTGTGAAGAAAGAAATCCGCACAATCTCTATAGAATGAGCTTGTTGGCTGTTCCTGACCCTCTGCTCACAATCAGGAAATAGTTGGGGAGGATCAAGCCCTTGCTGTTGACTACAGCTTTTTTTCAGAACAAATGGTTGTTTTGCTGTTTGTGTGGTTTTTTTGTTATTCAGGAAATGTTCCTTTCTGTCTCTCTTTAACTGGAAGAGAAGTTTGCAAAAATGTCATAGCCTACTCAGGTGATCTCAGGATACTTCTGAGAACATTTTGAGTTAATTGCATGGTACTAAATCTGTGAACAGGAGTCAAAACAATTGGATCTTTTTATATTCTCAGTGTTGGTATAAGGAAGAAGCTAGAATTGAGGCCAGAACTGAAACCAGATGGAAGAATAAATGGATTATTTTTTTTGCAACATAATGTTTTTTTCCTCAGTGCACTTGGCTGATATTACATTTTTACGTGGCACTCTGAACCATCAAGGCCCCCCTGCTCCTTTCATTTTCCTAGCAACCCTGTGTTCCCAATGTCTGACCAATTGATTGATACTGAGATCAACTGCATGCAGTTCACAGTGTTGGGGGCTTGGTTTTTTTGGTGTCACTCTTACCAGCTCACTAGGTGGAACATTCATTTTTTGAGCAGAATTACCATGATACATTCAGCCTAGAGGTGGCTTGATGCAAAAGCATCACAAGCCCTGGGATTGTTTAGTTTTGTTACTTGTGAAAAATTGGAAGAGCTTTGAGCGTTTTTCCTGAAATGCCTGTGAACAATTTAGATTTGTCATCACCCTTTTTTCCTGCCTCATGGGTGTATGCCATACCTGTAAGTTTCAGAACTGAAAACTCTGTGCCAATGTGTTACTGTGTGAGCACAGTCATTATTACCCTGTGATTGGCACCTTGCCTCCTTGTGAGCATTCCTGGGTATTCAGACGAGTGGTCCAGAGCTAGTAGCCTATTCCTGCATGTCCATGCAGACCTCTGTGAAGGCAGTATTTGTAATAAAGTTTCTTGTTTTGAGGCTGATTGTTCCACCCATGTCACGATACCTCCTTCCTTTTCCACCCTCTAGCACCCTGGGCTAAGAAGTCATCCTCAGTCAGGTACAGAATATTATTTTTCCTGGAAGTGAAACATGCTGTACTGAACTATATTGAACTCTACGGAATCTATTTTGAGCTCTTCAAATAGTAGCATGAACCTAAGAATTTTTGTGGTAGGCAATCATATTTAAAGGTGAAGAGTTCCCACATTTTGCTAATGGCTGCTGAAATCTTAAAGCATACTTGTGTTCTACTTTTTAACAAGCTCAGTTTGTCCTAAGAATGTGTATGTTGAATAACTGGGTGCATAAACAGCCTTTAGTGCCTGAACTTGTGCTGATATATCTGTGTTGTTACTGCACATCAACCTGTATTAGTTTACTGGATTGTTGATCTAAGGCCTTGCTTGGAACAGAATTAGCAGGATTACTTTCTCAGACTTTTTGTGCTCTTCTCCAGTGTTTTTTTTCATCTTCAGGCAAGACTTGGGAAACTCTTTACAAGTTTGGCCACTATGAGACTGTTTCATTTTTGTTGACAGAAACAGAGTGACAAGCATTTCCTGAGCAGAAGCTTTTGTAGTTCTTGTGCAAGTCTTTTTTAAATGTTTGGTTTTGGGGTTTTTTTATGGCTAACCTAATGTTTCAGGAAAGTAGAACAAATATAATTCATGAGTTCTGCTGCTGTAGAGATTGGTGATTGTGACAAGAAGTCTCCATTATGATCTGTGCTTAAAATGTCTTGTGTACATTAATTTTTCTGAGGTAGATTTTCTGCCAGACAAGCTTTGTGTGGTTTTTGAGAATGTACACAGGAAATTAAAATGCTTTGGTGTCTGTCTATGTAGTCTTATTACTTAAAGGAAAAATTAAAATAAACCCCCCCCCCCAACAAAAATAGACTTTGAAGACCAGATAATGCTGATCCCTCATTCATTAGAGGAGTTTTACGTGGGAATTCTACTGTGACTTCAGTGTGTTGTGCTGTTCTTTGAGTTGAACTGAATTTTTGCAGAAAGTATTACATTACCTGCAGGAAGTATTACATTACCACTGCTTAATGAGTATAGAATCTTCTAATGTTCTGGCAGGGAGGCTTTTTTAACAGGAGGGCAGATGCTAATGGAGAAACTGGGAAATCTCAAGAAGTTGTAGTGTGCCAAATGGAGCTCTGGGAAATTTCAGTAATGTGTTTTCTGAGAATGAAGTTTTTGTGCATATTTTGAAACACTGGATTTTTAAACTGGTAATCTTCCTTCTGAAGCAACTAAGTATTAACATTTGGGTTTGGGTTTTTATTCTTTATGTGGAAGTCTCCCTAAGTTGTTTTTTACAATGTTTTATTCTGTCTTAATACAGTTAATACACTGGTCTTAATTTTTAACATAGTGCAATCTTGCATTTGTGGAACAATTTTCCTTCTGCATGTGTCATGTTGTTGCAGGTGGCCACAAATTTCCATTAAAATATCATTTTAACATGGTTACCATCCAACAACAATGAGTGATTTGACATTGTGATATAGCTCACTTCAGGAGAAATGTGAATGTATTTCAAAGGCTTCAAAATTACTTACATTTAAATGTTTACAAGTGAAAATGAAACAGTAAAGCTATGTCAAGCTAGAGGCAGACCATATCAAGGGAGATTTTGAGACTAGGTTATGTAGCTTTTCCTGCTAGAAATTGGATTGGAAACAAAATTCAGGATGTCTGCCTTCGGTTCAAGCATCCATTTGAACACAATCACTAAGGTTTCGTGTAAGTCCTTGATACTCAAGTGTAGATGTGTTCTGTTTCAAGGGTCACTTTTGGGTAGAAATAGAAACTTTGTTTTGTATATAAATCTACATTGTTTTCTTATTGTCTCTGTTCTTTAGGCTCACATCCCAAAGAGTGCTCTCGTTCCTGTGATACCGATTACCAAATCAACGGGGTCACGGTTCCGAAACAGCGTAGAAGGATTGAATCAAGAGATTGAGATAATAATTAAGGAGACAGGAGACAAAGAGGAACAACTTGTTGTATGTATCTGCCACCATGTTTGGTCTATATAATTATTTTTGTTTTGCTTTGAGATCATAAACTTTTTTTTGCACGGTTGAATTAAATTTGTCTGGAATTAATTTTATTTATATTTTAATTTATTATTTAATAAGGTTAAGATGAAAAGTCTCTTGGAAAGCTAAAGGAATGAAAGAGTTAAAGCTTGAATCTGAACCTTTTCGTCTAAATAAGAAACCTCAGTAAAACAGGGAAAAGCAAAATGTCTGGCTTGGGAGTTTTTGTATTAATTTTTTTTGCCCATGCTGAAGTATCCCCATGCTGGATGAACCATAATTTGCCCATTTTTAATGTTCATTTTATTTTAGTGGTTTTTAGAGGTGGTTTTAGTACTAAGATATCAGAAATGCAGACTGTGAAGATGATTAAGGAACAAGAATGTCTTTGATATGAAGAGAAGCTGAGAGAGATGGGAGTGTTCAGCCTTGAGGAGAGACAGCTCCGGGGATCTTATCAATGTACATGAACATCTCATGTGCAGAAATGGAGAGAGCTGGTCTCTTTTCAGTAGTGCCCAGTGATGGGGAAAGGAGCAGTGGGCATAAATTTAAAAAGGTTAGGATTTTGTTTGTTTGGGGTTTTTTTTTTACTGTGTGAAGGTGTGTAAAGCCCAGAGCAAGTTGCCCAGAAACGTTGTGGAATTGTTGTCTGCGGAGATATTAAAAACTTGACTGGACAGAGTCCTGGATACACTGTTCTACCTGAGTCTGCCTGAGCAGAGATGTTAAACTTGATGATAATCTCAAGAGCTTCCTTCCAGCCTCAGGAATTTTGTGATGATGAGAAATCTTATAAATTGTCGTCCTTAGTTTCTGAATCTGACATTTTAGTTTCTTTTGAAGTTGCACGTAACAAATAAAATTTTCTTTCTCAAATGGTTTTATGAAACCCAAAAAGACCCTCACCATTCCTGGATTTAAAGCAATTGCTATGCAGACAAGAGCAGCTGTCTGATACCTTTAATTCTAACAGCCTCAAGATATCCCAGACGGGCACCGTGCCCCGCCTCCGCTGGCGCAGCGCAGCAGCAGCACCCGCAGCATTGACACCCAGACCCCCGGTGGGGCAGACAAGGGCAGCAACAACAGCAGCCGCTCCCAGTCTGTGTCTCCAAGCTCCTTTCTCACCATCTGTAATGAAGGCAGGGAGGAAAGCCCGTGTTCTGCAGATGATCTGCTTGGTGATTCCAGAGATAAAGGTACTGTGTCACTTTAAAAGTTCAACAATGCTGAACTTGTGCGATGTGCGTAACTACATCGGTAAAAGAGAGGGTTTGTTCCCTGCATCCATGGAGAAATGGTAGAATGTGGGCTTTTCTGTATGTTTTTTTGTACATGACCAGGTTTTTTCCAAATGCTTCGTATGTGTGCACACATATTAATTAAAACTGGATAGATGTGACTGAGGAATGTGCTTCCCAAAAAGCTTTTCTTTTAAATAATAGATTATTTGAGTATTTTAAGCAGGTTGAAGAAGCAAGAATGTACAGTATCAGGTGAAACAGCACAGTAGTCCTTTTGCTTGTGTTGAGTATTTTTTATGATCTTGGCCAAAATCTGCAACCTTATAGCATTTCATAGACATACCCATAAAATTAAGTGTTTAGGGTTTATTTAATTATTCTTTTTTCATCTGGAATCTTCTGAGAGATCCTAGGAGAATTTTATAATTCAGCATAAACCTGTTCTGTTTTTTAAAGAATATGGCTTCTGCCCATTTCTTTTGGGTAGGTGGTGACAGTACAGAACCACAGATTTAGGTTTGCAGTTAAAAACTGAAAATGTCCAGGAATGACCAGATGTTGCAGAGGAGCCTGAAAATGTTATAAGAAGAAACAGAAAGAAGGAAAGAAATTGAGATAAGAAAGCTTATTTGCAAATGAAGGCTTTGAAGGCAAATGACATGTTTTTGAATTTCATAACATTGGTAATGAAGTGGCTTAAAATTCAGGGGGCATTTAAAGGTAGCTCTTGTGGTTTTTTATAGTGTGTCACATTTATATAATGAGCAACTCTGTTCCTGCAGAAAATGGGAATAATTCTCCCTTGCCAAAATACGCTACCTCGCCAAAACCCAACAACAGCTACATGTTCAAGCGGGAACCTCCTGAGGGCTGTGAAAAGGTGAAAGTCTTTGAGGAAAACTTGTAAGTTGATTTTTGCTACATAAGAAATAACATCTAAGAATCAGATTAATTATTGCTTTATTTATTTTGTGTCAGATAGAAGTTATTAGTCCAGTTGCTAAAGCCATGCTAACAACCTGATCTCTGTTTTTTGGTGTGACTATATATTGGCATATCTGTATATATTTTACTGTTGAAATTTAGTGTTAAAATCTTGAGTGATATTTTTTAAAAACCAGCATAATTTGAGAGGAGTCTCTTACCTGGCAGATAGTGGGAGAAGAACTCAAATAATCAGATAGTGGGAGAGGTGTTAACAGGCTGTAACATCAGCTAATGTATGTCACAGCTTGACAGGCACATCCAGTAATCTAGACTCTGAAGACCATATCCTTTTCAGCTAAATCAATGTAGTTGTGAAACTTCTAGTGACAGAAGAGTGAACTTGATCCTGAGTATTTGCTGCTTTGATTATTCTGGAAAAGCCAGCTTTTGTGATTTGGGAATATTCTAGGAGGTTATGTTTTATTATTATTTCAAAGTTGTTTTTATACCCTTATTTCACTTGTATACTACAATCTTAACCTACAGTTACAAATTCCATCTTGTCACATGGAGTATACAAGGAGTATAGATAGGTTACAATCCTCTTATATTAGAGTGAAACAGGCTTCTGCAGAAGTTTCTGCACAGCCATAGCAGTCCTCAGACACTGCAGTCTGATGAAAAAACATCTTTGCGCATCTGTTACTTGAATTCCATGTGTATGTGGAATACATGAGTGTAACTATTTAAAGCTCAACCTTCTGTTTAATGTAATTTCTATTTGAAAATCCTATACAGGATTTTCATTTGGGAAGGAAATTTACAAGTGGGGTTGAATTTTCTGGACACTGGGGAGAATCAGCTAGTATGGAAATGTACCCTATCTTATAAGCAGGATTTCTTTTCACAATAAAGTATCTCTACAAAAATACACTGGAAGATTGGCTTGCTTGGCTTAGTAAAACAAAGACAGAAGAGAACATGGCTCTTTTACAAACACAAGGAAGGGAAGGAGAGGTTATAGGCTGAAGGACAATGCTGGCAACAACAAAAAGTGAATAAAAATTTCCGGTGGCTATTTTCAAACAATAAAGAGAGAATTTAAAGCAGATTTCTATACTTCTGTCTTAAAGTAGACTTTGGCTACTGTAAGTAGATTTACATTGCAGTGTTAGAGCACAGAAGGCATTCCTAAGCTATCCGTGATTTCCATTCCAGCTCTGTTTTTTTTAAAGCATGTCTTGGGCCGAGTTCCATGCTGAGATGGCAAAACTGCAAGTCAGGATCTACGTTTGTGTTCCGCACCTCCTTCCCCAAGTATAGATAGGTGCTTGATCAGGAAAACTACATTTTACTCTCTGCATTGAGTTTTTTAGTAAGATTGGGGTCATCGTCTGCGGAGAGTCAGGGCACACTCATGTGAACATGCAAAGAAGGCAAAAGTATAGAAAAGGGGAACTCCAGATGATTATGAACTCCTTTGAGATATGCAGTATTAGGATCATTGCTATGCCAGCTTTCTTTCACAGGACTTACTGTATAAATAGTGTCTGTATGTGGGGCAGAACTGGTTGGGTTGTGACAGAATTTTCAATCATGTTCTCCAGAAACTTTCTCGTATAATGAATGTGCTAATTCATGGATAGGGTTTGTGATCAAGCATAAAGTTGGTTTGCAAACAGCCTGCCCTAAGAACATGCTGTTAGTTGCAGCACGTTTAAACAAGCAGTTTAAACCATCTTGTCATTTACTGTGTGCTGTGAGTGTCATTAAGTCATTACTGAGTAGCTGAAATACTTCACATTGAAACCTCAACTTGTTTCTGGTGATGTGTTCAGCAGTACATCCCTGCCATTGGCAGAATTTGATTGTTCCATAAAACTATTGTGTGTATTTTATTTCTAGGCCAAAGCCATTGCACGAAATTCCAGCCTTCTATTGCCCTGACAAGAACAAAGTGAATTTCATTCCGAAAAGTGGCTCTGCTTTCTGTCTTGTCAGCATCCTCAAGCCACTTCTTCCCACACAGGATCTCACACTTAAGGGCACTACACACAGCCTGACTGTCTCCTCCAGCATGACGCCTGGTTTGTTACAGCCCATTTCTATGGCTTCCTTGACTACAAGCACAGATCAAGACAGGATCTCTCGTGGAACAAGTACAGTAATACCACAGAGCTCTCTGCTCCAGCAGCCAGGATGTATTGAGGAAGCTGAAGAATAATTTAGATTGTCTTGACTTTTTTCTGGGCAACTACTGGGAAAAAAATGGAACCAGTTGACCGGACCTTTCTGATCACACACACGCATTGTTTTAACAATTTATGGCACTGCCATAATCAAAACTGTTTGCATAATTGACAGTTTGTAGCACATTGAGAAGTTCAGGAGGATGCGGCAGCTGATATGCTGTTGTACTTCCTGCTTTGGAAGACTCTGGTTCTGTTTCTCTTCTGCTTTTTTTAAACACTGGTGAAAACAAAGACTATCATAATCCTTTCCCATTTAAAGGACCAGTTGTTTTGATGGTGTGTGTCCTCTTGACTTTTTTTTCCCCACTAAAACAAGTCTCAAGATCAGCCAGCTGATCCCATTTACCATTGTAATCTGCAGAGGGAGGGGCAATCAGATGGTTTTGCAAGATGTCTTTTGTATGAAAATGTGTATTTTGTAACAAAATTTTGCCTTTCTGGTTTGTAGCAGATGGTGTTTCCTGGTGATGATCCCCCTACCCTTTTTTTTTTTTTTTCCTTTGGTAGGGAAGGATTTTTTTATACTTCGCTGGCTTACAGCTCATGGGACCAAAGGATTGCTGAACTATTGCAGCAATCTCAAATTATGTGACCTTGCTGAACAGCCTCAGACCTAAACAAAGGAAAACAAGTTAATATGTTTGAAACTTTTAAAAAGAAGAGTATGCAAAAACAGTGTTAGTGTATTGTGTAAATTTTTTGATATCAAAAATTTGTGCTTCTGGTAAGTCACATTCTTAAAATTCCTTCCTTCACGGAATTCCTACTAGTGTTGGTTTATTGGCTGGAAAATTGCATTTTAAAGCACTTGCCCTGCTATTGTTCTATTTGTCCATAGAATTTTTGTGCAGATGTAGGGAAAAAACATATTATCCTCTTACTCAGTATGCTTTCTTCCAGAAAATACTTGGCTCTTACAGGCTTGCTTAGATCCTTATGAGTCAGCCTGAATCATTAATCACTCTTGATACAAATTTGCTCTGATGTGATTCATCACTGTATTATAGACCCTGGCCACATAGTACTGAAATACCTGTGCATGGTTTCCTCCCTTTT
This sequence comes from Melospiza melodia melodia, assembly GCF_035770615.1. NCBI lineage: Eukaryota > Metazoa > Chordata > Aves > Passeriformes > Passerellidae > Melospiza > Melospiza melodia. The sequence continues at coordinate 26,148,746 of NC_086201.1, read as the reverse complement.
GTCATAGTGGTGTTTGTGTGTCCGTTGAAGGTGATGGTTTGTCAGGCATGATATCTGTTATGCAGAAGTTTACAGCAGCAGATGTGTTCTCTCTTTTTGACTAGCAGCTTCGGCTGGCATGTAAAACAGGATTTTTTGATACTTGGTTTGTCCTGGTAATGTGACAGTTAATGGTTGCTTTGAAATTACAGTGGAAGGCAAAAATGGGGGGGCAGGGGGGGCAGGCAGCTGCAAACAGAAGCTGTTCAGGAACTTCACTGAGGTTTCTCATGTGTTCCTGGAGTGCATTACTTGGGTTTGAGTTAATACAATTATAGATATGCAGAAAGCTCCAATGACCTGAATACCAGTGTCATAGTCACTTATAAAACAAATTGATCTTGTACCTCTTTAACAGAGTTAGATTCAGTAATTTCAAAGTAAATGTCATTGTGGACAGTCTCTGGGTCTGAATATTGGTCTGTTACACGCAAGCAGGTCTCACTGGCTTGCATATACACAACTTCCATTGACATAGTTTCCATGGATCAGTTGTATTCTCAGGTCTCCTCATAATGGCAACTATGTAAAGATGATATTGCAGATATAACAGTCTTGTTCAGTGCTTAAGATGATGGATTTGCTTGCAAACAGTTTGATTTAGGGAAAAAACCCTTGCATATGTGTGCAGATAATCATCATAATTTTGATGCATATTTGCTGTTCCTTTATGTTCTGTATTAGTAACTATGGCTGCAGTGTACTTCATTCAGCAAGTAAGTGTAAATCATGCTAGAATGTGCAAGTTCTCTATTTATAGTATTTCTAAAATGTTATGCAAAAAAACCCAGTAAATTAAAATTGTACCAGAAGGTATCAAAGTATTTCACCTGTTAAATTAGCAGACAAGAATAATTTGGCTTACTATCTATTTTCCCATGAAAATGGACAGGATTATTTTGAAGTAACAGTTTTGATTTACACTGACATTGCCAGTCACCTGGAGTTGTTGAGGAACAGAGCTTTAAAAATAAGCAGATTTGTGCACCAAACTTGTGTAATTTTGCCAGCTGATAGTTCTTTTCTAGGCTTTGTGGGTATTAATTTGTTTCTTCTGAAACACTTACAGTGCAATTTGAAGTATAAAATATACTGCTTTAGATAGTTTTGTTTAAACCTGGTGTGACTGATCCGGATCATATTCAGGTGAAGGAAGTGCTTTTAAGTCTGTTTTCTATTTCTGTAACAGTAGCATGTAAAGAAGTTCATTGTTGCCAAACTGCCTAGTGCTTTATTAGGAGATCTTAACTGAATGGTTAAGAACCATTAAGAAGGGCTAAAGTTAACAAATAGCCTTTATTACAGCCTTGACACTTAACTGACTTCACCAAAATGCATTCTGATGTTTGTTTTCATCACATTGTGACTCTCCCAAGCAGCAGTGGGCTTTCTTACCGTAGGACTTTCTTTTGCACCTGTTGTTGTAGGACTTGAGTATCTCTCTGGTAGTTTACCTTGTATGTTATTGGACAATGTACTGTACAAATTAGTGAGCTGCTCTGATAAAAACCAAATGTAAATGTGTGAAGTTTTTGCTTTTTATAAAAGAACAGCATTCAGGACAACATTCAGTCTTTTTTATATACAGGACAACTCTACTATTGCTGTGGCAGCTCAAGTTTATTATGAATCCACACTAAAGACTCAGAGTTAAGAAAATATGACAGCTCTTGTTCTGAGACCAGCTTTGATGTGTGCAGACAAAAATTAGCCTTAAATTTTTTATGTGCTGTCTTGTGCCATGGCATAGCTGTTAGCTGAAGTATTTAAATCGATTTGCAAATAGCTTTGAGAGTGCATGGAGCTTTTAAAAAATTCTTATATGTATAGAGTGGGATGTTCATTTTTGGAGGGAGCTGACCTGTGCATCACAGAAGCACAGTTTTACTGAAAGAGTTCAAATTCTTTTGGCTTACTTAAAATCCTAACTATGCATAGACCTAGTCAGTTCCCCTATTGCCTACTTTTTAGCTTAAGAAACAGTAAAGATCTGTTTTTATGCACAACTTGATACATTTGATATTCTTGTTTTCTTGGTGTGCTAGGCTTCTAGTCACACTTAAAAGCTGGTGGTTGTGTTCAATAACACTGGCAGTTGATTTTGAGATGTACTAAATGCTGTTACTCCAGTTGTAAATTCTACTTAAATCATAAGGAAGGAGTGCATTGTAACAAAGTCTGTGGTGGCAGTTGTGATTATTAGAATTGTTTTTCCAAAAACTCAAGGCACAGGAGAAGAGGGCTCCTTTGGTAAAGTTTGACCTGCATCAGCTATTCTTTCCTTGCTTGGTGCCATAGTCCTGTAGCATTTAAGTACTTGGTAAAGTAACAGACAGTGCTTAAGTATATATATCTTGGAAAGAAATTCTTGGTTTCAGGTATGTATCCCAAGTGAGCAAAAAAGGGAGTGAAAATTAAATATTACTTACTGTGGCGGTAAATGATTGCTGTGTTTGATTTACGTAAAGCAATAGCAGCTCTTATAAAGTATGTTTAGTCTCAGGGCTATTTTTTGATTTGTTCTAAAATACAATTTCCTGGAATTCAGAGTCTGAGAATGTTGAAAAACACTGAGACTGAGTTTTTTGGGAAGAAGGAAACAAAGTCATATCCATTAACCTTTCCTCTGCCTCAGGCCAAACTTCTTGTTGCTTATTAAGAGAATTCAGTGGTCGCACACTAAGTCCCTGCTGAAGTATTATCTGTTCTCTCTCCCTGACATCTCTAAAATGCTGACTGATGTCTTCACAGAAACTCAGTGCCAGTGATGTCCATATTTCTTTGCTGAATGTTTCCTTGCTGAGTACTTGACACTTCTCCATCAAGCTGAGAGGGCAAAGGAGGAAGCATAGGAAGTGACCAGAGACTTGCAGTTACAGAGATCATTCCTGCAGAGTGACTTCATGAGTGTCTTGATTTCTGTTTGACTTACTGTGTGCATGCAAACAGGTCTGCCGCTTTAATTTGTGGGCTTGGAGACAGAGCTGGTATTTTTGAGAACCTTTTATTATTTTTTTTTCCCATGTACAGACTTGCAGAGCTGATCTCTTCCAGAACTGATGCACACTTTACATGCATCTCCAGAGCAAGGCTTATGTGTTGTTCTTACTTGTCCTCATGAGATTAATATAACCTACAAAAAGGAAATAAAAGAACCCAAACACTTGAGAACATCAGGACTTGTGCTTTCTCCGTATAATTCCATAGTTCTGGTGTGTGCCCTTCATCAGATGATTTAGACCCGAGCCAGGTTGATATATGTTAAACCAAAAATGTTTGTTGTTAGGAAAGGCAATAGAAGGTAAGTCCTTCATAACCTAGGGAGGTGAAAAGCACTGGGGAACAATTGGTTTTACTGTGATCAAAGAGTTCTTTTTAGAATTGTTTTTCTGATTATGGGTATACAGGAAAACAAAGTTACCAATCACTGCCAGATGTACCTGTGTATTTTCTTGATAGAGTTTGTGAGCATTCAGCATCTCTGAAAATCAGTTCCACTCTTAGTGTTCTGTTTATGCAAAGAATGACTTAGACGCATTATTTGGAAACTGTTACTTTGCACATCAAGTGGGGGAGAATGTTAACTACTCACCAGTGTTCTGTGAAACTCCAGTCCTGTACCCCAGCTGAACTGCAGCAGTCTCTTTCTGAATGCTCCAAATGGAAATGGAGTCCCGGTACTGCTTGCTTGGTTTCATTGCATGTTGTCAGTAAATGCTTAAGGTATGGTCTTTGTTTAATAGTTCTTCATTGGGATTTGTATTTGACTACAGAGACTTCTGTAGTGTTGACAGATCTGTCTGAATAGCAGAAGAGGACTTGGCCTGATAACACTGCAAATTAACATTTATTACACAAACTTTTGGAGCAACTCTCTTTGGAAAAATCTACTAAGCTAAAAAAAGAAAACAAACCCCATAATACATCCTAATTGTCAATGTACTGATAGTTAAGAACATAGCTTGGCTTCATTCTAAGTTATTTCTTCTATTAAAATGTGCAATTTTTGAGGGTAGCAGTCAAGGGATGTTCAAAACTGCCATTAGATTTGCCTTTGTATGAAATTGGCTGACATGTTTTCCTCTGTTACACTGTGATAACTTGTGGAGATGTTCTTGCTTATGTTGTACTGATAGGTTACTTGTTGCATGTAAAGCAATTTTTGTAAGCAAGAGGAATTCCAGGGATGTTCTGTAAAAAAGGGCCTATTCTGAGGTGATGTACACTGTTGTAAAACTGGAGCAGCTCAACTAATTTCAATGGAATTCTTGATTTACACTAGTCTTTTTGCTATGTGTAGTTATGCCAGTACAATTTTGCACAATGTTATTTGAATATTGCGTTCTGACTTGTGAACTGTTTCTACTGAAAACAGTGAAAATTTTACAAACTGCAATAGCGGAATGTTTTTGGCCTTTTTTTTTTGTTTTTGCCTAAAATAAAAAGTTGTCACTTGAAGTTATGGGCTAATCTTGGATTTATTTTTAGTAGCAAGGGGTTTTTGTGTTTGCACAATCTGGAGATTTGCCTGAGCGTGTGCCCTGAGGGTAGTGGGCATTTACTACAAATAAAATAAGCACTTTTTAAACCCTTTTGGAAAAAAATAATCAGAAGGGAAATATTTGTTTAATTCATACCCTCGTTCCTGCAATGCATCCTGGAGAACAGTTCTGAAAATTCTGCCTTTCCCTGTCTTCATCTTCAGTAAGTTTGGTCAGTTCCTGAGGACACTACAATTCCACCATTAGGGAAAGGTGCCTAAAGTCCTGGATTTTGGAAACAGAAGGATTCAGCATGTGTTCTCCTTGGAGTGAAGGTATGAGAACAGGACTGAGGAAAAGCCCTGGATGCCTGCTGGTAGGTTCCTTCTGCTGTTCAGTAGAATGCAATTGCTGAAGCCACTTAGGCTGATTGTTGAAATAGTCTCATGTCCTACACCAGTCTGTTTACTCAAATCAAGCATCTTTCTTCATGAGCAGAATTTGGAGCCAAAGCTTCTTTAAACTAGAGGTGGTAAACTAGATAAATTATTTGGTTTGAGGTTTTTTGCTAGGTCTTATATTAAACTTTGGTCTAATTTGCGTAAAAGGCTTGGAGCAATTCCCCTTTTGGAAAATCATTGTCAGCTATATTTCATTTCAGAATGGAGAGGCAGATTTCTTGGAATCTTGAAGAATTGAAGGATTACTAGTGTGTGTCCCTCCAGGCAGAGCTAGCTTGTGATTTTCCAGTGGTGAAAAAGTTTGGGACAATAAATATGACATCAACATCAAGTTCCCAATATTGTGCATTTCACAACCAGAGACCATGGGTCAATTTGCATCCAAGTAGGAAAACTGCTTGGCTGAAATTAAAAGAGTAATTCACAGTCAATGAAGTCTGGAGCATTTGGTACTTTCTCAGATTTTAGTCTTTTTCATCTGTTCAGTTGTCTGTGGATGTTTGCCTGTCTCCAGATGAACAGGATCTGATTCTTTATTAAATAGTCTATGACCTCATTCTCCATCAAACTATTTCTTCACCACTGATTACAAATCTAGTATTTCTGGTTTTGTTCATGTAAGAATGATTTTACTGTAAATATGTCTGGTGTTCAAAATACCTTCACACCTTGCATTACATATAGGAAAACTGTCAGACATTAGGATGCTGATGAAGATCATCTGTGAAGACAAAGAGAATGGAAAGAGCATCTCTTTGGTGAGCAATGACCATCTTCCAGTTCTTGATTCACTGTTTGCATTATAAGCACTTTTGTTCCTCAGTTAAATAGCTGCTCTTTTTTTTTTTTTTTCTTCAGATTGTAAGATAATCAGGCAGGAGACTGCTAGGAAGATTTCTCAGGTATCTCAGTTTCTTCTTGAGTTTATATCTGACTGCATAGCAAATTACTATAGAAGTTGTAAGCCAAAGCTTCTTGTGTTTTATCATATTCGCTTGCTGTCCTTTTCCTGGCTCTTCACTCAGCATTTGGAAATGTGCAATAGTCATCCCACCCAGATTTCCAAACTTTAGAAATGCTGCTGTCTAACACTATTCCATCTGTACACAGCATTTACAGAAGCACTGTTCATTGCCAGACATGTCCTGGTTAAGTGCTCTGTAGTGCAGACATGAGTTAGAATAGGATGGAGGAGATAATTTAGGTGAAGGTCTCCCACACTTGAAATTGGTTGGATTCATCACCACTGCGTGTGCTTTTTTCCAAGTCTTACTCCTGCCAAACAAGCCTGATTCATCTCCTCCTGCACTGTCTGTTTACAGAACTCTTGTTTCACGTAACCTGGGCCGTGGCCCTGTCGCTGATGCTTGTGTTGACGTAGGAGCATGTCTGTGGTCAATAGCAATTTCACACTGTGGTGACATTGCTTGTAGTAAAGAAAAGATTCAGTAGTAAATTAAAATCTCGTTACTGCAAGCAAAGTAGAACACTGTTCATTAATTCCTACACTTATGAGCATGGGGATGTAACTGCTGTGATTAAGCTGTTGATTAGGAAACTGTTTGCACAGTTTGTTGTGGATGCCTTTTCCAACTACAGATGTGTAGCTGACCACTGTAAACATTAATTTCACTGTTGGTGGAAATGGCTGTTAGGGAGGTTTCTCTGTTTTCTCCCAGTGGGGGTCCACTTCAAGTAACTGAACAGTGAAACTGCCAGAATTAATCTGGCTCTGTGTGTCAGGCAGGCAGCAGGTAAGAGAGTGTTCTCTTTGCCCTTCATCTTTCCGAATCTCTGAAGTTAATTACAAGTTAGAACTTGACCTACAACATCTTGTACTGGACAAATTAACTAAGAAGGTACATCCTGGCCTAGCCTAGCCCAAATCTTTTGTGTGGCTTTTGCAAGATTTTAGTAATTTCTGAAAAATATTTTTCTACATACAGGATTCATAAAAGTGCTGCTCAGCTGCAAGATGTAGTCAGGTGCTGTGTAGAATAGATGAAGGGCTACAGCAGAATTTGGTTTATGGTTTGCAGTTTTGCAAAATTACCTGTATTTGCTGTAATGAATACAGTTAACATCAGCTGGGACACCACAAACTAGGCTGAGCAGTCAGATAATTATGAGTTACTTCTCTCTTGAGATTAAGTTTTTGTTTTCTATTTCCTGTTTAAGTAGAGCAATTTGGTCTAGGGTTGTTCTGGGGGTTTTTTTTAGACATTCTGTACCGTTTGTGAATTGTAGATACTTAATTCCTCATTAAGAGGTTGTTCTGTAGCATGTTTCTGCAGTTTCAATGGAAAAATTTCCTTTCCTCACACAAAAAATGACCTTTTTGTAATGATTTTTTGATTCAAGTTCTAAGCAATGTCTTTAGCCCATAAAGTTATCTTCAGGTTTCAGGGAGATGTTTGCCAAGTTCCAAAAATTTCTTGCAGTAGGACTGCAGGGAGCTGTTTTTGCTCCAAGAGTAGGATGGATGGCAGCATTCTCCTGCAGGTGTGTGACAGCTGCCATCCCAAATCACCAAATCCATCCACATAGGAAGGCAAACCCAGGGGAAGCAGCAGGTCCCGGAGCTCAGGAGTCAGAGGTTGATTCTGATATTGCACTGGGATCTCTGGGCAGCATCACAGGCAGCCACTTAAGGAGCATCATTTCACAAATGTGTGTTCAGTTACATTGCTTGTTTAAAGCTGTATTGCCTACATAGCTGTTATTTTCTTCCACAGCACTTCCAGTGGCTCCATATATCTCTTTTTAGAGCCACAACCCCAGTCAAAACAGCTTTTAAAACCCACTGCTGTGCAGTCAGAAATGACAGGATCAGGAAGGCAAGAGCAGCATAAACTAAAAAAAAAAATCTTCAAACTCTGTCTTGCAGTGTGATTATCCATGGTCTTGGCCTTACTGGAACCCATAGAGAGTTGATGCTGGTTTTGGTGCTGCAAGAAGTTAATTGTAAGTTAAGGCAGAGACATTTCATGGGCAAATTCATGAAAGGGCTGCATCCTGGCCTAGTCTGCATGGGTGTTTCATGTGTTTCTTTGGCAATATCAAGATTTCAACCGTGCCTCGTTTTTGGCATACTGCATCTCTATTCTAACTGCAGGAGAAACAATCCAGAATCTGTGCTCAGTCTCACCTTTGTTGCCGAGGAAGGTCCTGTGAAACTGCAGACAGCAGAACAATTCCAAAGCTTTTAGAGTGCCCAGAGGAGCTGTGGATGCCCCATGCCTGGAAGTCAGATTGGATGGGGCTTTGAGCAGCCTTGTCTCATGGAAAGTGTCCCTGCCCACTGCGGGAGGGTTGGAACAAGATGATCTTTAAGATCCCTTCCAACCAAAGCTGTTACATGATTCTATGAAAAACCAAGGTTCATGGCTTTCTCAAGGTTGGGAAATTTTACCATCGTCACACCCACTTTTATGTCCCAAATACAGTTTTGCTGTCTCAGGTGTGAGTCGTAAGCATGCAATTTCCTTGAAGATAGAACAATTAAAAAGAATCCTTGGTATGCCCTGGAGTATTTTCCTGGAACTACTATTTGCCTTGTAACCTCAGGGATTTTATTTTTAGATGTCCATGGGATAAAAAATAATTAGCTAGATCTAGTTCCCCCCCTTTTTATCCTCTTTGATGCATCACAAATCAAATCTTATGTGCATTGAACCATACCAGCTTAATAGGCTTTCAAACAGCTCCAAAATGTCACAAACCCAAGGTGTTAGAGACAGATTTTTCTCTTAAAACTCATAGTAGGATCCTTTTAATGCTGTTGTTCTTGGAACTTAAATGTTCACCATCACACCAGATGAGGGTATGTGTCTGTAGCAGGATATTAAACCCTTTTGTAGCAGTGAAATGAAATGAGTCTGTTTTAAAGACCACTGTAATAAAATACTATCAATATCTGCCCACAGGATAACTATTTAAACATTAAGCAGTTCACTGAATATCCAGTGGCATCTGGATTTGAAAGGAGATCCAGATCTGCAAAAATTACTGAACTATGTTAATTCAGTTATGATACTATTCTAGACAGCTAGAAGAAAAGATAAGGTAATGTTTGTTGTTAAATACAATAAGACATTTTAAATAATAAAATATTTTAATTGACCTCAGGATAGATCTGTAGACAAAAAAAAAAAGTAACTGAAGTATGTTCTTGTCTCAACAAACTAAAAGCGCTGGCCTAACTTGAATTAATTGGTCCATGCAATGAAGTGGTAGACTGAGTACTTCACACACTGAATGCAACTCAAACCATGTTTCAGACCACCTAGAATTGAGATCCTAATCAAGTACAAACTTGGTGTTTCTTCCAAAAAGTATTTCATAATCCAATAGAACGCAATCTGCTTGAACGTTTTCTCCTTCCTTCAGCCTGAGTTCCATTACTGAGACTGGGTGCAGCCAGTGTCAGATGCTGTTTGAGAAGAGTGTTTATGTTACTATTTTTTCCCCTTCTCTTACTGGAACATTTTCTGGCAGTAGTGGGCTTAGAGCATGCAAAGTAAAGAACAAATTCTCTCCCTGCACCTGGAGTGTAGTACTGCTGGCCAACATTGTACTGTAGTGCTTGCGCTGGGAAGTGCCAAATGTGGCTGACCTCTCAAAGAGAGAAAAATGAGTTTGTGGGAGCCTAAAAGATCCATAGGACAAGAGGTCATATGTTGTTTCATTTTCCTATTGCAAATTCAGATGTTATCACTTTTGCTAAAAGCTTTTTGGGAAGTAGTGGATTGGATGTCAACTACAGGATTAAGATGCTGTAAAATATGAGGTATTGGATTCAGTACAAGGCACAGGCTACCCTGGGTGACTCAGTTATTATAAATTAGTACTTATTCTAGTTGCTTGAATTTTGAGCAGCTTAAGGAAATAATGCTCCAGTAGATATTATTAACTGCATCAGCTGTTACTCCTTTCTGAATTTATTGTAGTGCTGAACACTGCATACTTTACATTATAAAACATGCTTTACAAGACCTGATTATTGTAAGAATTAGAGATGGTGGTTCTTACCTTTTTTCGGGGGGCTGAATTACTGATACAGATTTGAGGAACACTAGAACTGTATTTATTGCATACAAGACAATTGCACCTAAATTCTAAAAATGAAAGAATTTTTTGTGGATTTACTGGAAAGTCTACAAGAATTCATTTTAATCTGCTCAGTTCAAGTCTATTTCTGATTCTTATTTTCTTTGTCTGGCAAAAGCAACTTAGCTGAGTATTTTAAAATGTATATTTGAAGAGTCTACATTCAAACTAAGAAATTCTAAATCCAATGCTTAATGTATTTTTTCTGGCTGATCAATGCTGAAAGAATCAGGACTTAGTAAGGGATCCAGATTCCCAGAATATTGATGTGATATATTGAGAATTGACTAATTGTTTTCTTTCAATTTTCTAGTTGCCAAAACATAACAGAATTTTACTTCCTTCAGTTTTCTAGTTGTCTTCTCTCTTGCAAAACTTAGCCATGCGTAAAGTAGGACAGTTGGATGTAATGTCTTTATGTGTAAACTTATCCAGATAACTATCATAACCTACTTTCAAGATGAAAACTTAATTTCTATAAGTAGTGAAGTTTTCATTTGGTTGCTGTAGATTTCAACTGGCATTTCTTAAATGAGTGCATGTTCTCATTTGAAAGTCCAGGGTCTGCAGAAATTTTTTCATGCTTTGGAGTAACTGATTCTGCAGGTGGCATAGAAGTTTGTTGGCCACTATAAGAGGGCAGAGCAAAGCTTTTCCTCTCTGTAGAGGTGTTGGGACTTCTGAAGCTGTAGCTGAATTGATTCATCCTAACCCTGCATGTGGCTAATGTATTAATGAGCCAGCTGTTCCTCTCTTTTTCAGATTATCATGCACGTGCCTCTGACTGGGAAGCATTTGAAAATGTGTACTGCTGTCTTAGGCTGCGTGACTCCTGGTCTTTCAGGATGAAACACTCCTTTCTGCTTTTCCTCTTGCAGAGCTTTGTGTGGAAAATATTCATGTTGCTGTTATCATGTTTCAGTACAGAGTGGCTGGGTTTTTCAAACCATCTCAGCTAGAGGAGGGGAATGATGGTTGAGATAGAATCACAGAATAAGCTGAGTTGGAAGGGACCACAAGGATCACTGAGTCCTGCTCCTGGCCCTGCACAGCGCCATCCCCAGGAGTCACACCCTGTGCCTGAGAGCATTGTCCAAATGCTTCCTGAGCTCTGGCAGGCTTGGTCCTGGGACCACTTGCCTGGGGAGCCCATTCCAGTGCCCAACCACCTTCTGGGTGAAGAGCCTTTTTCTAATATCCAATCTAAAACCTCCCCTTACCCAGCTTCAGGCCATTCCCTCTGGTCCTGTCACTGGTCACTATGGAGCAGAGATCAGTGCCTGCCCCTCCTCTTCCCCTCACAGGAAGCTGTGACTGCAGTGAGGTCTCTCCTCAGCCTCCTCTTGTCCAGCTGAACAGGCCAAGTGACCCCAAACCACTGATGCTTCTGCTTGTACTTCCAGGGGCTGTCTAGATCAGCCCTAGGGTATACATATATATAGGCTGATCCCATGGAAAAGCTGTTCCACCTACCCTCTCTTCTGAGGAAATGTCAAAAAATAGTTTTGAGTAAAGGTGTTTATAGGCACTTTTCTTGGGTTTTTTTTTTAACCATTTTCTAGGCTCAAATCTGAGAATCATCAGTCTTGCTTATCTGCATGTTGTTTCTTCATTGAACTTCTGGAATAACTTCTAAAATAAAAGTAGGCCTGAAATTTTCAGCTCTTTTTCAGTTTTTTCAATACTGCCAGAAGGACTGAAAATTAAAGCCAGGAGGCCAGAAGAAATTCTCAGATATGTAGGCATGGGTGGGTCAGCTCCATCGTAATTTGTTAAATAATTATATGAAAGTTAGATGACAAAGTGTTTGGAGTAGTATTGTTTAAAGATTACATCATTCTTGCAAAAATTGGGTGTTGTATTTCAGAAAGTTCCTTTGAAAAGGATAAAGAGACATTTGACTTTGAGTCTCAATTGTTTGTAATATCCTCTTTCAGCATGAAAATATTTTCCGTTCCCATCAGTTTTGTCTTTTTTTTTTAATTTGGCAAACATGAATATTTTTCCTGAACTGTGAGTAGAATGAAAAATTGTTATTTTTGTTGGCTTGCAGGCATTGCAGCTTCCCCTCCAATAAGACTGGCAGATTTATTTTTAGAGTTCTTGTCCCAGTACATGTTACACAGTTATTTAATGAAAATGGATTAGACAAACCTAAGGAATAGGTTTAGTTTGGGCCTTGCTTGCAAGATTTGAGGGTGAGCTGCATGTGACAGAGAATGGGTTCTTGCTGTCTGTGAATATGCAGTAAGTTTTACTCCATGGTTACTCAGCTATCTTCTCAGTGCTCTTGGCTGTCTCCATCTCCCTCTAATCCAGCTCCAAAGGGACTGCTTCTGACATTCCAAAGCGCTGAGCAGCTTTCCGACAGCTGCTATTGAAATCTGAATCAAAACAAAACTGTTTGCTTTGCCTTCCTCCCAAAGGGGGATCAGGTGAAAATTGAGCCAATTTTTTGTGTGTGCCAGCTCTACTCCAGTGCTGCATCACCAGTGTGGGGTGGTCAGCTCTGATATGCTTCAAGGACAGACTGAGAGCTGGGGTTGCACTTAGAGAGGACAAACAAGGAGTTCTAAGGGCTGCAGATGTGAGCCCTGTGTACAGAGGGACTGCTTGGCACTGTGGGTGAGTGGCCCAGGATAAAGAGCAATCATTTGTGACCTCATTACCATGGTCCGGGACCTTTAAACTCTACCATGCAATCTGCAGGGAAACTATCTTAGGTGTTTCAAGGGTTTAATAATCTAAGGGTTAACTTTCCTCTTCCTGGTAGTTCAGCTAGCTGGGTAAAATATTAGACACACTGTAAAATGTGTGTTCAGAACATGAAAAAGAAATAACATGAAAGCTGCAAGTAGAAGATTAGAAATTAGTCTTTTTTTAGTTGAGGGCTTTTTTTGAGAATTCTGGGAAGCAGCTATTTCCTTTCTAATGAAACATGTACAGAATGTTTACGATTCTTCTAGAGTGTATTTTATTTTTTGTGCTTGTTGCTTACTGATATTTCTGGAAATGTCATCTTTCTCCTCTCCACATTCTTCACTGGAGTTGCTTAAGGGAGACTAATGGCTAGGAAAAAATCTTTCTTGGGAAAGAGAGAACACAATGACCTCTTGTTCCATCTCTCCAATTTATTGATTCTTCCAGTGCTCAATGTGTAATGATGATGTTCTCTCAAGTTTCTGCTTGTAAAAATAGTTTCAATAATGTGTTTAGAAACTGTTACAGAAATTCTGGTTGTACTTCATAACACTGGGACTGTTGGTATTTCCTCAGGAAGATGATGGTATGCCAAAATTTTGGTCGCACTTAAGAAGATTCCATTTTCTAAGTTACAATGCTCTACAGCCATGTACTAATTTCATCTGATTTCTTAATTCCATAAAAATATTTTTATAGCTGGAATTTTAATAAACAATAAGGCCAGCAAGATTTAAAAGAGGAAAAAGTGAGGGTGAAGGAGAATAAATGTTCTACTTTTCTGTATACATTGGCAAATGACCATGGGGAATGACCTTGAGTGTGCTGAATTCATCAATCTCCTTTTCTGAAACTTCCTATCTGTAAGAAAGCCTCTCTTAGTATAAAAGAAATTTGCCTGCTTGCAACAGAATGATACAAATGAGAAGCCACAGGCTGTTCAAGGCCTTTGGACATGAGCTCAATCAGTTTACAGAATTACAGGTGAAGAATTCATTGAACTAATTTCAAGCTGGCTGCTGTTTGCATTTTGTTTAAATGTCTGGTTCTACAATATGTACATCTCAAACACTTGGCTTCCTATTTGATTAACTGTTTAAAAAAGCCTCATCCCAAGCTTGAAAAATGCAATCCAATCTTATAGCCACTTCTTCATAAAGCTTCAAATATTCTAAAATTGAAAAACTCACTACTGAGAATGCAGCACTCATGTCCAGGTGCTTGTGCAGGTAGTTTTTGGATTAGAAGTCTAATTGGAATATTCAGGGGTGAATGAGCACAGAAACTATTTGCTTGGAAGAAGACAAGGAATTAGGGCTTAGCCTTTCTCTGTGTTGCTTCCCAGAAGGCTCTGCAGAATTCTTCCTATTTTATTTCTTTAGTTGAAAAAAGAAATTAAATTCTGAAGTTTTCCATTGTAAAAGATGAGTGAACTGTACAAGACTGCAGCTCAGGAGAGGTTGTTCCTGCAGGCAGGCAGACAAAGGCATCAGATCCATACTTAGCATGGGAAGATGCACACTCAAATCATGGGGAACTGGCAAGGGCAGGTGAGCAGGAGGGGTCTGGATAGAGCAGATACCTGATAGACTGACAGGAAATGTGACAACAGGTACAGTGACTGCCTTAAAGCAGGTTCACCTTCCAGCCTGTGCTCCTGCAGCTTCTCAAACTCAGATTTGGTAGCCCTTCCTTCCATCTGCATCTAAACCTGTGGAAGGTGGAACATGCAAAGGCAAAAGAAGTTCAGTCTTTGACTCTTACTCTACAGTATACTACCTGCAACTGTTTCTGATTAGAGAATCTGTGAATTTAAAACAACTGAGAATAAGTCCCAGTCCTACAGATTTCTATTGTTATCAGGTTTTTGTGCTTATGTGATGTAATCATGTCTATTGTGCAGACATTGACCAACTATTGGAGAAAAATGTATTAAACACTGGATAGTAATTATAACCTTTTCAATTCCTAAAAGTGAAAACTGAGGAGTGAAGGTATTCTTTTACAGTAACCTATTTGCAGTAGATGTGCAGTTTTGGCTTAGATTCATTTTATTTTGCAGCATCTTGACTGTGGGGATTGGGAGACCCGGGCTATGCAGTGCAAGCAAGGCCAGTTTGTTGCACTAATCACAGCATTTATAGTTCTTAAAGGTCTGTACAAATTTTCCACTCAGACCCCTTTGCCCCTGTTCCCCTAGCAACACAATCTTTTTGGTTACCAAGTCCCTGCTACATCTTCTACACTTTACTGTGCACTTTGCATATAATTACACTGTCATCCTGGAGGAGAGTGTTTCAGGCAGAAAAGAAAGAAGTTCCCCTTCTCCCTTTTGTTTGCTCAGAAAAAGCACTTAAAGAGTAACTGGAGGGACAGAAAATGGAGGAAAGACTTTGGGAAGGAATTGTCTAAATGAGTACAAAGTCATTGCAAGGTTTCTTTTATGGTGACTTGTTCATGGTGGTAAGCACATTCTTCAGTTTTAATAACAAATATAGAGAACAACAGGGGGTTGTTCTCCAGCTGTGGAGGGGATTTGTTTAGTTTTATTTTGTTTGCTGAGCTCACTTTAGAGATACAATAAATACCTCAGTATGTATTTCAGCTAATGATGACATGTCTTTGCATCCAGATTGGCTTACATTGTAATCTACCTGAGACATTGATAAGAGCTCTACCTTATTTTCCTCCTCAGATATGGCTATAAAATAAGTAATATAAAAATAAAATGTGGCAATTCCAATTTATTAACAATTTTTATCATGAGAGCTCTGAGGGTGGCAGAACCAGCACGTTGTTCCAAACTGCTAAGGTGCATAAAACAACCTTCAGATTTTAACAACATTTGCAGTTAGATGTAGGGGACCTGGGGGTGGGGGAATAGTGAAATTAAAAAAAAGTCATTATTGTACATGTCAGACTTCATATGGAACAATGGTGACATGGTAGACATTGTGAAGAAAAAAATGTTTAAGGGATATACAGGTGTGCTACAAAGGAAGATAAATGTAAATATTTTACCATGTTATTAGACATGGTGAGGTTTGCTGGGTTTCTACTAAAATGTCTCTAACTGAATGCAGGAAATAAGATGTTTCCAGTAATGTTTCCAGGAACTTTATAAGGTAAATTTTCTGTTCTTTTTCTTGCAACTTACGGAAACTTATAAAAAAATTATAATATCTAAATAGATTTATATGTAAGTTATAGTGTATATCTAAATGATTCCCCAAATAACAGAAATGCAAAAAGTTAAAAATAAATGAGAAACCACTTGTGTATATGATTTTGTGTATATTGATAAGCATTTTAGATAGGTTTGATTAACATTTTTGAAATGCTCATTGAAAACAGCAGTTTAAAAGGCTATGCAGTTGTAATGTAGTTTTAAATATTCATTTCCAACCCATTTCCCATAAATGTTTTTATAATATCTGTCAAATATTGATTTTACTATCCCAAGATGGTTTTGGTGGTGATTTTATTTAAGGCTTAAGAGGTAAAGGTGCAATGGAGGGGGAATTTCTTTTCCACTATCTTTCCACGTTAGTTGTCATTTTACACTATAAGATTTATAAAGAATAGCATATGAGCAATTGCATATTATTATGCTGGAATTTAATATTTTAATTGGAAAGACACCAAGTCTTTTTTAATCCATAATTACTGTTTTTCAGTATAATGTGCTATTGAAGTTTTCAAGCATTATAAAAATTATTTCTTCATTACAATTACAAGGCTCTTCTTCATTACAATTAGCTTTGGTAATAGTCCCTGCAAAGTATAATTAGATTGAATATTTAACAGAGGACTTTTTATTCTTTTACTTGTGAAAATGCAGCATTAATGTATTTTTTAATGAAATCCCAAATCTAATCTCTGTGGTCAATCCCAAGCAGTGACTTCCTCAGGAGACCATAAATGTTTTAATGTGCCTTGGTGTTATATATTGTATAAATATATATCTAGGGAGAGATAGAGATTGTATATCCCTAATGTTACACATTCAGTACTTATTTAAATAACAAGAATACTAAAAAGAAGGAGAAAAGAAAGAATAACCTGAAACTATGAGAAGCTTTTTTGATGTGTATTGTACCATAAAGTCCCCATCAGTATTCTACTGATCAGTAGTAGATCTCTATGCAGGCCATTTGAATGGAAGAACATTTAAAAAATAACACTTTTTAGCAGGAAATTGTTGATTTATTATTTTGTGGACATAATCAGTTCAGGTAGAAAATTTAAAATATAGAAGCATTCTTTTATCTCACAGCAATTAAGCTTCTTAGCAACATGAAGAACAGAAACAAGAGTGGAAGTTAGTTACTGACGAGTGCTGAGTGCTACTTGTAGGCAGTTTATGAAATGCAACCAAGACAAAAGTCAGAGAAGGGTGATGATCCAAGCTCCTTGTGCCTTTCACCAAGAGTAATTCTGAGCACACCCAGGAGGGAGGATTAGCTCCTGGAGAGGGGGTGGTGGATTCAGCCACAGGTGTGCAGAGGTCTGACTGGTGGTGCAGGGCTGGTGTCAGCAGCCAGGGCTGCATCTGAGCCAAGGCTGTGCTTCCTTGGAACTCAGCCCTGCTCTTCTGTGCTCAGGAGCCCCTCTCAGGGTGGGGGGAACTAACAGCACAGGCACTCAGAGTAAATGTCACTGACAAAAAGGTGGGACAAAGGTAAATACAGCCTGCTGCCCTGGCCCTGCTGTCACAAGGGACTCAAATGTGTGTAGGAAGAGAAATATGGTGACATGGCATTGGGAGCCCAGAGTGTCTGCTATATTGGAGTGCTAGCCTAAAGGTCTATTTAAAAAGAGGAAGATTTTACCTTCTTGACCCTGTGAGGAATAAGAAACTAGATACCTGGCTTATAAACCAGGGAGTGGATAGCAAAAGGAGAGTCAATGGCAAGATACTGCTACAGAGTTTGCTTCTCTCCAACTTTCTTTGAATAGGAGCCCTACAAACTGTTGTATCACAAATGATAAAAAATAAATACAAAAGGAAGGTAGGAAATGGCAAAAGCTATACTTGAGCTAGGTAAGCAAACTTATTGCCTTCAAATGTGTTGGCCAAGATATAAGAGATTACAATTCAGACATCCCAAAAGTGAAAATATTTTTCAGTTGCTGCACTATACTGCAGCAGGCTGAGAAAGTATTAGAAATAGAGAATCCTTTCATTAAGACTTCTTCTGGTCTGTAGTATAATATTTTTCTCAACAATGATCTGGTCAGATTTGTCTCAAAATCCTGTGTTTACATGTAGCAAGCAAACCCTATGGATACTGCAGAGGTTCAGAGTGGTGTGTGGTGGGATGGTGCACAGCTTGGAAACTGCTCTCCTGGCAAAAGTCATGGCTGCTTTTTAACAGGACTGTTTGGACTTGCACCTTTAAGTCACAGCAGCCTAGAGACTGCAAAGCTGAAATAGGGAAGCTGTAGCCTCCTCATCTCCTCATCTTTGGTGAGTTCATGCTGGGTTCTGTGGCGCCAGCACTGTACTAAACAGCTGTTGTTTTGATTCCTCTGTTCAAATAGATTGGATTAGAAGAGGAGAAAAACCATCATCTCCTCCCCCTCACCATTCTTCCAAAGCTTAGTTACTATGAAGACAAATCTTATTTATTTCCTGTCAGAAAAGCCTTCACTGACATGGAGTAGTTGATTTTTTGGAGATTGGTTTGACTCAGTTTTCAGCTACATTAAGATACAAGATCTAATTATTGTAAATTGCACACAGGTAGGCTGCATGTAAGCTTCTCTGAAAATCTGTATTAATACCATTGATTTGGATAGACTTCACTGTATTAACTGACATGCTCTGAATTAGAGCAGGTTAGCTGAAACCAGGATCTGTTCAAATTTGTGCTGTTTAGATCTAGGAAACACTTTGTTTAGCATTATAGCTGCAGGAGATAAGTACTGTGTTCTGAGAAACAGCAGAGAATGTCCATTGAAGGTCTCTGTATACTCTTAAATCTAAAGGCAAAACATTATGATTGTTAAATCCACTATTCTTTCATATCCTATGCTTATATCAAGAGGACCATTTGCATGTTGATGTAAGATGGAAACAAGATCTTTTGTGTAACATCAAAAGTATTCTTGATTTCTACTCTAAGTATTAAAAACCTACTGTCAGCAAATTCTAACAGCTCATCCTATGCTCAGAATCCACCAAAATAACAAACTACCAATCTGAGACCTGAGAGATCTCTCCAGTGGAACTCAGGGAAATTCTGTCAAATTTTGACCTTTTTGTTTTTTTAAGATCAAAAAGTTTTTGCAGATTTGCACAAATATTTTCACACTTGGGCTGAAGTTTATACAACACCTGAGAGGAAAAGATTGGGAGAGAGATGGGAATTTGTGCTCCTTAAAGTAGAAAATGAATTAGTGGCTTTTAACAGGAGACATTAGAAAACAAGTTTGTTGTGAATCCCAAGCATCATAGCATGAACACTTCCCACTAATGCACAGCCATGCCACACCTTGCAGACTTTGGTTCAGTCTGTGTTTTGAGCAGATGGCTCTGGGTGTCCACATCCACTGCTCAATCAGCAGTGTGCCTAAGGCTTGCAATGACACAAACAAGGAATTTATGTCACCCTCTAGCCTTCAATGCTGCAAGTATTTTTAAAAAGGAGAGTGTAGCTTATTTGGTGTTGTCAACCTGCTGATCCCCAAACAAGTCCATGTGACAAAGATTTCTCAGCCTGGCTGCCAGACTCTGCAGTACCACTTTGGTTCCTGAAGCAAACTCAAACCTGCTAAGCTGTTCCACCAAATGTGTGTGCAGGGATGTGTGCACAGGTATGGCGGTGACAACATGAGAGGGGAAAATAGCTTAAGATGGCCTTCCTCTCTGGTGCTGAACAACTTCAGAAAACAACAATGTCTTTTCTAACATATCAATCTAATTGATAGGGTTTTTTGGGTTTTTCAAATGATACAGGCAACTGAGGGTGCCCTGTTGAAAGCAACTAGTACTTGTTGTTGGCTGGGAGAATGAGCCATTTTCATGTATTCATATTCCAACTATTACTTCATACTGACTCTCCTCATGGTCCATAGGTTTATCACTAATTTGGCATCCAGCTCTGCATCAGATGTTACCACATAATCATCTTCATTCTTTGGTGAATGAATCAATTTCCAGTATTTCTTCTGTGATTTGTCAGCTTTTTTTTTTTTTTTTTTTTTTTTGCCTATCTTGGGAGCAGAAATCTATGAGAGATTTCTGGTTTGTGCATGTGTGTATAACAGACTTTAATAGTTTTCAAGAACTGGGATAGAGAGTTAAAGGAGAGGAATGAATTCACTGAGCATTTCCCGAAGGCTCTTCCAAGGGATTTCAGCTGTCTTTCACATGCAGTTTAGAACAGCTGTAGACTGACTGAAGATCTGTACTTCCCTATTCTAAATTTATAGACCATAGACAGTAGGAAGTATGATGGGAGGGACTTTTGGATAAGCAATATAGATTATTGAGATGTTTTGCTATAACTGGCTTATCATGTTTCTCTATACAGCTTCTTGTGAGTTCTGGTTTGCATTCAGAGGTAATTTCAAGCATTTAAAGAAATTTCTTTGCTTAAATTATACATTATAGACTGAAAGTGTAAGTAGTAATCACAGAGCATTTCTTTCAATGTTTATTTAGTTCCACTATGTTTTTCTACCAAGATCCCCTGTTGGACACAGGCTGCTAGTTGTCCAATGGAATAGATTGCAAAGACATGCAAAATCAACATTTTGAAGGTTTCAAGTATGATTGCTGAAATTGCTACAGAAATTTACATTTTTGTGGTTTGAGTTATGTTTTAAGCATTCCCTACAGTACACGTCTTGATTTGGATGGCTTGATAGACTCATCCAGACTGAGCAGCTGTCTTTCCTAGACCAGACTTAGCCAGCTTCTCACTGGCAGCTGAAAAGCCACTTTTTTCATGCAATTTACAGGGCAATTTAAATTGGTTTTCATGGCAACTAATTTCATCCCAAATTCTGCCTGTAATTTGAGATCTCTGCCAGTGAGCTTACATCAAACAAAATTGGTGATTCAAACTTGATGGGACTTTTTTTGGCTTATAAATTGCAATGTAAGCCAATACAATTTGTTGTTAGCCAATGAAGTATCTCAAATTGAAGCAGGGTGTTAATCCATAAACTGTATTTACCCCTGGACTGGGGTGTGTCAGGGCCAGCTTGGCAGCCCCATTCTGATGGAGAGTAGAAATCTGAAGTGTGTTTACCTAGTTCCCATTAAGTTTTATTATGATAAAACCTTTTGCCTTCTCCACAGTAAGGGAAAAGAGCACATGCTGAAATTTCAGAGGTCATGGAACAGATCAGCCTAAATCTGCTGCTTGTTTGGGACTTTTGCTTGTTGTTGTTGTTTGGAGGGGTTGTTTGCTTTTTTGACAATCATGTTTATCATCACACAAATTTGGAGATAATTTGTACTCTCAGTTAATTCAGTAATGAGAAAGCCTTTAAAAATTCTGCAATTCTTCAAGTTCTATCCACATTTAATAAGACTTAAACTAACATAGGAGTGTACCAAAAGTGTGTTTTTCCTTTAGGGAGTT
The DNA here is from genome assembly GCF_035770615.1 of Melospiza melodia melodia. NCBI lineage: Eukaryota > Metazoa > Chordata > Aves > Passeriformes > Passerellidae > Melospiza > Melospiza melodia. The sequence goes on along the minus strand of NC_086201.1, from coordinate 26,127,359 downwards.
TGTGCATGTGCCTATCTAGTGCTTTCTGTTGCAGAAGTGTCAGAAAATTCAGGAGAAAACCTCACATTTTAGGAGTTTTCATTAGAAGTGCATTCCTTTATCTTTGTGCTTCCTTCTGAACTCAGTGAAACACTTTTGTTTAAATTGCAGAAGTCACTTTAAGCATAGGTGGTTAGATCTGTTTCCTAAGGTATGCATGCTAAAATCTAGAGGAGTATGTTGTGTTTATCCTGGAAATTTATCAGCCTGTACAAAACCCATCAAAACTTCAGTAAGTTTATCTTCACTAAGGACAAACCTCACCTTGGGCTCTGGACTGTAGTTGAATGGGACAGGCAGAGCAGTGCTGGCTGGAGATCTGCACTGCTGGCCCAAACTCCTGTGTCTACATTGTCCACACACACACATTCAGGCTGTGTGTCACTGGAATATTTACTTTACTTAATGTTTCCTTCCCCCTTCCCTTGTTTTTAATTCAGTCTTGCAGTTGAGAGAAGACAGATTAAAAAAACCAAATGCCAACAAGAAAGAAAAACCAGTGCTCTGCCAGGGCTGGCTGTAGGGAAGGGATGGCAGCCATCCAGAAGCAAAGATGGAATTCTCAAAGCAAGAAGAAAGCTGAAAGAACCAGCTGGGTAAAAGGAAACACATGAAGTGAAAATGCAAATGTGACACTAAGCCAGGGACCAAGCAGGTGAAACCTTGTCTTGTGCTAATGCTTTTGATGTGTGTCAGTGCATGGTGGTGTTTGAGCTGTGTTTAGAGGCAGCACATGTGTGCTGGTGGACAGTTCATGCCAGGTGTTAGTGCGGAGTGAAAAGAAAGAAATAGAACAATGTGCATTGCACAGCCTCTCAAAAACAAACCTACCCCCACCTCCCATCAATAAAAAAACAAATGTAGGTCAATCTTGCAGTAGCTGATTGTCTTTGTTAACCTCCCTTGTAGAATCACTTTTATATTTAAGCAAAATTGGCAGTTAGTACATAAAAATTCTTTATGGTTTTGTATTATGCTGCTAGGGCACTAAGAATATGCAGAAATGGTTTTCAGAGGAGGAAGGAATTATTTTTTGTAAGTAGAGTCACCATCAGCACCTTGACTCTGGATTACCATGCTTTTGACTCAGTTCTTCTGCAGTTTTAAAATCAACTCATGTTGATCACTGTAATTTCACATGATTATTTTAAATGGAAGGACTGCATGTTCAAAAGTCTTATTAAAAAATTTTACTTAAGATTACAGGTTATTGAAAGAATTGTCAGCCAAATGTAAAATGTATTGGTTTCAGGATAATTTATGGACAGTGGTAATGGATATATTCCAAAAATACATTGTACTCACACTGGCATCACTTCATGTTAATATGGTTTACTTAGTTCCTTCTCTGGCTGTTCCTTTGCCACAGTACTTTTCCAGACAAGAGGAGGGTATAAAAATGCTCCTGCTTGTCACTCTAGTCCATCAAAACCTACCTTCTTAGATACATTCTGTGTATTTTTTTACAGGTAACAAATAGATCTGATGGATTCACTGAAATTAAAACAACTAATGCCACTGAGTTTGCTTGAGTCTAAATAATATTAGTCTAAGAGAAGCTGACACTTCAGGTAACATAATCTTTTTTAAGAAGTGTTTTGTAAATCTTTCTGGGAAGGCAAGAAAACCATATTAAGCTTATTTACCTTGCTTTAATGAGTCTTTAGACATATAAGTTGTTAGTTGCAGTACTTCACTTGCAGAGCAAAGGGATCAGAGATCCTTACCCTGTCCTTTGTCATTTTCACCAGTTTTGCTCTTTGATATTTCTTAAAACTCCTTACTCAGAACTATATATGAAGTATATATATAGTTTATATATTATATATATATATGACTATATTATAAACATGGAGGTTAGAGTTCCCACTCTTCAAAGAACAGTTATTAATTTAAGCATTTGACTTGTTAGCACTGTACAGGTGTCACACTGATTGGAAGCCAAGGCACTGGTGAGGATATTCAAGTGAGGTCTGCACACAGTTTAACAGGGTGCTGCTTGAACAGCACATGTATGTAATCTAACAAGCTGCAGCAAAGCTTTTGCATTTGAATGCTGAACTCAAAGCAAAACCACCAGCAGAGAAATTGAGCATGTTTGAATAGTGCATTATTCTCTATCAACCTAAAAGCTATTGCACCTCTTTGCATCTGCTCTTTGTAAGAACAAATTCCTTCTACTTCTGCCTTCTCTGTGTGATCCACCATTGTTTCTACACATCCTTAGGTCCAAGACACCACATGAGTGGTACTGCAGCACAAGTACTGTAGTGCAAGGCTGGCATTCTTATAATCTACAACCCTAATTTATGAGCCACTAAAATATGGAATATTTCATCTGCCAATAAATCTGTCAAGTTCCTGTATATCATCATATAAATGTATGCTATTTATACTGCATACATACCAAGTCTTCATCCTAGAAAGAAGCCTGGGTTCTTAATTAAGGACTAAATTGTAAGAACTGCCAACAGCCAGACTGAGAGGAGAGCTGAAATCTCATTTTTATCTGAAATGACACACTAAACCAATGAACTGTTGATAAAAGGTTTATTTTTTTCCCCAACATAAAGCAGGTGAACTCAAAAAATAATTTAGTCATTGAGTAGTTTTTCTGTAAATATCAGCAAACAGTTTACTACTTATTAAAAGGGCCATACAAATAGTAATTTAAAAGATGTTAATTCAAAGCCATCCAGAAGGGAGGAAATTACCTTTGCTTTGTTTCACATGAATCCCATTTGGGCTTTCCTATTTTTCTGTGACAAATATGGATATAGGTTACCGATACAAAACCAGGAACAGCTCTCTGAGCAACAAACTCCTCCCTTCTTCAGAAGTTGATTGTGTAGAGATCATTCTTTTTAAAAAAAAGTCTTCTGGCTGTTGACCTTCATGCCCCAACATCAGAGGCTGTAGCTGGGTATCTGTAGCAATACAGTTTGTTGTCTGCTCCTCCACTCAGTAACAACTGATGAGAGAAGGAAACAGTGATTAATATCAGAACTAAGCAAAATAAGTACACAAGTTAAGGACTCAGTTTTTCTTTCCTTTATAAAAAGCAGCAGTGAATTATGAACTGTTAATGCATGACTAAATCCCAGAATCAGAGTACAGAAGCAACTTTGTCTCTTACTCTCCTCTTAAATTAGAATTGAAACTTGTGTAGGAAAGCTGCTAAAGCTTTTCCTGACTTTTACAGTGAACAGGAGCCACACTGAGAATTTTGAACATTCACAGAATGGGGGTTTTGGTAATTTTAAATATGTGTGTACCACTGCAGTAGCAGAACAGCTTGCTCTAGAGGATTCTACAGTTTCCCCTTCTACATGTACTGATGGCCAGGCCCCAGCTTTGCTTCATGCTTTAAGTCCACATGGTGGGAGAGGCTACCTTGGAACACGTGTTCTCTGAGTAAGGTGCAGTGCTGTTCTTGTCTCTTCTTGTTTAGAGAGACAAAAATGCTCAGTTAAAGCCACAGAGCTCCTGCTCCCACCTTTCCCCTTTGCAGAGTGTGGGGACACGCTGCAGTGCCTGGGACATCACCAGACATCAAACACAGCACAACTACAGCTGCCTGTTCTTTTCTAGCTTTAAGCATAAGGAGGTAGCAGCCCATGACTGCTCTTAGCTCTCTTCTTAAACATCATGCATATAAATCAAGTAACTTGCTCTTCAGATTCTTACCCCTGCTTCTGCCCAGTCCACGCACAAAACCTTGTCTTCATGAGCAGCCAAGTCATACAGAGGAGCTTTGCAGCTGGTGACAAACAGGTTTGAAGTTATGTGAGCAATCACCGACAACAACTGCTCCCAGGGAGAAATGCTATCCCAATGCTATCAAACAGATGTGATCAAGCAGTTATAAACACTTTGAGAGAGTACAGACATTGACCATCTGTGATGTTTCCTCTGCTTTCCCCAGAGCCAATCACATCAGTATTTTCCTCTCCTACATCCCCAAAGAGGAAAGCAACAACATTTTTCATCTACTTGCAAACAACTTGGAGACTGAAATTCAGTCACTTGTTGGGAAGAATTTATTACAGCTTCCTTCTTCCATGTGTAGATGCTGCTCAACAGCATAAGCTTTCCAGCCCTGTGGTAGCCTACAAGTATTTTTCTCCCTTTTATGGTTGACTTCCAAAACCTAGAGGGTTTTCACAAATGCCACAGGTGTTTCTACTGACTGACTGCTTTTTCTGTTTCATGAGGGGTAGCTCACCCTGTAAGCTTATGTGCCTTTGCACAACAACAAGCACAGGTTTATTTTACCTCCTTGTGTCCCAAAGCTTCACAATGTTGTCCAAAGAACCAGAGATCAGCTGGTGCTCGTGGGTAGGTGACCACTTCACAGATGTCACCCAGCCTGTGTGAGAAGTCAGAGACAGGAGAACCAAGGAGCCATCTGAATAGAAAGAGGAAAAAACACAGACATCAGCAGATGCTGAAACCAGCATTTGAAGATGTATACAAAATCCAGTGCAATTGCAGTTCAAGTATCTAAATAAAGTGAACAAAAATGTAAGCCACACAAGTTTTGGGGAAGAAATAAACCCAAAGAAAGAAACCAAACCAAAGAAAAAAGAAACCAACCTGAAACTGCTCAGAATGTATCTTCTTGTCACTAAACTTCCTTTTCAAAGATTTTTTTTAACCAACCAAAAAAATTATTTTTATTAGCAATATGTAATAGGCTGGTGAACTTTGGATTATATTTACAGAAGCTAAACAAGTAAATGTTAATTACTATTTGTGGCCTTCCAGTACCTACAAAAAGAGATATGTTCAAGGCTAGGCTGGGTGGGCTCTGAGCAATCTGCTCTGGTAGAAGGAGTCCCTGCCCAGGGCAGGAGGGTTGGAAGTAGATGATCTTTAAGGTCCTTTCCAACTCAGACCATTCTATGAAATGTGTCTGTGACAATAAATCTGATAGGCTCAGCCATAATATCTGTAATTCCATCTGTTTATGAAATATGGTACCATGTCCAAGTGACTACTGTTTCACTTTAATGGTTATCAGACCAGCCTCAGCCTGAACCTTACAAAAAAAATCCATTCTGCAACTGCACAGCTGACATTCATTAGTAAGTTAAAAAAAAAAGAATAGTTTCTAAATTCTTAGGTAAGCATTAAAACAAGTCTTGCACCAGAATACAGGAAATAGATGTAAGTTTTGTATTTAATAAAAGCCCCCAAATGGCTGGTTCCAAGCAGAGGGACCAGAAAAGTTTGTGAGATGTCTCTTGACAGGACAAAGTTCTGACTCTGAAGAACACCTTTGAGACCACCATGTTTAGCTCACCTTTGCTGCGAGGATCCCACAGCCTGATATGTCTGTCGGTGCTCCCTGATGCAAGGCGGCGACACAGGGGTGAGTAGGAGACAGAGTTAAACACTTTGTTTCCTGTCTGTCAGCAAAGAAAATAGTAACTAAGACAGGAGCTACTATTTTACACAGCTTTTTCTTTTTCTCTGAGCTGGACTTAGCTAACCTACAGCCCGAGTATAATGATCTCACCAAAGTGGATTTGAGATCTCCAGTCTCAGCATCCCAGAGTTTAATGGTGTGGTCCCATGATGCGCTGCAAATTTCTTCAGCATCTGTCCACAGCACAGAGGAGATGGCTTCTGTGTGGCCAGAGAGGGTTGCCAGGGGAGTCTAAAATACAATGGGGACAGATTTGAGTCAGTTATCAAACAAATAAAAGAGTCTGATTGTCCTGAGACATACCAGCAGTTTTAAAGTTACCTTTAGTAAAGAGAAATTATTTGCTGTGGCTACACTTCTAAAGAAAAATCCTGGACAAACCCAGAGCTCATCTTACCCTTGTTAGTCCAAGCTGTTCAGTTTTCTGCTTTTTCCGTGGTCTGTTAGCTGCTTCTTCCATTTCATCCTCTTCATCTGTAGGTACTGGGACAGAAGACAGGAGACTTGAGCTACAGATTGTTGAATTCCATCTCCATGTAAGTAATTAAGCAAATCCCCATATTTATGGTGCCTACAGCCATCATGCAGCTGATAACAAGATCTGAAACTGTGTAATTAACTAAACCAGTAACTCAGCATAGTGATGTATAACCTTACAAACTTACATCTTACCTGCAGACCAGATCTTTAACATCTTATCCCAGGATCCACTGCAGAACTGTATAAACAGAAACATTTTGTTAAATGTTGATTCAGATGGACCTTGGAAGAGAGACCTGCTTGAAAAATGGGTTCTGACACACAAGTAACAGTGCTGGGCTCCTAAAATCCCCCCCAAAATGTTTGGCATACATCAAATTATTCTTTCTACTTCCTTTGTAGGAAAAATATCTACAGAATACCTATTTCCTTCAGCACCAAAAAGTTTGACTTTAAACTGATGTTGAGTCTGATTATTGTCTGATATTGAGTCAAGCTGGGAGCAGTGACTCCACCTTTGGTAGGAGTGCTCATAACTGTTGAATTCCTGGGTGAAGGGAAAGAACCTCTTTATCACCTGCTTCTTCCAAGAACTCTGGAAATTTTTTTCCCACCAAAACTGCCATGAAAATTTAGGTCAAATTTGAAAATACTTCATTATAGCATAAAATTCTCATGCATTTAAATTTTAACTTGTTTTCTGAACTAAATGATTTTGTGATTCTATGGCTTAGCATTGATGTGACACTCTTAATCCTCAAAAACCACCACTCATAACAAAACTGGGAAATTATCACTTTGTCATAAAATCATGATGATGAATACCCATGCAAGGACAAAACCAGGATCTTTGAGGTACAGGCTGCTAAATCCCAAACCACTAAGGTTTCTTTCCAGAAGTCACTCACTTTGGTTCTTGTGCAATCAACAGCCACAGACTCGACACTGCCAGCGTGTCCCCTGCAGCAGTGAAGGGCTTTCACTTTGTTTTTCTCCACGTTCCACTCCCAGAGCAGGACAGTTTGGTCCATGGAAGCACTGAGTAACAGGCATGATAAACTATCTGAGGAAGAAAAAAGTTACACTCATGCCCAACTCAGCTTTCCAAGGTTTTTATAAATAATTATTCTAATCCTAGAGGAAATAGCAGATAGACAGAAACTTATATGTGCTTCAGTTTACATCATGTTGCCCTGCACGTACAGTTACTATAACTACATATACACCAGCATTTGCTAATGGAGACTGCAGGGTGCATAGAAAACAACCATCTTAAAGTGACTATATTCATTATTGTCAAAGGACTACTTTCTGCACACCGTGACTTAATTTCTTACACCACTGACAGAGATTTAAATAATTACATTTAGACAATTAAATATTCATAGTTAAGGAATGCTAACATTCCCTCCCCCAGTAAATCAAACTACTACTATCCCCCTGCTATATATACTAACCTTGCTTCACCCACGCCACATCCTTCACTACTTCTGTGTGCCCAGCTATTGTGGTGATGGATTTTCCTTCCACAGACCAGATCCGAGCAGTCTGGTCGTAGCAGCCAGTTAATATCCTACAGGTACAGCATTGGAAACATCTTTAAGACCAACAAATGTTTTTATGAAATAAAGCCTCAACCAGAAACGTGGCAAAACTATTAGCAGAGTAACCGGTTTAAAAGAAATAGCATGAAAGAGGAAAACATATCTTTTTGCTACATAGCAAAGCTTTGTTAAAGCCTTGCAACTGGGAGGCCAAGAGTACAGGCTAGAAAGACAAGCAGTGAGAGTACTGCATGTTCTGGTTGATGTGACTTAAGATTCCTTACACAATTTACATAATTCAAAACTCAATTTGTTAGTTTTACTATGTTGCCAGAGGTTCTCAAAGCATTTTCAAATCTCTACTTAATATATGAACGTTACCAAGCTCATTGGGAAATAAATGTGAAAATTCAGTAGAAAAAGGCAATTATGCCTCTTTGGCTTTTTTTCAGGAAAATCTCTGGAGAAAGGTAAGCTATTCTATTTGTTGCTGATGGGTGTCATGTTGGAAGTCAAGGGTTTAAGCAAAAAAGAGTAATGAGGAAAACTTGTTTTCCTTTAAGAAAAAGGATACTAAACAGCATTTATTTTGTTCATTTGTACAAGCAATATCTCAAGTTCAGTGTCTCTAGCTGTTTTCTACCTGTGTTAAAGTCACTGTTGTGACAGTATAACAAGCAAACTGCTTACAAAAGCAAGTACCTGACTTGACAGGTTAAAAAAAAAAAGCAAAGAGGAAAAAAAAACCCACCCAAGGGATTATTAAAGAGAAAATACCACTCTATTTGATACCAGGGAGGAACATGAATAAGCAAGACAAAACTTAGAACTGGCTTAGTGTGGTACCATTCTTCAGTGGCTTGAACAGAACTGATCCAGTCATCGTGGAAGATGCATTCTTCTGGCTGAGGGGCCATGTATTTCTCCACATACTCTATTTCCACCACTTCTTCCTGAGCTCACAGACAAAATACTTATTTAGTGATGTAGCATGGTTTTGGGTTTTTTAATCACTTAACAGTAAAATTTAACTGTAGTGTGGCACAAATATACAAGTTTATTGAGCAAAGGTCTTGGTATCCAAGTTCTTTGCCACATCAGTAGAACAAAAATATTTAGGAAAAAAAGTGTGAATTACATTGCTTTCCATCTTTTTATCAAATTACTATTAATAGCAAGCTGGAAGCAAAAGCAAGTGATTTCAGTCTTCTTACATTTCTCTTCTTCTACATTTACTAATACAAAACTGGTGTCTAAAACACTGCAACATTTTCTAGAGGTAATATTAAACATTCCCATTATCCCCCACCATAAGAGACAGGAATGTATTCAGTCCAATGATGAACTGAATAAGAGAAGAATTTCCCTCCGAACTGTACACAGACAACAGATTGGATAATATCCTTGCACTGCTCTGTCTGCAGTCTCTAATCACTGCAGTTTGTAACAGATTTAAAAATATAGGGAATTCTCCTGGGAAAGAAAAGAAATGAAACTGAGCAAGGAAATCTACCCAGCCAACAGTGTAATATCCAAATCAGATTGAAGCAAACTGGCTAAGTATGTTCTACTGCCCAAGAAGGAGAGACACTGAGTATGACTTACTGTGGAAATGTTTTCCATTTCCATGTGCGTGACCAGCGGCAACCGCAAGAACTGGCCATTGATAAGGAAGTCAAATTCCACATACTTGTGATCCTCTGAAACAAACGGGGAAAATCAATGTTCAGGTGTCACTATTTATTTGTCACTGTCAAGAATGGTATAATTTTGTGAATGGTTCAGGAAATGGAGCCAGGAAGAGTTTAAAAAAGACCCAAACATAAACAACCCCCAAAACAAATGACAACAAGAACAAAAACCCCAACCAATTAGTTTCTTCTCCCAGTTTTAAGTGGCCTTTACTTCCATAGGATTATTTAAGAGGAAGGAAAATTTGCTGTTGGGGTTCAAAGAGTTGTTTGCCTCTTATTGTATTTTCTCTGTAGCTCTGTGTAGTCAAACCCCAGTGGTGCTTCCTGACTGTTCCGTAGGTGCCATTCTCATTACCACCAGCTAGAGCCCTGTATTTGTGGCAACAGTAGGAAAATCCTAAGAACTTTTGGTTCGTATTTCTCCCTTCATAACGGCATAAATGACAAAGGCTCTGCATTTTGGCAGAAGCACTGCACTGTGGACCAGTTTTCTGTTCAGAATTGTTTGCAATGTCACGGGTTGAAAGCAACTTGCAAAAGGTTCAAGAAGCAGGGTATAATACCACTGACCCAGTTTCTTATAGAAAATGGGATTTTCCAACAACATCGCACAAGTGGCTTTCCCAGATCAGCTTTCAAGTCAGTCGGCCCATTTCAGCACCGACAGAATAGCTGAGTTTTCTTAAAGGCTGTTATAACAAACGAAACCTCTCGTTTCATTAGATCTTGTGCCAGGTTTGGAGCAACACTTCCATTCCCATCTGCTGCGGCAGCCTGGCCTGTGGTGCCGGGCACACAGAGCATTCCAGCATGTGGTCGATCTCTCTGGGAATGCCCGGCAGCGCCGGTACCGCAGCGTTTCAGATCAATTCCAGGATTGCCTCACGGCAGGCAGCCGGGCCAAAGCGGCGGGGCAGGACCGGCTCGGGGCCCCGCGGGTGCCGCCGGCTGTGACAGCCCGCGCGGGGCCGGGCCCGGCCTGGGGACACGGGGCACGCCGGGCTCCGAGGGGCCGCCCCGGCCGCGGCACCTACCGTGCGCTGCGGCCAGCAGCTTGTTGATGAGGTGGCTGAGGTCGGTGGTCTCGGAGGTCGCGGGCACCGAGAAGGGCACATCCTCCACGGCGAACCTGCGGGCACAGCGCTCCGTTACCGCCTCCGCGTCACCCGCTCCCGAACCCACCCCCGGCCCGGCAGGGGAGGCCGCTCACCTGCGGTTCTCGGTGCGGAACCGCGCCGTGAGCTGCGCCATGGCTGTCGCCGGCACCGAGCACGTGTCGCGGCGCGCCCCGGCCGAGCCCCCCGCGGGACCGCGCGCCGCCCGCGTGCCGCGCGCCCGCCGCGCTCCCGAGAGGCCGCGCGCCGCCGCCTTCCCGGCGCCCCCCGCGCGCCCCCGCCCCGCTCCGCGCTGAGGGCGGGCGCGCGTGCGCGGAGCGGAGGCGCGCATGGCGGCGGGGCTGCGGGAGCCGAGCCCAGGTGGAGTAACGCGGCTCCGGCATCTCCCCCCGGGTCGCCGCGACGGGGCCCCGGCCGGTGCTTCCCGCCGCCCCCGCCGCGGGGCTGTGGTGCCGAGGGGTGCGACGGGTGCGGGCTGAGGTGCCCTCCGCGCTCCTCGGGGCTGGGGCGCGTTCCGGGGTCCCTCGCAGGTGCGGGAGCGGTTCCTGGGGACGCTCCTGAGGGCGGCCGCCCCGGGCTGTGCCTGTGCTGTGCCGGGCTGTGTCTGGGCAGTGCCCGGGCTTTGCCGGGCTGTGTCAGGGCTGTGCCCGTGCTGTGCCGGGCTGTGTCAGGGCTGTGTCCGGGATGTGTCAGAGCTGTGCCGGGCTGTGTCAGGGCTGTGCCCGTGCTGTGCCGGGCTGTGTCAGGGCTGTGTCCGGGATGTGTCAGGGCTGTGCCCGTGCTGTGCCGGGCTGTGTCAGGGCTGTGTCCGGGATGTGTCAGAGCTGTGCCGGGCTGTGCCCCTGCTGTGTCCGGGCTGTGCTCGGGCCGGGCAGTGCCCCGTGTGCCGCCCGGGGTCGCTGGAGCGGTGGTCTCTGCTCGGAGTCACTCGGGTTGTGTTTCTCTGCACGTCAAGCGGCACACCCACAATAAACTGCCTACTGGAAGTAATAAACCCAACGCGCGGTGGACTTAAAAAGAAGCTGCAAGTGAGTTTGGTGTTCTGGGCGAAGGCTGCTTGTGTGAGGACATGCTGTGTGCTTGCGCTGTTTATAAAATTTTTTCCCCCACCTTTTTGACAGTTGTTCGTGGCCTCTGGGAGCAGCCGGGGTTTCCCTGAGTGGTGACTCGGTGTTGGAGCGGGCGGGTGCTGGGTGTTTGCTGTTTCGTGAGGCTCTGAAATCTCATCTCTTTCTGAAGCATACTTCACAGACCTAGCGTTGTTTGTCAGCGAAATTGACACAGGGTAATTTTCCAGCTATTGGCGTTGTCTTCCAAAAACTGACTTGAGAATCCTTTTATGTGTGAGTCCCCAGATCATCTCTGTATTCTTAACAGCATCTGCCTCCTCTTCCGTGATAGAGATAATGCTAAATCTCAAACTTAGTACAAGCTGACAAAGCTAATTGTAACTCCTTTACTGGGAAGTATCACTATGTCCTGATTTCCTCCCTGATATGTTTTGCTGTAATTCACGCCCTTGTGAATTTGTTGTAGAGAAATGTCCTCAAAGGGAGCTTTTTCAGACAGTGATTTTTGATTGCTGTAAGCTATGCAGTTATCCAAAGTCTTCTTATAATCTTGTAGAAAACTCAAAAGAAACTGACGGTGAAGCATTCAATTGTATGTATTTTCTGTTAAGTATAACCAGCACCCTGCATACAGTGCTCATGTGGTTATCATGTTTGCCCGTGGTAGCAGTTTCTGTGGCTGCTTGCTGTCTTTGTAGAGGTGAACCTGGGACAACAATGGCCATAGATTTCCCTTTTCTTGAGAAAAGGGCTTCCCAAATGGAAGCAGGGTGAAGGAAATAGACCTGTGGCATTAAAATACCCTAACTCATGTGTTGGAAATGGCCCTGGAATACTGGAATCGGAAGCAGCCTATAAAGTGGTGGGAGTGGAGCTGTGTTAAGGCTAAAGCTGAGGCACAGTGATCTGCCTGTGTGCTTTGAGGATGCAGCTCTTGTTCCCACTGTACACTAACGTTAAACTTCCACATTTCTCCTTCAGCCACCTGTTAAACGTGTGATGCCCTGGTGTTACAGTGGGAATTTTTGTGGTGCTCACTTAATGTTTATGAGGTGATACTTACTTGTTATTTACACGTTCCTAACAAATATTCCTATACTTACGTATACATAAATATACAGGATTTAACTCTCCTGTTTGGAGAATTCTTCAGCAATATTTATACAACTGTAAGATCCATTAACTGTGCATGTACTTGTACACCTCTGTAGAAGCATATTTCTTTTAGACAAAAAATAATAATTTTTGTTTGTGGTTGCACACAAGCACTTGGGTTAATGAAACCTGGATGGTTAAACCATGAAGTTGATTTTCCAAGTGGTGTGTGTGCCAGTGGTTTGCCTAGGTTACAACACTGATCCGACAAAATCATGGGGCAAAATTGTACCACAGGGATTATTTTAAGCACAAATATAAAATATATGGGCTGCCTATGAAAGGAAGCTGGATAAATATCACTGTGTATTTACCTCACTGCTGGATTTTTCCCCCTGAGCTTTGTTATTAACTATTGTTAGCTACAGGATGTTGGGCTGCTGGGGTCATGGTGTGTCCCCATAGAGCTGTCCTTGTGTTCTGTTGTTGGGTTCCAGCATGCTCAGAGTCCGTGTTATCGGTATCTGGAACAAACTCAGTTTATCTCAAAGAACTAAATGTGCTGCTTTTGCAAAACTGCTGTCTCTTCTTTACATCTTTGAGCTGAGAGGAAATGGTTGAGTGATGATGAAATCTGGTTTTCTGGGTTTTTTTTCCATTTGCTGCTAAGATGCTTCAGACATTTTAACTGAAACGTCTTATAATTGTTCTCAGATCCAAAGCTCAAAAATATTTGGTAAACATGAGGTAACTTCATTTGGAACTTGGTCTGGAGTGTCATCACTTGAAAATTGAATGGAAAAATAAATCTGCTTTAGATTAAAGTATTAATATATTGAGCATATGAGCTGCTTAACTTCTCAATGTTGTTTGTATCAGCAGGATGCTTTATTCAGCTTCAAAAGCCAAGGAGATGTGGATTTGCTTTGCCTTTGTGTCCTTTATACCTTTGCAAAGCAGAATAAATCTGTGCTTTAAGAGTTGTAGGGTTCTTTTGAAGTTACTCTCTAGCCTGTTACAGTCTCCTTGCAAAAGCTGTAAACAGTTGAAATTCCAGAGCCAAGAAGGTCCATCTTGAGGAATTTGCTTGCGTGGTGTGGTGAAGAAGATACAGCTGGTAGGAGTCATGTGCTAATATAATGCAGCCTGTCTTTAAAATAAAATACTGAAGGGAAAAATCGTGACCACCCTTCCCCCTCCTTCACCCCAAACTACAGGAGTTTTCTGCTGTTCAGTTGGGTATGTTGTGTGTGTAGTCTTATAGATGTAAACTCTTGTTAGGCAGGGGCCAAGTTAATTGTCATTTTGTCCTGCTGCTTGTGAATGTTTGGGATTGGTTGCTGCTTTAAAGGGTGTGCTGTGTGCATGAGAGCATTGTCCTGTGCATGTGGCAATTCACTGTCCAGTATTATCTGTCTGTTTGAAGGTTTGCAGTGGGCAGCTGAGTATCTTGAAGCTTCCTTTGGGATAGGAGGTAGATCTCTGGAGTGCTGGGAACTCTTTTTGTCTTCCACCACGTGATTAATGCCAAATTTTGTTTTCCATATCTGGTGGTTTTTTTCTGCCCGAAGCATACCACTGTAGACTAACAATAGTAATTTTATTTCTTTTACATGCTGTCTTATAAGCCTTTAAAACAAATTGATTTGCTTCAAGATGTCTGCATGACAAAGTTGCATAATGCAAATTCTGTCTGGTGATTATGGAAGAAGGTGACTAATGTATTTATAAAGCACTGCTGGCATGTGCCTAAATATCAAGTGTTCTCTGGATGTGTGTGGTTGTTAGTTCAGTGCTTTTGGACATATTCAGATGAAAATCGTGGGAGGGTGTATGTGTGTTTTGTATCTGTGTATGCAATGACAAATCAAGCAAATTATCTCATGTAAAAGGCTAAGCTCTACTCCTGGAGCAGCACACTGGAATTTTTCTGCAGTGAGTAATAATGTGATAAGGAGGCAAGGATTTCTGGAGAGCTTTGCTGTTACCTTGCAACAGCTTTAGAACTTGTAACACTGAGTTTGTAAAACATGAAGACAACACCTGCAGCAATCTCCTGGCAGAAGGTTAAAATGAGCTTCTATAACCTTTTCAGGTCACCTTGTAATGGAAGAGAGTGGAGCTGACCATGATATTGCTATGGAAGGATCTAATGATTTGTTCATAGGCAGCTGTAATGCTACAGGAGAGTCAGAAACAAATGATCAGATTTTTCAGGTGAGCTATGAATGCTTTGTCCTTGTAGATGCTTCCTTTACATCCACTCTGATGAGTTTCAAATATGCTATTTCATCAATGCAGGGTTTTTTCTTGCCCTTAGAGTAATGCATCATGTCTTTTAAGAATGTGCATCCTTCCCTTGGGTTCCTGTGCCATTCAGTTTTGAACTGATGAATATCCAGATGTTACATGTAATGACAACCATCAGTGATTATTTCCTGCTATGGTGCTGAGGAAATGAATGTTTTATTTTGTTAACTCTTTAAAAAAGAATTCTTTGTGACATGTGTTGGAGTAGGAGAGGTTTAGAACAGGTGAAAATGAGGTGGCATTGCTTAGTGACCAAATGTGACAAATAAGGAGTCCAGGGATGCAGGACACCTGTGTATGCATTGAGGGAGAGGAGTCTTTCATGTATTTTTAATTAGATATTGCCAGATCATCTTATGTGGGGAGATTTCTGTGCATGAATCCTCTTCTGCAGAATGTTTTTCTGACATGAAATGTCATTCAGGTAGTGATTTACTTGTGTGCTCATGGTCTGTGCACAATGGCTTTAACACAACAGGTGCCACTTGTTTGGTGCTGCTTTTCTGGTGTAGTTCACTGTAGACAGTTTCAGCACAGAGAATTTATACCTGCAGAATTTTTGATGGGGCTATTTAGATCGAATCTGACTTTAGATAAAATTTAGAAACACTTTTCCTCATTCTTTGATTTGTAGTGTATTAATTTTTATTGCAAAAACATCAGAGTTGTTTGTGCAGTTGCTGCAAGAAATAGAACAAATTGCAGCCCTTCTTGCATTGGCCAAATGACACCTTGACATGTTATTGTCACAAGGACTGCCTATTTTTCCATTATTTTACATGCTTAATGTTTTTGTTGTCAGAGTTTCCACAAGACAAGTATTTGTGCCTATGCTCTTTAGTTTAATGAAAATGGCATGTACTCTAAGACTTTGGTTCTACAAACTTGATGAAGATACACTCTATTTTTTTAAGATTTTGAAACTCTGATTCTTGACCTTATGCTGTACGATTCCTGCCCTTGAATCGGAGGTTGTGTTGCTTGTATTTCTTCTGTTGTAAAGAATTTTTAAAATGTGTAGAGATTTTTTTTCTTCATAGCTAAATGCATGTATGGAAAGGCCAAGTGGAAGAGTATCTAGGATTTCAAATCAAGTTGGTGAATATTTTACAGTTTTGTTTTTGGTATAAGTCTCAGTTTCTGGGCAGACTTGAGGTGTTTTAAAGTGATACATGGTTTTTGGGGAGTAGATTTTGAGCGACAGGGATTTTCTTTTGTCTTAGTAGAGAGACTTCATTCTAGGAAGCAGGAATAAGAATGGGAGTAGAAAACAAAAGTGGAACTGCTAGTGTTAGCTTCTTGGTCCAGAAGGACAAGAGCTCCTCTGAGAATACACTATAGCGCTCTGGTTTTAAATGTTCTTTTCTCTTTCTTGTTTTTGTTTTTTTTTTTTTTTTCCCTTCATAGAAGTTGCTGCTCAAAGTACATTTTACTGTTTTTCCTCTGTGAAAGCAACTGAGGTGCATGGATTCCAGGGATCTATTGTTCGGCCAGAGCGACTCTCCCCCAGCCCTGCCCATCGCAGTCCCCCTGTCGGGCAGCCCTCCCCAGGCGCGGTCCTGCTCTGCCGAGGAGCTGCCCGGGGCAGAGCAGCCCAGGCAGCCGCTGTGTGAGCTGCAGCCCCTGGGAGGGCCCGGTGCACCCATGGTGAGTGTTCACCCAGGGCAGGCAGCCCTGGGGCTGTGTTCACACACCAGGGAGCTCGCTGAAGAGCTCTCTTACTGGTGGTTTGGTGTAGCGACAGCTGATTCAGACCTTATATCTAGCAACAAGGTGGAACTTTTCAGTGGTACAGTTCATGCTCCAGTTGCCCTTCTTCAGGTAGGCACATCCTGTCTGCAACCATTACTAATTTTAAACTGATGTCTTTTGTCACTATTGAGCCCAGATGCTGCAGTGTGACAAGATCTTGTATTTCTACTGCTGCTGCTTTCTCTATATTCCCTGGATAAATCTCTGTTTTTTGGGGGGAATCAGAACATTAGCAGTAAGCTAAGTCATTATGTTTCACCTTTCTCCCTCAATTAATTTTCTTAAAATGTTACTTTGTAATTTGTAACACCTACTTTGTAAAAAAGGTAACTCTCTCACCCAGAGTCCTGTGTAATTATGTCCTGTGTAAATATACCATGATAAGTTTTTCAAGTTTTTCAGAATCCCAGATGATTGAATTTGTATTGTTTTTTTAAGCCCTGGGACTTTTCTTCTCTCTGCTTTTGCATGAAATGCTGCCCATAGAGGTCAGTTTCTTAGAAGTAAAGCTCACAATTTTTATGTTATTATTAGTTCTGCTAGTCCATGAATGGAGTTACAGTGAATCCAACTATGAATGGCTTTCAGGTATTTGTGTGTAATAGCAGAATTTTCAGTTTCAAAAAAATGTGTAATTCATTGTAGAATCAGGTAAAGTACTGTTTTGTTTTGTTTGTTTTTTTTTTTTTCTTTCTTTCTTTAAAGACCTATTTTAAAAGGGGAAAGTAATTTTAAGAAATTGACAATAAAGAGACAGTTTGCTTATTATGTAAATTCAAGTAAATATACAGTCCCTAACTCTAAGCAAAATATTTCCTGTTCTGGTAATAATCAGACCCAGTCATGCTGCAAGATCACCATACAAACTGGAACCATTAATCCTTCTGTGTGACTGCCTTCCAGATGATTGTTACCAGCCAGTCAGAAAATGGGCAGGTGCTGCATGTCATTCCTTCTGCCCAGCCAGGAGTGACCCAAGTGATTATTCCTCCAGGTCAGCTTCTGGATGTGACCAGCACACAGGGTGAGTTTAACCTGTGGGACTTGAGGGTTTGTGCTCCTGTGACTAAGCTCATCCTCCATGGTCTTTTTTAAGCACCTCTTTTCCTTTCCTTAGTTATAAGACAGAATGCACCCTGAACCTGCTTTCTGATTGTGAATCTGGTGCCTCCCACACCACATTTTCTGCTGGGCAAAAGCATAATGAAAGCTTATGAGAGCTATTATGCCCCCTTTCTGAAGGGCATGTGATGGGTAGATTAGATTAACATATAAAGCACAGAGTTGTTTCTTGCTTTATTTACCTTTAATAAGGATATTTGTGCCACCAGCTGTACTATTGGCTTCAAATGTTCAGTATTTGTTTACTTCATTGTGAGTGAAGTAGTTAATTTCTGTAATGCAGACAGGCCAGAAGAACATTAAATCTTCTGTTCCAGACATCACTGGTGATGATGCGTCTTCTATGAAGCCAAGAATGAATCATTTAGGTACAAATTCAGTTTCCAGTCAAGGAAAATAAGATGTAACTTTCCATTCATTGGGATGTGTTAGTTGTCACATTTTAAGCATGTGCTGAGATACACTGGAAGCCAAATTTTCAGGTTTTCTCTAGAAAATGGACATACTGAAATCTGAAAGCATTGATTATTGATCCGCAATCCTTGGTGGATGGCAGAATGCTGTGTACTAGGTTGCATTCACAGAGTGAGACTGAGAACAAGGTGGTCGCATTTTGTTAAACTCTCAAATGTTTTTTAAACTGTTTTTTCCTTCTCTCTATAAAGTTGTCAAGATTGGAGCACTGGCTAAGTGCTCATGTGGAATGATAGCTCAGAAAAAGAGTAGAGTCCTGGTGCTGGGTGAATAGAAGAAAGATTTGGCATTCAAGCAGTGATCTAGCTCTTTTCACTTAGGGTTGCAATATGTTTTCCTGACCTTGCATTGAAAGACTTGTTCCTACCCTAATGCTCAGCCTTCCCTCCCTCTCCAGCTCTTTCAGGGGTAAAACCAGGTTTGATTACAGCAGAGTCTTACTCTACTTTAAAGCTGACTGGGAGCCTTTAGTTACAAAATAATTGCTGCTACTCTTTGTAAGCACTAAGTTGAAATACTAAATAGTAGTTTTGCATTTCCATTTTAGACAGTTGGGAAAACTTGCCAACAGTTTACTGTGGAGGTAGAAGAGAAAGGAGAGTGGCCTGTCAGCTCCTGAGTTTCACTTGTCTGCACATGGTGGTAATGCCAGAATGGTGCAGACTTCAGAGTAGCCTGTAGTGTCTTAAGGGCACGTCCCTGCAGGAGGAACCAGTGCTTTGAGCCAGAGTGGTGTTAATCCAAGTGCACACTTAGGAATCTTCTTATGGAGCTTTGTGTGCATCCATTTCTGTACTGTGTCAATAGCTTACCACTCTCTCTGGATGAGGGAAAGAAGCTTTCATAACTGAAGGGCAAAAATCCCTCATCTAAAGAGACCTTATGTGTTTTTGTTGAGACCAAAATATTGAATGTCTGTTTTCACAGTTTTCCATTATGTTTTTGTTTTACTGTACACACAGGCTTCAATCTAAGAGCAATTTTTGGCTTGTGGATTGCTCCCCATTACCAAGAAAGGCTAAAACATTTGTTCTAACAGCATGTCAGATTCAATTACAAGAGGCCTGTTTTTCTTGTTTAAGTGTTCTTTTCTAAGTACAAAGCAATATCATTACCTCATTTTTTCTTGTTTTAAAAGCAACCAGTGTGTGACTTGCAGCTGAACTAAATACTTGTGCAATCCTATATGGATTCCTGAAAGGAGAGTAATTTGCAAATTGCTCTGATTATTTACCTTCACAATTACCATAGTCATTAAATATAAGCAGCCTTACCAAGTGTATCTTCATATGTGTGCCAGTGTGAGCACTGGAGCACATGGAGTTTGAGCACTGATTCACAACTGTTAGACTACTTTATCATCTATTAAATTTCTTTCCTACATCAAAATGCTTACTTCAAATACAAAGTTTGATCATAGCTTGTTTTTCCTCATTCTATATTCAGTTATTAATCAGAAAGCTGATTTTTTTTTTTTTTGGTAAAGATATTTCAGAAGAGAAGTGTGGTGATGGCAATCTGCAGACTGTGGTGGTGGCTTCCATAGCAGACAGTGCAAGCAGTTACATTCTACATCCACAGGCGTCTCTCACTGTATCCAAAAAAACAACCACCAGGTAGGTCAGGGGTTAAAGGATGAACAATCACTTTGATGCAGTGTTAGCACTGCCTTTTTTTCTTGCAGTTTGTTTTTGCAATGGTTATCACAAAATTACCATGGAAAAGGTTATGAACACACAGTGTACTGAATGTTTGGAGGACTTGAATGTAGAAACCAGTGGGGT
Organism: Melospiza melodia melodia; assembly: GCF_035770615.1. NCBI lineage: Eukaryota > Metazoa > Chordata > Aves > Passeriformes > Passerellidae > Melospiza > Melospiza melodia. The sequence continues at coordinate 26,107,449 of NC_086201.1, read as the reverse complement.
TTTTTAATACTTTTATTCACTGTAAGTTATTTTAACAATGAAATAGAATATGAAAATGAAAACCACAGGTTTTTTAAGGCATGTTAATACAATATCCATAGTTTGATCATATGCTCTAGGATTATACATAATACACTGATTTGATCTTGCCTGTAGTTTAGATTAAGTTGTTGCTTTTCTGAATATCTGTATAGACTTCTATTATTTTTTTTTTCAGGGCAGTGGAAGATTCTTTTCCCATCCCTCTTCAGCCATTGCCACTAAATACGCCTGCATGGGCACGCCGTCTCAGGAACTGTGAGGTGGGTCACAAAGAATTCTGACAGAATGTTTTATCATCTACCTCTGAGACACTGTTCCTGTTCCTTGAAAGGAATAATTTATTGCTGTAGAAGTGTTCAAGCTTCTTGGTATATAACACTGGTACTGCTAGCACAGTTAAACACATAAAATGCTGTGAAATCCCTCTCTATTTTGAGAATTTTAGAATAACTGACCATCAACTGCTCCTGAATTAAAAGAAGTGGTGCTGAAAACCTGATACCTTGTAGTGCTGGGAAGAGCCATTATGTGCCACATGTTGTTCAACAGGGTTTGCTGTTGAATGACAGAGCAAAATTTGCTGACTTCTGCAACTGTCCATGTGGTTTGTGTTATCACATGGAAATCAAAATCCATGTGATTGGCCAGTGTCAAGTCTGAGGTGGGAAGTTTCTTGAGACCAGCTACCCCTTCCTCCTGCTGCCAGACTCTTCCTGACAGATGTTTATTTTACTTTCTCTTAATACTTTTTAAAAGGAAAGCTTTTAAATACTCCATAGATGCGTAATCTCTTTAGATATTTCTCCCATTATTTTTTCTATTGGCTTGGCCACTGGCAACTAGAAGTTTGAGGGACCTAGACATTGAATTTCTTTCTGTATCTGCTTAGAAACAATTTTAAAATTAAATATATTAATCTATTCCTTTTGTATTATGCCATTTATTTAATACAGGTGGTACCATCCACTCTTATGTCCACATAAATGTTAAGAAGTCAGAAAATTCTTAGCTTGAATTCTTCCATGGTGGAGATACCATTTTTATAGAAACAGTTGCTTAAATCAGTTCGACAGTTAGTTCATAAAATTCACTGTGTTTTTAGCACTATGTGGTAGATTCTTTCCTGTCTTAACATCCATGTGGCTTATCTGAATCATTTATAATTGGTATCATAGTATCAGAGGACTTAGGATCTGCTTTGTCTCTCTATTACAAGAAATTTCACCTACCGTGATTAAAATTCACAGTGACATTTATAGAAAGGTTCTTCTTTTTAAAGAAAAGGAAATACAAATAGTGTCTATTTCAATATGTTCTGAGGACACAAACATCTCCCTCTGCTGTTCAGCAGAACTGTTGCCTGTAAGCATTAATCCTCCCTGATCCACCAGAGAGTGCTGGGATGTATTGTGCCTTTTTTTGGGCATAAGCTAGAGACACTGGGATTTTGAGGTGTCAATTATCTTTCAGGTGTCAAAACGTTTTGTTACTAGTAGCAGAATTGAAGGGTCCTACTGAAATTTGGAGATCCAGTTTGGATATGTCAGCTCACAATTCCCCTCTTTGAGTTGTCTGCCAGAATTGAAACAAGCTTAAAGCAGTTTTGCAGTCTCTGTGACACACAAGGTGTCAGCAGGGGAAGCCACTGCTCTCCTAAGGCCAATGACTCCTTGGGCAGTTGGGACTGTGGGCAAACACAGAGCAGTAAAAGCTGGCTGCCTCGAAATGTTCAGCTTACACTTGCTGTGTCTGGACTGCAAAGTGCCTCTGTACCCTTTCCTCAAGGAAATCTGCAGTCTTGATGTGTGTACTCTAGGGTTAGCTTTTATGTACTTTGCTGAGGCAAGGCCAGGGGAGGAAGAAGGAATCACTCAATTTTTTGGCTTGAACCTTGGAGTTAAAGGGCTGAAGAGCATGTGATTGCTTCAAAGTAATTACATTGTTGCAGAGTTAATTTAAACAGTTTCTTCTAATAACTTGTATTTAGTTTTCAGTGGTCTGATCAGAATGCATTTCCTGCATGTATCAGCCTACTGAAATAAAATGTAATTAAAACTGCATTAACTAACCATACAATTAAATTTAAAACGACATTAATTAACCACTATTTGTCTGAGGAAGGTACTCTTGTTTGTCCATTTTTTTCCTACGTGCTGTATGGTTTTCTTCTTGTCCTCCTCCTCCCCTTCCACCAGTTTAGGGAAAATTATCTAACTTGGGCAAAAGCCAGAATAGGAGAGAGTTCTTTAACTGTTTTTGCTACTTTTCTGGCACAACAGTTTTGTCAGTCTTCTCATCTTTCTAGAATAAAGTCAGTGACCTATTTTTAGTGACAGATATAAGGTATGGGTAAAAAAAACCAGCAGGTTTTGCAACATTTATTATGTGCAGTGGTGCTGTAATCCCTCTTCTGAAAGGCAACATCCCAGACTTCTGGAAAGAAAGAAGTTCTGGTACTTCTCAGGCTGCTTTCCTTCTCCTGAATTTTTCAGATCAAGTTTTGTTCAGAAGTATTATTTATAACTTCTAGCTAAACAATTGCCAATGTCTCTTGCTCCCACAGCCGTGTGAGTGCAGCCTGTGCAGACATGGTCAGCTGCTGCAGCAGTGCCTGCAGAGCAGTGAGCTCTGAGGTGTGAGCAGCTCGTGTCCCAGTGACTCTCACCCGCTGCACACACAACCCTCCGTGTCTGCCCTTGCACCAGCAGCAGCAGCAGCACTGTGCTGGCCCAGTTCAGTCACAAGATCGTCACTGGTTCATTGTTGACTTCAGGTCTTGCTAACCACAGACATTCTGTTTTTCTTAGATAAGTGTGAGGCAGGTTTTAAGCAGTTGTTGCTAAGGTATCTGTTGATAACCTTGGGCAGACACTGTTGCTCTTTTGTTGTCAGTGTTATTTAAACATCTAGCTGTTCTGTCAGTGAAGGTGGCAAATCAATCAGACCTTAGTACTCATTCACCATGTGTTTTTCCTGCTGTTAACACTGTAAGACTGAGCTGGCAAACTACTCTGGCTGTTACAGCTGCTTGGCCAGCCTGACCCTCAGCTGCATATGAACAGAAGCAAGTGTTGCATTCTGAGTTTGGATGAAAAGTTCTTCTCTCTTCCAGTAATTTTATTGCTTGTTGGCTGGCCTTGGCAGACCAGCACCGAAACAACTGCGATGGAACTGAGTAGCTGGAGTAGGAACTACTGAGTAGCTGGATAACTTCTTTGAGTCAAGTTAGATGCAATTTTTGTGGAGTTGCCCTGATATTAGCAGAGTTAATGAAACCATCCTCAGTTTGCACATGGCAAATCTGGTATAGTAAGTTTCTGTGTAATGCTGAGAATCAAGAGTGCCTCAAAGGCTGGGAGGGATGTTGTGTAAGACATTCATTTCAGAGTTAGTGCACTAAGTAGGTGAGACAGTTACTGGTGGTATGGGCAGGTGCAGTGTGTGTTGCAGTAGATGCAGAGACAATTATTAGTGATTCAGAGCTCCTCTATGGCGGTCAAGTGAAAACCTTAATCTAACACTAATTTGTCTAGTCAGTGACTGCAACAGAAGTATGTGTTGGTAGTAAACTACGGGAGTGAAGTTGTCCTCTGGAAATCAGAGTTGACAGTGACTGTAACCTTTTTAGGGCTCTTGGTGTTCTCAGGGTCTTGAATGACTGACAAACTCCTGACCTCAGTGGGGATTGCTCTTCTGTTAGATCCTATGATAAATCTCTTCATGAGGATACTACTGTGGGGACAAAAAACATGGAGTGCCAAAAATCTGTGCCTGTGTTCTCAGCTGCCGGAGTCCCTGAGTGCTTTCATGCGTAGCGTTAGCAGTCAGCTGGGTGAGTAACGCTGTTGTTTCCCGTCCTTTCCACGCAGAGAATTGGGGACTCGTACCGCGGCTATTGCGTGAGCGAGGCAGAGTTAGAGAGCGTCCTGGCGCTGCACAAGCAGCAGACACAGAGCGTGTGGGGCACGCGCCAGTCTCCGAGCCCCGCCAAACCCGCCACACGCTTGATGTGGAAATCCCAGTATGTCCCATATGATGGGATCCCCTTTGTCAATGCAGGTAACTAACTTTTGTTTTAATAACTACTTGCAAAATTTCAACATCACCTCCCAGCTGGCCGCAAAGAAGAATCTTTATGTTGTTCCTTAGTTCTGATAAGGTTGAGACACAAACATAAAAAAAGGAGCAGCTTGCACACTGCTGTGAGAGTCTGAAGGAGATTGTTTCCTTTTTTGTGTTTTGCTGTGATTGTTTCCTTTTGTTCTTTAGAGATTAGCTAAGTACCATTTGATGGGAGTTCTTGTGATGAGATCTTTAGGGAGAGGTCTCATTTGCTCTATTGGGATCTGAAAGGTCTTGTAAGGGTAAGAGCTTGTTCGATTATTCTTGCCTAACTTGAAGATCTTTAGAAGAGTTTGTTGCACAAGAGTCAATAAACTATTTAAATTGCAAACATTAAAGTAATAAATAAATAAATTCAAAATGCCAAACAAACAAGCAAGATAATCATCAACAGACCTCAGCAGAGAGACTTTTAGCATTTGGGGTTCTTTTTGAAATGTTCATGCAGACTTCACAGCTTGGTAGTTACATATTTAGCTCATGCAGTACATACGTGAAATTGCCAAGAGTTTAATTTGGATATAAAATGAACGGGCTTTACTTGCTACATAGAGAAAATGAGTGACAGGAATGTAAGTTATGTTTGGGGTTTTTCCTTTTTTTTTCCCTGAAAGTTAGTGAAAAAGGGAAATGTTAGCACCAGTTTTAAAGTGTCAGCCATAAACTGTGAGGTAAAAGAAAACTAAGAAATAAAAATCAAAGCAACTTACTCTTTTTTTTCCCCAACATGCGTATGAGACATCTTTAGTTTCATCTAAATCATTTGGTATCTTATGGAAACACATTATGTTGCTTTTATATAATACTTCAGAAGTTTCTGGGTATATCACTTGTGGCATAGGCAGCTCCTTGCCTGCTTACTTGAGTACACAAACTATAAATAAAATATAACTAAACATGATGTGGAAGAAATTTGGAAGATGTTCCTTTCTTGACCACTTTAATGCTTTGCTTGTCAATCCCTTTTGTTAGAGTTCTGACTGGAAGAAGTCACTTAATTTTAGTTTAGAGCAAAGCAGTATTTGTTTGAGCCTGTCTGGTTTTGTATGGGTGTACTGTGCTGAAACTGTTATTTAGCAGTTAAGATTTCTTAACTGCAAGGCTGAGCTTTTATGGGACAGCATGGTCTGAAGTGTTGATTTAAGCCAAGAGGCTGGAAATGTCTGCTGACCTTGTCTCATGGTTTGACCCCAGCTGGAAATCACCACAGAGCTGCTCACGCATTCCCCCAGTGGGATGGGAAGAGAATTGAAAAGGTAAAATTGAGAAAACTCATGAGCTGAGATAGGAACTGTTTAAAAAGGTAAAGGAAAATCCACACACACACAGTCAAAGCAAAGTAAGGAATTCATTCACAGCTTTTCATCCCCAGGACAGTATTTGTAACAGTTACTTGGGAAGACAAACACTCTAACTTTGAATGTCCCCCCCTTCGTCCTGCTTCCCTCAGTTCTATATGCTGCACATGATGCCACATGACATGGAATATGACTTTGGTCATTTTGGGTCAGCTGTCCCAGCTGTGTCCTGTCCCAGTTTCTTGTGTCCCTCAGCCCCCTCATTGGTGGGGTGGGGTGAGAGGCAGAAAAGACCTTGACTCTGTGTGAGCCCTGCTCTGCAGTAACTAAACACCCCTGTGTTATCAGCACTGCTTCCAGCACAAATCCAAAACACAGCTTCACTCTGGCTGCTGTGAAGAAAGTTAACTCTATCCCAGCCAAAACCGTCACATCTTTGATTTCAGCTGGGGATTTTTTCTGTTGTTTTGGGGGTTCTGCTTTTTATGTTTATTACCAGTGCTGTGCTCCTTTGGTAGCTTGCAAGACTTCTGATCTTATAAAGTACTGGTGCTCACCAGGGCAAAGTCCAATATTTTGCCCTCATATTTGAGGAGTGCTGTGAGGTGTAATAAGTTTGAGAAATGGTTTAAAGTGCTTTGTGTTCTTATATGCTGGGAGAGAAGCATTTGCATTGTATTTGCTTGCTGTACCTGAGGGTTCTGCCTTCTGAAGAGTCTGATGGCAAACAGAAATGACTGCTTCAGAACTCTCATCTCTTCTGTAGTTAGTATTTTACTGTAATGAATTAAGTGGTTCCTTGAACAGAGAGCATTACTTTCTGTTTCCAGGAAGCAGAGCCATTGTAATGGAGTGCCAATATGGGCCAAGGAGGAAAGGATTTCAGCCCAAAAAAGCTGGTGAGCAGGAAAGCACCTCTAGCCAGCTGTACAAAGCCACTTGTCCAGCAAGGTAAGAATTATATATAAAGCTGTAAGAGTGACTGAGCATCCTAGGAAAGCATTCTTTCTGTGAGCCATGACAGAGCACTGGTTTGGGATGGTAGCTGATACTCACAGCTCTTGTAGCTCTTTTGCTTTATCTCCTTGATAATTTGAGGTTGATACTTTTGTAGAGGTAAGGAGGAAATGCTGTCCTGTCTGACTGAATAAGGCTGAAATTTGATAGGTTCTCTGCAAAGTAGCAATACATCACTCTATGAAATACAAGTGGGATTCATTATCTACCTGAGCATTCACAAGTTATTGTGGTTTCCTTTGGTGACTATTTCTGCTTCTAAAACTCTGTCATCTTATTTGTTGTTTCTTCAGGCTTTTAATTGCACTGATATCAGTCAATTATCCTAATTTAGCACATGTCCTGTGTGCTGAAAGAGTTACAGTTCTTCCTGTTCACTGGGGATTTTCTCCTTCTTCAACACTAATGGTTTTTTTTCCTCACCCTTGAGCATTCTCCTGGGTGCTTGTTCAGTGTTCACTGAGCTCAGAGTGTGCTTGATGATAGTTGCAGCTAGGTCTGTATGTGCTCAATTCTGCATAGCTGGGTGAACTGCAGCCTGTTCACAATTGGTGTTGTGCTTTTACTATAGTCAGGGACGAGGGCTTTTGCTGAGGAGTAAAATCACTCTGGCTGAGTGGCTTCCAGACCAGAAATGTGTCTGTCAGCATCCATACCTATTAATGTATCCTTAAGAATTTGAAGTTCTTTTAGAGACTCCTCACACCTGACATCACTCTGCTTGAACTTTTTCTATATTAATGCCTGATATGAAGTAAGTGGGATTTTTGCCTTTCCCTTCCCAAGGACAAAGTATACTGATGGAGAATTTTTTTTATTCCTCCTTGGAAGGATCTATATTAAAAAGGTCCAAAAGTTTCCAGAATACAGGGTTCCTACTGACCCTAAAATTGACAAGAAAATCATAAGAATGGAGCAGGAGAAAGCATTCAACATGCTGAAGAAGAACTTGATAGATGCTGGTGGTGTGCTCAGGTGAAACTTCCACTTTTTTCTTTATTTTCACAAATGAAGCCGAAAAGAGCAGTATTTTACTTGATTTTTTTTTTTTTTTTTTACTTAGTCACTTGTTAATAGTAAAAAAATCCACAATGTCTTTAAGACTTCTGTGGCAGTGAAGTATTAATTTGGTAAATGTGTTAAGCACTAAGCTAAGGAACTTCAGCAGGTGTTTCCATGCAGGATATTGATAGAAATAGTCGTATTGTTTTAGGGTTGATCTAGTTTGTTTTGCATTGAAAGGTATGAGAAGGCCCCAAGTTCTGAAAGACATTTTCTTGCTCAGGGGCTGTAAAAACTTGTCACACTGACTAGGTTGTTGGTAGTCCTCAACTGTTCCCCCAAGACACTAATTTATTGCCTTTGATTGAGAATTGTGTGTATAACCTCTCTCCTTCTTGCTAGGTGGTATGTACAGTTACCTACTCAGCAAGCCCACCAATATCATGAGATGGAAACTTCCTGCCTCCCTCCTTCACCATCCCATCTTTCTGTGTCTTCTCCTGAGGAGGAGGAGGAGGTCATTAGGGATGAGAACAGTACTCTGCCTTCTCGACTTCATCCTCAAGTGGCAGACAAGATCCGAGAGCTGGTGTCTCAGGGAGTGGAGCAGGTCTATGCAGTGAGGAAGCAGCTAAGGTAAGAACTGTCTGCAGTGCTCAGCCCATAGTGCTGTATCTACTTCTGTAATTGATTCATTTGCTTTGCAGCTAAAGAGCAATGCTGGTGCATTACTGAATCTAATTCCCAGATGTCATAAGTCTGTTTTTCCCAACTTTTGATATCTTTTCATATCATTGTAGATAGCCTCCTGTAAGAGCTGCTGTACTCTTTAAAGTTACTTGATTAAATGGGGGTTTTAAATTCCAAATTCTGTAGCCAATGCACAAAGAACTGTCTCAGTAGATCATCTAGCTTGCTTTTGTCCTGTCATTGCAACAATGGGAGGGAGAAGGTAACAGGGTCTCTTAACAGCAGGAAATAGTGGAATATATTTAAGTATAGTAATAAATGTCCTTTAACATATGACAGAAAGTATGTGGAAAGAGAATTGTTCACACCTGATGAAGTGCCAGAAAGACATAACCTGTCCTTCTTCCCCACTGTGAATGACATCAAGAACCACATTCATGAAGTGCAGAAGTCCCTAAGGAATGGAGAGATGGTGTATGATTCAGAAAGTATCCCAGCAACGGTATGTTGGCCTTTGTGTATCTTTTTGATTTTTGGAGTTAAATACTGGAAATCTTAATTTTTACCACTTAGCTGTATTTCATCCAAAATTTTCTGTGACTTTATATTTCCAGCAGAAATATTTTAGTGGAATCTGTGGCTGAGTAAGACTGGATTAAATGTGAATAAAATCTTCTGACCTTATTCAGTATTTATCTTGTCAGCAGTAGACTGCGTGAACTGGAAGCCATTGGTGTAAAAAATTGACACATGGCATAAAATTTTATTCATGGCTTTGTCACTGTCTATGTTTTGAAAAAGCTACTACTACTTTTCAGTAGCTGAAAAAATGGGGGTAAAGTGTGTCTCAGATGCTGTCTAAATTAGGACTTAATAAACATTTTGAATGTGTTGATAGTAATAAATGCACTTTATAGTAATTGCAGTGAGGTTGGAGTTGAATCTTCTGTTAAACCTTGTTCCTTAATTTTCTTCCATGTATTGAGTATTGAAGTGTACACAGTGATCCTAACTTTCCCAGTTATGAGACTAACTGCTAAGAAATGGCTGATTTAAAATCAGCTTTGACAAACAGCACTGTTAAATCATGCTGTGTCATCAGTCTTTTCCCTCTCCCTGCACTGGTGTAGCCCAGGTGAATGAGTGTGCTTGTTAGTTAGCCAAATGGTTTCACTATTTTATATTTTAAAATTAAACTCTATTAAACTCTTAAGAGCAGGTAAAGCAGATAATCTTCCTCATACACACTGCGTGTTTAAAACTCTTTTACAGTACTATTTTTTTGTGGATCTAGAGGTCCTAAAATGCCTAATTATAAAGAAGTAAGCAAATGTAGTTTTAGACACTGTTTTCTTATCAGTCCTGTATTGAGCCTGTGTTCCTGTAGACAAGCTTGCACCCTTTCTGAGAACTGAGTTCTTTTTCCTTTCAGCTGCAATGGACCACAGACAGTGGGAATGTCCTCACAGAAACAGTGACGATTGCGTTTGCCTCAGCACCTTCTGATGGTAGGACTGCACGTGTAACCTGTGTCTCCAAATGTCTTTTATTAGCTGTGTCACCCAAGTTCATTTTCCTTCCCAGGAGGTTGCTGTCATGTCCTGTCACTCAGGTGAACTTAAGAAGGATTATTTTGTCATAACTTTTTTGGTTTACTTTTTTTTTTATTTGACCACATGTGTGGAAAAATAGGCGTAGTCATGATGGTGTTGGCAGAAGTATTAAAATTATAAATTTGGCTTTTATTTAGCATCTTCAAGCAAACAAAAAATTTAGTGAACTTTTATATGAACTGTATACATATTTGTTTTCACTTCAACATATATGTATATACACATATATGTTTTAATATACATATTTGTTTTAATTTCAACTTGTGCCAAATGGAGACAACTGTACATTTAAGAAATCAGGCAGTAACAGAACTTGTTTGTGCAGAACTCCCTATCTCCATGTGATCCAATTTTCTTTGTAGCAAGTAGAGATTTGAACTATTACCTTTTTTCCCGGGGGTGTCACTATAGAATACAGCTCAGGGAGAGAACTATCTCTTCCTGCATGTGAACATTCATGTATGCATATGGGATCTCTGTATAATATTCAGAATAGTCTAAATATTTGAAGTACTTGTGTTCAAGAAGATTTATAGGTTTGTATGTGTCTTCTGGTCAGTTGTCATAGTTAAGAGAGTGCAGATCATTATATATGTTGAAAAACCTACCTCCACTCAGATTGCTGGAATTTTTTCCTGTGATTTTCTGATAGAAAATCTTTTGCAATTGATAATTTTCAAATTTTTGCATTCACCAGACTAATCTGCATTCACAGGGCAAGTTCCTCTGTTACCTCCATAACAGTGGAACTAAGAAATAAGAAGCTGAGCACTGTCTGCCTGTGTCTGCATAAAGCTTAACCAAAATGTTCTGGGTAGCTCAAATAGGAATGATCTCATGAGAAGTTTTCTTGCAGAAATTGTTATAAGCAAATCTCAGTTTTTGCAAAACTTCAGGAAATTAGGTGCATCATTCTTGCATTGAATAAGTATTTTGAGGATATTATATAATCTGTAGGCTGAAAGACCTCCAGATAAATGGACTTTAGATGATATTGCATAGAAGTTAATGCTGATTTCACAAAGATGGGGAGTGGTGAGACACCGAAAATTTCCTGTGTAGATCTTTATTTTGAAAGACAACCCTTTCTTTTGATACCTGTGTGTTTCTAAGCCCTTACTCAGGTATAGTTATTGTCAAATTATTTGCTGCTTTGCTAGAAATGTTTCAGCTTTTATGTTATGACTACAAATTCAAAGCACAGTGTAGGGTGCAATTACTTTGCTCTCAAGAACAGATTTATTGGTGCCTCTGGTTTTTGCTTTGTACAGGTACATACAAATTTCCTGCAGTATCGTCTTTCTGTCATACCCAGTCTTCTTTCTTTAGCAACCAAGCTCTGCAAAGAGAACAGCATATATGTATGGATATGTATGTCTTCTGTATATCTGTATTGAGATTGAAGGGAGTTTGGTTCACAGGGGAGGCTTTTATTAAACAGGAAGAAGAGATTTGTCATAACTGTCTGCTTCCTCACTTTGGCACCACAGGGAGCTCAGGAGTCGAGTCAGTCATCACCAAAGCAGAATCCAACCAGAGCGGGGAGTCCTTGGTGCCAGAAACAGCTCAGCTGCTGTCTTCACTCTCCTCACTTCAGCCCAAGATATTTGCACAGCTTCAGGTACAGTCAGGTCATGTACAGAACATCAAACATGCTGTGCTGGAGGTGCTGGAGGCAAGCTAGAACAGCATGTTCCCTCTCAGCAGATCCCAAACGTAGCGGGGTAACACGCACAAGGAAGTAGCCGTCAGCTCTTACTCTGGTTGCTCCTGCATGTCACATTGACCAGATAGCTGTGGTGCAGGGGATCCCACTTCCATCTTTTGATACTTTGAAGTTAGGGTCTCCTGTGAAGGCAAAACCAAGAGGATAACAGCAGTGGGTTTCCACCTCAAACCAAGTCCATTTTCCACGGTCCAGTCATTTCATAATGAAAATGCTGCAAAACTGAGGGGAGATAAGACAATCTTGTTTATTCATTTTAAATCCTTCTCCAGCCTCTTAAGAAAATATCTTAAAATCCTGAAACTGCTTCTAGCTCAGAGCTGTAAACATGCAGGTTGAAAGGCTGGAGAGGGAGGGATAAGAATGTCATGCTAAAAGAGCTTCTTTTAAAGCTCATCTCCCTTCAAAGCTGGCTCTCTTATCCCTCTTCCTTAACTACTTTGAAAATCTGCCTTCGTATTTCTTGAACCCCAACAAAATGCACTTTTTCCCTAGAAAAATGATCTGTAGTAAGATTCTGTTCTACTTGCTGTTTCTTCTCTTTCTGAGGACAGCCTGACTCCATCTCACATCATTTTATTTAAAGCAGTGTGCTTAGCTTGTAGTACCCACCTCTTGTGGGAATGGACAGTACTGGGGAATGATCTGAAACTGAACATCAATCCAAAATTAGAACTTTATGGTCAGAAGCAATCTTCTAAATGCTGCTGGATTCCATTGTCCTAATTGTTTTCAAGTACATTTTGAGCCTAGAGTTGCTGGGATTGAGTGTTCAGAAGAGTTAATGAGTAGGAAGTCAGAAGCCACCTAGACAATACATGCTGTTAAATGCAAACTCTTTCTGCTGTAACTGCTGCTAGGTTGGTACTTCTGCCTTCTCTTCCACAGGGATTACAGCTGCAGTCAGCATTTACCTCGACAAACGGATCAACAGCCCTGCTAGCTGTAAATAACCATTCCCCTCCCAGCCCTGCAGGTCTCCTGGATTCCCTGGGGGGTGCAATAGGCAGCCATTCTCTAGCACTGGGTATGGGGCACAGTCTGCAAGGTGCTGGCCTGACACAGGACAGTGCTGCTGTGCCTGCTTTTGGGGCTCTGCCTGCCTCTGATCAGAGTCTGCTTGCCATGGGCCAGCTGGTGCCAGGCGAAGGGGTGGATGACTCCAGAAGCCTGGAAGGAGGAGTGCAGCAGATTCTCTTGGGAGATGTGCAGACTATCCCAGTACGGATTGTGGACAGCCAGCCAGCACTTAGTAAGTTGTAGTTTTCTCAATAATATGTCAATAATAGAATAGAGAAAATACAGTGGATTTTGTTCTGCGTGTCTTGAAGAAAGGAGACAAATGTGTTGATAGTGGGGAACTCCAAGACAGACTTCTTTCAGACAATTCTAACTAGTTTTTTTATTTTTCTGTGGGAAAGGGGAAAGATGTTTTTTGTGGAAGGGATTTTATATCTCCAAACATTTTATTTTTTTTTATAAATTGGTTTAATATTGTTACTTGAGGGGAGCCTTACTGGAGCAAGTTCATGTCATCTTGCAATGCTTTAGAGCACAGTAGGTGACATAACTGGCTATCAAGCTAAAAAGCAGTAAACTTCATATATGCCTTAACTATTAGCTTGAGTTCCTGAAATATTTTTCTTTTAAATGCACAATTACTGGGGCTGAAGCATTGTCAATGGAGTTTGAACTTCAGTGTTTGATTTTTGTTTTGTTTTTAAGCTGAAGAAAGTACAGAGGGTGTTGTTACTTGTGTGAGCCAAGTTAAACAAGAACCAAGAGAGAAAGCATTGTCTATGGAAACAGATAAAATCAGAGACTGCCACAGTTCCTCACCATAGTTCTTCACCTTCACCTGTGAAGCCTGGAAGGATTTTCAAATTGGAGAACTCTAAATGTCTTGGAAGGAAAGGCAGGTGCTCTCAAAGTACTGCCATTCTTTTTTAATTTCTATATGACTTTCAGAATAAGCATATTTTAGAGTACTTCTGATAGAAAGCTGTTTTGCTTGGACTGATGGGGCTCACTGCCAGCTCCAGGTCATTCCGTTGCCCCGTGGAACACCACCTCACTCTTCTGTTTCAAGTTTTGAGTAATTTGGATTCTATCCAAATGGTCATTTTGTTCATTGTTTCTGAAGGTCTTCCACAATTTAATTCCTTAGCTTTAGAATGTGGATCACAATGCTGGGTTCACATTTTCTGCTTGAAACCCTTGACTTTTATTGTACTACAGAGACCATAGAATCTGTCAGCTCCAAGATCACAGAATCCAACAGCAAAGTGGATCAGTATGGCAATGGTTTTGTGACAAAAGGAAGGTCCAGGATGCTAAACTTCAAAGTGATAAAGGACATGGATGCTTAAGAAAATGCAACTTTGACCTGATCATAATGTTAATGGTGTGAAGATCAAGGAGAGGAGAAAGGTGAGGTTTCCAGGTGAACATAAGGTTGTATGATAAAGAAAAGTGGGTGAATTGTAACAGTGAATGTTTTTGACTTGACACCTTTGAACTTAAGTTCTGGCTTTATAATGAGGTTCATTGATGCATGCAGCCTTCCTTTGCAGCGGTACTGTGATTGCAGTTGGTCATAACAACTAAATGTAGGAGTCTTTCTCATGGAAAATGATTGATGCTGCCATTTCAGCTTATCTACCTCTTACTTTGAGCACTTGAAGCTATCAGCTCAGACAAATGTGATTTAAGCTGCTGTTGTTTGGTATGTAGGGCTTGTGGATACATTCCTAACAAAGAGAAGCCCAAGAAAACAAAGGAAGCAATCAAAGCACTATATCCAATATGCTGTCACCACAACATTCAGAAAATAAACGAATCTTTTTCAAAGGTGACAAATTCTAAGACTTATGTGGTCCATACAATTCAAATAATTACCAGGAATCTTTAGAAAATAAAATGTGATAAAAATTAAAGTTTAGTAATATTTGAGGTAAAGCCATAGTAAGTGACAAGCACTGAGCTGTGTAATGTGTGACAGACATTTAGAAAAAAAAATCACACCTACAAATAACTTGGAATCAATTTAAAGCTGTAAATGAAGTAAAACTGATAACAACATAGACATCAAGTTAAGCAATTGCATTGTTTGCTTCAGATGTTGAATTCCTAGAGCAACATTCAGAGTAGTTTCTATACAGCAATAGGAGCCTTTTTGTTATTAGTTCCTGCTAACTAGTTGAGAGCTTGATCATAAAATAGGGGGTTTTTTCTGCATGCTGTGGAAGAATCCAGTGTGAGGATTCTCTCTTTTTCAGACTTGAAAACAAGCAAACAAATAACCCCAGGGAAATTTATTAGTTCATTTATGTAGAGAAGAAAGTGTTGTGAATATTATATGACCCAAAATATTTACATTTTAAAATTGTTACTTTACCTTGCACTCAAGCATTCACAAACATCTTCTAAACAGTGGCGATTTAAAATTATTTTTTCATTTTATTTAAAGCTAAAACTTTCAAAAGCCTTACATTGAACTTGAGTTCTGAATGCCTTTATATGCAAAATCTGTTAGGTGCTATATCTTAGTCTTAACATATATCAACTTCTCTGAGGCTAACTAACATTATAAATATTATTTGTTTAAAGCTAATGTTTCTGGGTTAGGTCCCATTAGAATTTTCCAACAGGATTATGCTCTTATTAAACAAGAGCCAGTATTTTATCAGGCAAGTGCATTAAAAAAATCTCCGTTTTTTCGGAGCCTCTAATATTTAGTATCTACACTGACTTGTTTTATGGTATGCTTTACTCATTCCTAGGTAGGAAAAATCCCACAAGATTCACCTGTGGCACTTATTTATTTGGTTGGGGTTTTTAATCTTGCCTTATTTGTTTGTTGGTGGTTTTTTTTTTGGTAGGTCATTTTGCTAATTGCCAAAATATCTCCCAGATGGAAGTTGTCTGCTGCAGTGTTAGTTCTGGAGCGCTCACTCAGCAGTCCCCTTCTCTTTTCCAGCTCAAAAACTGCATACCAGAATGGTTACCTCCTTCTATGCTGCTGTGTTCAATAATTCCGTCATGGCCAGCTTTTCTTAAAGTTTAAACTATTGCGTTCCAACCTATATTCTTTTTCCCTATATTGCTCTTTTTTTAAGAATTTTTCCTCATTGCTGAGAATCCTTCTTTTCAAAAGAATAAATTACAGCTAAAGATTACCAGCAAGAGGTTGTTTCCGTTTTAGTTCTCTTCAAAGCAGACAATACCTTTGTGATTGGAGTAAAAGCTTAAGGAAAGTCAAGCTATATTTCCATCAGTTCTTGCTTAGTTCCCTCATTAACAGTTCTGGTTCGTGCACAGTTCTTTCCACCATGAGCTACAGTTTCCTCCTGTGCTGCACAGTATTTCTGGTGGTATTTCTGGTTTTGAACTACTGCTCACAGCTGGAGAAAACTATCTTGAATTGCAGGTTCTGAAATTAATTTTGTATTCTATCCTGATTTGCATGGTACTCTGAAAACAATAGAAGAAAAAGTTGCAAGAATTTTAAAGAAGCAATAAAGAATTAGTTGTTTTTAAAAGCTGGGGATCAGACTTGCAATTCTGTTATTCTATTTATTGGGAAATTTATTTTAAATTATTCTTGAGTCAATACTCACATTTTTGTCTTCAGTTTTCTTAATTTTTGCAGAATTTCAGTTCTTTGTCTTCCAGATACATATTTCAGTTTATTACTCTGTCATTTATTTTAATTTAATGTAATAATTCTTTTTCAAAGTGTGTTTTACATTTGTTTTGTGCGTGTTGCTGAAGGAGGAATATGAACTCACCCCCATGTCCAGTCTCTATGTTTGATTTAATGTATTTTTTCACTAATATCCACCTATATTTTACAGAGAAGACTGTTATGTATCTGAAAAAGATCAGAAGTAAATGGTGCCACGTGTAATTGTTAAAGTTGTTTAAATAGAATACTCAAGGCTGATTTTTCAGAGTAATCTATGTAGCTTGATGCAGAGTACTTGGTTATTACTTTGTGTTGGCATTGCAGATGTTTACTTTTTCTTGTGGTTGTTGTGTGCAAGCGCTTATTTTGAAAATCTAGAATTCCTGTCCTTCAACAGTACTGTAAATGAACAACTGATTCTCCAGTTATCCTTGGTTATCCTATGCACTTATCCTATCCAGTTATTGTTGTTGGTTGTCTGTAAGAGTGATTGGTTGTGTTACAAGAAGAGATGTGCTTCTGTATGTGCATGCAAAGATAATCTTTTGGTAAAATGTAGAGAAGGTGTAAAAAGGTACATATCTATAGCTCTCATTCGAGGCTGGAGGCCTCTTGGACAGAAGCTAATACTGGTAATGAGTGCTTTTTGTGGTACAAAATTATTGCAGTTTCCACAAAATTTAGAGGCACAAATGTCTGTGTATGTATGTGTATGTATATTTTTTTTCTATAGTAACTTAATGTAAAATATTCCTTTTCAAATGTAAACTACTTGTTCTTTTCAAGTACTGGTCTATTTTGTGGCTATGGGGGCTCATGGGGAGAAATGCAAGAGCTCTTTCAGGGCAGTGGATTTTAAGGATGATGGAGAACAAGTAAGACAGCTTCAGGGAGAAGCTTCAGGTGGAAGAACTACTTCAGATGGAAGAAATTGCTGAAAAGCAAGGATCCTGCTGGGAGGGCAGATGGGGGCTGTGCCTGGGGGGTTTTGGGGTTGAGAGCCCAAGGGCTCAATGCAGTTCCTGAGTCTATCCATAGTCCTCTCTATGCCAGTAGTGGGTAGTGTGAGTTCATGGTAGGAATTTAAAGGTATGAAGAGAAGGGAAGCCTGCCCTGCCCTTAAAAGCAGAAAAGCTGCTTCAGTTTTGGTGAGCACCAGAGGCAGATAAGTGACTCCTCATAGTCTGAGGTGCCCATTCTTAGCTTCTGATATAAAGAAGAAACTCCTCTTGAAGCTTCAGCCCAGGGCTGTAGACTCTTTTTCTTTACCTGTTTCCAAGGAAAACAAACCTTTTCTTTCCAACTGAATTAACCTACTGCTTTTCTCATCCCACTGACTGCAGCTCAGTATCTGCCCAAATGTCTCTTTCTTCAGACTTATTAAGGCTTCCACAGAAATCCCATGCTCTCAGGCCCTCCAATTCTCAGTGTTTCACTGTTGGACTGTTGAAGGAGCTGCTGAGTTCACTGCACAGGTAAACACTGGTGAGCTTTGCCCCATCAGTTTTTCTCCCTCTTTCCCCACAATCATAAGTACATATATTCCTTTAAATTGCATTAAGGTTTTTTATTTGCCTGCTTAGGGGTTTATCGTTGTTACTGGGATGAGTATGAAGGAGCCCTATTTTACAGACCATTTACATTCACAGCAACTGAAAAGATTTGATAAAACAAGGAGGAAAGGATGGTTTCTGCCAGCTGTTAGGGCTGACCTCTTTCATACCACTTGAATTCCTGATTCTGGCTGTGGGTAGTAGATGCCTGTTAAGTTGTCTGTCTGTTGGCAAAAGTGCAATTTTCTCCCTTAAGCCTATTCAAGCAGATAGGTTCTCAGATGTTTAGGTAGGAAGATTCTGTTCCATTAGGGATAGAAAGTGTGATATAGCTAAGAATGGTAGGAAAAGTTACTGCTCTTTATTGGTCTCTGATGAGAAAATCATCTTTGATCTGCCTTGCCTTTCTGAACAAAGCTCTCGTAGGAATAGACTTCAGAGCCTATCCCATCAGTAGCAATTATCTTCTCCCCAAAACAATGCACCTCATTAATGAATGAAACCAGCCATGTATAAAACTGGTGATGTTAATTTTTTAGGTCAGAAGCTATCCAGCTGGCCTATCCAAAAACAGCAGCTAAGGTATGATCTGGGGGGAAAAGGAGGGGAGAGCAAATAACAGGAATGTGTGTGCATATGGTTTTTTTTTTTCCAATGTAAGCTCTTACATCTTAGTATCCCATTCCATTTCTGATGCACATGACAAATGAAATGTTTATTTTCTGAAGGGATTTGAAGTGTTTTCTGGAGAGTCTTCAAAGGAGTGATCATAAATAGTATTGCTGTATCATGCAAACTACTGGTACATGTTTGTCAACTAGGACCCCATCCTGTTCTTGTACAGAAGGGGTTTTAAAAGCATGGAAAGCTTTACATGTAGTGTCCTTGTCCTAAGGAGCCTTCCCTGGACAGGAAAATAGGAGCTGTGGGAGTAATTCTCATCAGTAGTCTTTAGCCTCTGATAGATAGAAGACACCTTGCAAAAAGCATGTATATGATAGTCCCTCACACAAGTCACCTTTGGATACTTTGTAGTTTTAAAGTACATATGCATACATATATAGATGTATGTACCTCAAAATAAAATGGAGATATGACTATAGTTGTTTGCACATAGTTCTTTAATACTATTTTAATTACACTTATCTGTGGTTAAATGATGCAGATATTTTAGGGCACATGTAGTCAGATCTTTTATGTGGGTAATTGGAATTCATGTTTTTACTACAACCATCCTTCACTCTCTGCAGTGTGGCTCAGTTGGTCATTTGGCATGTACTGGCTTCTGTTAATGACATTCTGCCTGTTTAAACAAGAGCATGCTGTTCTGAGCAAATTAAATTTCTCACTCCTCCTGATCTTTTTTCTAACAGGGATTGATATGGCTCATCATGAAAATCTGTTTGTAGTATAGTGCTTTCACAAGAGTTGATTTCTGGGTCCTCACTAGGAAGGAACTAGAGGGCAAAAGCTTACATACTATTGGATCTGCCATTTGGACGTTTGTCTAATTTGTCTGGATTTCTATAGCAGGACAGTGCCAATACAGCATAAACTGCCACTAAAATACTGTAAACATTCAGCTCTCTCCCTTGGTCAAGTGTTGACAGTTCAGTGGCTCCAGGAAAGATCATAGGAATATTTCTGCTCTTTGGAGAACAGTTTCTGTTCTGTAGATACTATTTAGAACATAATGGGGTGTGGCAATCAAATGGCAGTAGGAGAGCCAGAAACAGAGGTGTGTGTTGGCAGATCAGTGAGAGAGGGAGTTCAGTGCCAGTGTCCTTGTGCTAGACTGACATTGTCTGTGCTAGTCCTGAAAGCAGCCTTGACAAGCAGTGATTGTCTCTGTGCTGACATAGCTGTTCTTTCTGCTTGCCCACTCAAGAAGTTCTACAAGCCTTCAAGGAACGTGGAGAGCATGAAAGTGTGTAAGATCTTGTGAGAGGACCTGCAGGAATGAAACAGAGGAGAATAAAATTTGATGACATGACTTCTATGTAATGCACTTTCTTTGGTGGGAGGAAGAGGATTTTCCAATAGAGAATAAAAGTAAATCTTCCTTTTCAGAATATTAGTATTATTGTTGACTCTCTCTGGTCTACTCAACAAAATGCCTAGTGTTTTGACAGATCTCAATGTTTTTATGAGTGTGTCCTAAGATGTTAATGAATACTCATTCATACTTTGCATGTCATACTGAAACTGTAGGCCAGTGGCATCTCCTTGATCTCTTTACTGTCTCTGTGCATTTTATTAAAGTAAATAAAAGCTTGTTTATAAAGAAACAGCAGAGAACTTTTATCCAGAGTCTTTCAGATACACACTTTTTACAGAGTAAGCTTTAACTTAATAATGTTGTATTATTTCTAACCCTTTAATAACCTAAAATAACCAAAGCCTTTTCACTTTCTTTTTCTTTTTATCCAGAACATGAAGCATTCCAAACTACCCCTCAAAACCACCATGCTTAGAGCCTGAAAGGTTTGGCACTTTTCTTCCTCTGTAGGTGATCTTCCATCTGTGCTGTGTTCAGTGTCTTGCCTCTAACACCAGAGTCCATAGTTAACACCTGTCCCATCACATGAGGGCACTTTTTCATTTGCATGACCTACCTGGTCACTTGACAGCATGCCAGTAACAATTTCTGCAAACCACCTTTTGTTGATTAACATCTGTCACATCCAACAGAGGACACTTCAGTTGTCAGAAGTGTGCAGGTGTTTCCCCCTTGTCTTCCACTTTTATCTCTTAGTTCATTTGCTGTTTTTTCAGGATCACTTACCTCTGAGAGTACTCCAGATAACTGTCAAGAGACCAGAGCAGAGAACAGAAGAGGAAGACAAGTTTGCAAAAAACTGCTTGCAGGAGATAGAAAGCTCTCAAAGTTACAGCTGAAGATGGCAATTTCTTATTGCTGAAATGGCTCACTTTATATGGTAAATGTTTTTTTAATATACTGCTTTTTAATTGTTGATTTTGTTACTATTTATGCTCTGAGCTCACATCTAATAAAAGCTAGAATGTTAATTGTGTATTTTGCTTTTATCTTCAGTGTGCTGGTTATCTTCTGAATGCAAACTGGTCTGATAACTCTGTGGTTTTGGCTGTTGACAAAGCTGTTATCACATCTGAGCTGTTCTGTACGTGGAAGGAGATGGAGGAAATGGGAACCTTCTTCACCTGACTTCTGCTGAGAACAGATGATCTGTGGAAAGAGGCCTTTACTAGTTGAAAATCAATATCCTCACATTAATTTCTTGGCTGCACAGGTTTTTCATGTCAGGTGCTAGTGCATCTCTAACTTCGCACATAATACCTCTCACTGGCCTAGCCATATTTTTTGTTGTCTCCTACCACTGTACTCATTGCTTTTTGGGAGTGGGGAAATAGTTTTAACATGTTCTGATTTTTGACTTTTCTGTCTTTCTCCTGTTGCCTCTTTCTCATACTCAGAGCAGCACAGAAACAAATTTTTCATTTTAGAAAATTTCTCTGTCCTCAGTTTTGTTTGGGGGTTTTGTTTGAAATGTAAGCTATCATTGCATTTTGCTTAAGGAGTGGGAAATACTGGGGTGAGCTCCACTGCCCCCTTCACTCCAGAAGTCCTCAGAGGAGGCACCTGCCACAGGTTCTGCTCCTGCACCTGTATCTCCACATAGGCCAGCACAAATACAGAGCTGTGCTGGTGATAGCACTTGGTGCACCAGCACCTTATCAGTACAAAGTTATTGCTGTGAGTCCAGCTCAGTCTGTGGGTCTGCCCCACTGTGTCCCACAAATGACTCTTTGGGCACAGCTTGAAAGAGAGCACAGGAGATGGCCAGGAAGTTCTTAACGTTCAACTTTGAGTTTGTGCTTCTGTGTTGAGTTCGGGTGCCCTGGTGTGGGTGGTGTGCCCTGTGCAGGACACAGCTGGTTCCTGGCAGCTCTGCAATGGACACAGCACACAGCTGAGCATATCAGTGAAGCTGGGGCACCTCTGGGGAGGGGTCTGCAAGAAAGGGAAAATGCTGCATGGCACAGAGGAGTGAGGAAGAAGGTGAAACTGCCCTCTCAGCACTAAGGTCAGAGAACAAGGAGAGGGAGGAATTGCTTCAGGTGCCAGAGCAGGTGTGTTCCCTGCAGACCACAGAGGATCACATGCCAGAGCAGGTGCAGATTTTTCCTGTGGAGAGGACCATGATGGAGCAACAGAAAGGAGCTGTTACAGACTGCAATGCCCATATTCCTCTTTGCCTTGTGCTGCCTTGGATGAGGGGAGACAGAGAAGCTGGGGGCTCAAAGTTGAGTCTAAGGAAAGAGGGCAATGGGAAGGGAATGTGCTGTTTGAATTTGCTTTTGTTTCTCAGTGCTTTAATCCATTTTAATTGGCAATAAATTAAATTAGCTTTCCTCATATTGATTCAAATATTGAAATTTACACCTGGGCACAAGTCATGGTGGAAAATGCTGATGTCTGTTTGATCACTGCAAGTTACTATTGCCTTTAATTTTTTATTTTTAAGAATTGATTTTGTATGAAGGAAGTAGGGTATCTTGTCTGAATCAGGAATTCCATTTCTGGACGTATTCTGGTTAGGCCTTTCAAATCCAGCATACTCAGTTCACTAGAGTAGATCTCAGGTGGAGAATTAACTCAGGAACATGTCTAATCCCTTACATTTCAGCTGGAAAACAATACCAGATATATTTTTACAGGTTTGAGCATGGGAGAGTCATTCTGAGGAGAGGATGCTGCAGCAGTAGATTCTACTTTATATACTTTGGTAAAGCTGTTCTTACAGGTGCTAAGGGTGTGGCATCTCCCCAGTATTGTGTCTAGCAGTGCTTCAGAATGGGGCAAAGTTTGTGGTGAGTGGCATCTTTGGTGGAAGTGCTGTTAACTTTGGGAAAAGAAATAAGCAGAGTTTGGCAATGAGATTTATATTCTTGTGAGATTATTTTCCTGATTAAGAAGGGAACTTCCTTTAGAGGGTAAGTTTTATATGTAAGTTCTTACACCACCTTTGGAAAATACCTGGCACTGGACACCAAGGGTTCCTAGTCAGGGTACTATGATGCACTTACTGCTTTATAATGGGGGCAATGGAATATAAAATTGATGGATAGCTTCCTAACATTAGCTAAATTAATCTTTTCATCTTCTCTCTTCACATTTCACTATAAAGAGAAGAGTCTCTGTTACAAGGAACATGGTGAATTGTTAGTTGTCCATAAAACTGTTTATGAACAGATGGATGAAAAAGACTTCTTTGATAATGAATTAGATGAGCTTCAGAAAGAATTGTACTTTGACTGTAACTTCAAGTATTTTCTTCCAATTGTATCACTCATTATTGATTATTGTCTTACTGTTTATTTATGGATAATTTATTTGTTAAGCTTTTCTGGCCATGTCAGGGCCATAGAAGTAATGCATATGGCAATTCTCTTTTCTTTTTAAGTTTTATAGAAGGGAAAGGAATTATTCGGGTTTTTTTAGCCACCATCTGCTCTGGAAAAGTCCATGATTATCCATGTTCCATAGCTACCAAAAATATTTTGTGCTCAAGTATTCCATAAACTTGAGATTTTTCCTTGGATCAGGCAAAGTGAATTTAACATCTTAAAAAAAAAAAAAAAAAAAGGCAGACTACACTGGAACCAAATCTAGCATCTTCAGGAGCTGTGACCTAGGGTTCATCAGTTGCAATTGTAAAAAGATTGAAAAAGATTGATGTTTTCATAGTGAAATGTTTTTATTCATCTAGTTTAATCTATGAACAAAAGTTTCTCCATTCCTCTTATTTCAGACTTCTGAACTCCTTTGCAAAATGAGAGATTGCTAGTGAGATTAGCTAATAACTACAAAAATGGAAAAAATTTCACTGGGGACAGGTGCTAACAAGATGTACCATAAAGTCAGTCAGCATAATTAACATTAGTAAGGTAAGAAGTTTCAGAGATTAACTGCAGCCTAATACTTTTGGTGGTACACTGATGTTTATTCTGATCTTGCAAACAAAAATAATGTTTGTGACCCCTTGAAAGAACTGGGAAATAAAGCACTTTCTAAAATGCCAGTCTGTGGTGCTTTTGGTTTCTGTTGGCTTTGTCAGGCTTTTATTTGGTGTCCTTCTTTTGTGTATCCATTGTAGGGTCTGTTTTATCTGATCTCTTATGTAGAATAAGTTAAAATAAGTTAATAGTTAATACTTAGAGCATAAGACACAAGTACTTCATGGCAAGATATGATATTTCATATATTTTCTAACAAATAGTAGAAGTTACATATTCTTGATAATTATCAGAAGACATTTGAGAGACACTTCACATGCTGTATTTGCTTTTTGTCTGTGTTTCAGAATTGATGAGCTCCCATTTCTTTGAGAGTTGTCAGGAGTTTTTAGCAATGAAATTACTATTTTGAAATGAACTGTAGATTCCTGACTGCAGGTTAAAGGGTTTCAAGTAGGGAAAGCAGGTTTGTATTTAATTTTGAATGCCCAGAATTTCCATTTTCTTTCCAAAAAGAAGAGACACTGGAGCCACCTCTGCACTCAGAGAAACACTGCTTTTTGGGTATAATGTTACAAAGCTCAACAGGTTTCCAGAGAAGTTTTGACTGGCATCATAGCCAAGGATAGCATGTGTGAGGCAGTGATGCTGACTGCTCTGAGATGCCTGGAGTACTTTGTGTTTATTATTCAGTGTCTTGCTGCTGACATAGCAGTGAGATGATAAAAAGGTAAGAGTCCATGATAAATGTTTTGTTTAAACTCAGAAACAGAGACAACAGCTGGCATATTTAAAATTTTTACACAGGGGAGTGTCGTGAGATATTTGAGGAGTGAAAAATTGTACTATCTTCTGTCAGCCAGTGTGCAGCATTGCTTTGTTCTGCCAACAGGTGGAGAGGGAGGGGTTGCAGTCTGGTGGCCCATGCAATCAGACAGGAGGTCTATGAGGTGGTGCATGTAAGACATCAGAAAAAGTAGCACTGAAGGGAGAGGCAGTGCCAAAGTTCTAAATGTAGATGAGCTCTAAGCAATTACCAGCATCATTAGGCACCACTTCTGGAGTCTCAGCACTGGCAGATATGTGGTTATCTCAGCCTGGCCTGACCTGATTTTCCACATCAGCTGATTGCCCTGCACTTCACCCTGTGAGTCCTTCCCCCTGCCCTGGCAGTAGGGGGTATGGCAGAGGCTGCAGTGTCCCTGCTTGGCACAATGCTCTTCTTTTCCTAAGAAAAGGCACAACACATGTCTTGTGTGTGGGTCACTGGGACTCTCTGGCCACAACATGAGTGCATGAAGTTAAAGCATCTCAGACTGTATGAAGAGAGGAGAGGCTCCTGGATTTCCAGTGCTACTTATTCTGCAACTTGCAACCTTGAATGAAGTCTGTGATCATCCCAGCAAGACTGGACTGGTTTGGATTTAACACAGAGAAAGATTCTTCTTGCATAAGCTTCTTCAAAACTGAGGCCTCATAGGGGGTTTAATGAGGTGCTTGATCTTTCTGGAATATTGGTAGCAGTGATGGACATGTGATGTATATGAAAGATGAGACTTGGATGTCAAAGACAGGACTGTAGGGGGATAGAATATAAGGAAATAAAGACAGTGTAGAAAGTAATCTTACCCCTAAGGGGTTGCAGCTGGGCCAGTTATCAAAAATGAGGAACAGGCCTGACTTTAACAGGCCACAGCTGTAAGCAATGAGAAGCAGATGCTATAAAAGAGTGGGGTGGCTGGGTGAGAAGGGAGCTGGAGTCAGTTGGCTGCTTTGTGAAGAGGAAAGAGTCAGTGCTCTGAGAGCTACCCATGAGAAAACACCAATAGGTATGAAACTTTTGAGATAAGGAGACAACAGTATGGAACCCCTGCAATAAGATGACCACACAGGACAGCAGACACTGGTGCAGAATCACAGGGGATGTCACAAACAACTGAGATCTGCAGTGCCTGCCTGGACTAGAGTTGTGGCTTCGGAGCACGAGAGAAGGAGCTCTCTAAACTACTGAGCACTGGTATAAAGGTTGGTGTTACTTCTATGTTCTAGTTTGGCTTGCAGTTTTCACTAGCAACTGTGTGTAGCTTTCCTATCTTGTTAGGAGTTTTGCCTCACTCTGTCATTCTTTGCTCTCTCTGTGTTTTGAGAGAATTGCTGTGCCATAGAGAGTGGCTTCCCATGCCCCAGGCACAACAGAAATACAGAAATACTGTAGTCAGTGGAGCAGAGATACAGGCTTTAGCATGTTTGTTCTTGTCACCGCCACAACCACTCCCAAATGCAACCAAAAAAGATGTTGGCTACTTGGCTTCTTCTTTCCCTGGCCCTGGGAAAGGAAACTTGCCAACACACTCCAGAAGATTTAAATCATAGCCCAAAGATGCTTTTCTCACTGACATGATTTACTCAAGTGACACTATTTAGGTAGTCCTGGGGAAGGGGAGCTCTAACACCACTGAAACAATCCTGTTTTGCTCCCAAATGCTATAAATTGGAAGGAAAGACTAGAGAAGCTCTAAATAGCCAACTGGAATATTGTGGTCTGAGGTACTCTAAAGGACAATTTCACCTGCTTATTATCCAGGTTCATTCTGTTTTCTCTTTTTATTTCTTTTCTGGTGACAATGCTCATCTAAACAATGAGCACAGCTCCAAGGCCAGAATCGTCATCTTGCCGGTTTATATTGGTCTCCTGTGAAAGCTAATAACCAGAGTGGGCTTGCACAATTTCTACCTGTATTTCAGGGATTAGGATGTAAACTAAGATCCTGCCTTTTCCTGTCCTGGGAGTGTGTTTGCCTCATCATTCTTAGAGTGACAGTGTTTACCTATGTGCATGTAACTAGCTTAAAGAATTTTAGTTTGGCTGGTTTTTGTTTTGTTGGTTGGTTTGGGGTTTGTTTTTGGTTTGTGGGTTTTTTTTTTTTTTTTTTTTTTTTTTTTTTTTTTTTTTGTCCAAAAAAGAAGAAAAGAGTCAGACGTCTTTCATCTTACTGATATTTCCTTATATTTGCTCTCTGTTCCTTTAGGATGACAAAGGTACCAACTGCATTAATCCTTTTTGATGCTAGAGGGAGCTCATGGCTTGAGCAGTCAGAATGAATCATGATACCTTGCACAATTCTTGAGGAAACACAGATGGAAAGTAAAGTGCTGTTGATGACTATAATGCACCTTTTTCCATCACTGGCAAAATTAGAAGGGCTGAATGTATCTGCTTAGGAAATTACACATGACTTTCAGAGACACTCAGATGTTGAAATGCTGTAGCTGCAATTTCTTCAATATCTGAGCACCTCCCTGTTGTGACTGGATTTATCTTCCCAACTTCCTCTGAGGAAATAAGTTGTCTCTCATATCCCTACGAATACACAGGAGCTGTAACACCAGGAGCACTTGTGTTACTGTGTGTGTATACACAAAGTAGTAGTCCAAGCAAAGTTCTCCAAAGCACCCAAGGAGGAGACTTGAAACCTCAAGGTAACATCGTGAAACATGTTGACTGACTCTTTTGCCTTCTCCTCCTTGTTTTTCATTAGGGATCTGTCACTGTAACACTGCAGTTGACAGCACATTAGCAACCAGAATTTGGGGTCTTTGGAGGCTGAAATGCAACCACACTTGAACTAGCCTAGCTTAAATATATTAGCTGATTAGCCTAATCAGAACAAATTTTAATTTACATTGCATCCATTTCATCATTCAGAATTCTTGACATGTGGACCTCCAATCCTAGTGAGCACCACTTCTCATCTGTTTAGTTATATTTCAGCTAATCCTTACTCCTTCAGGAGAAGCTCAGCTGTCACTGTAATGCTTGGTGAGGTTACTTGAAGTGTCAGGGCAACAGCAAAAGGACAATCATACTGCTCCAGTGCCTGAGGCAAAGCAGGCTTGCTTGCAATGCAGAGCTTTGCGAGCCGGGCTTGGCGTTCGTGCCGGGCCAGCTCTGCCCGGGAGAGGGCACTGGTGCCTGGCCACGGGCTCCGGCAGAGTAGCCATGGTGGGCAAAATGTCATAGGTCGGATAGGAAGGTCCGTATAGACAGGTGATGTCAGATATGACACAAAATAATCACTCAAATGCAAGTCACAGTATTTCAGTGGCATATCACTGCCAGAAACGTGCTGTCCTGCTCGCTATAGATCCTGTTATAAAGAAGCCAGAAAAAGGGGGCTCTTGCAAAGGGCTGAAGATGGGAAGGCATTACAGTGGCTTTGACTTCATAGATACCTATGAATAAGTACTACAGTTTTGATTTGCAGCTCAGTCTGATTTGTGGAGTAGAAGATACTTTGGCCTCTACAGGGTATACTCAGATACAGGGTGGGAAAGCTTTTCTCCTTGGTATCTTGTGACACAGTTGTCTAAAGCTTGACTGCTTGGGCTTTACTCTTACAGGATGTAGTAAGTACTAAAAGCTGTTACTCTCTTGTAGGTGACACTGTAGAGACTCCTCTGCCCAAGGCAAACTTATGTTCCGTTGTCACATATGAGGTTTATCTGCATGAACACCAATACATTGGTTTTATTTACTTGGATTCCCTGTTAATTCTATCAGCCTTTTCCCCTTCTTTTTATTTGTACCCTAACTTTAAAAGTTAAAATTAAAAAGGCTGAGACTATTATAACATATACTGTTGAGGCTGATAATATTCTTGGATGTACTTTGAACGAATACCATGATGCATAGATGGAGTAAAGAGGATTTTAGGTCCCAGGATAATATTTGTATAGCAGTTGTAGCTATAGGAAAATTATACCTGTGGGCCACATTTATGGTCTTGAGAGCTCTGGCCCTTACACCAGAAAGAAAAAGAGCCCTGAGGCTGCTCTAACTTCGATGGAACTGCAGCTCACCTGGAAGGCAAAAACATCATCCAGAGTTCCCTGCTCTGCTACTTGCGAATTAAATTAGCATTAACATGAAGAGTCACTGTAGAGAAGTACAGAAGCAGACACTGAAGGTCTGGCTGTAACTTCATAGGAGAAAATAAAAGCAACTTGTTAGCAGCAGCAATTACAAGTGGTCAGTTGTTGTAGACTTTTTTTTTAAGGTAGAGTCAATAGATTATGTTTGTGAAAGCTTTGGCATCTCAGTCTTCTTCTAGATGAAATCTGGACCAGGGCTCTCTATCCAAACCTTTCCAGGGGGATTGGGGTGGAAGTTATTGCTGTAAAACATCTGTTCACTCCTCTCACTCCAGCTTCAATATTTCCTTCCTACAGCATTTGCATCCCAGCAAGGAGCTCACATAGGCTGTATCCACATTGAATGCAAGCAGTATCTTGTGAGATATCCCTGAACTGGCTGGAGGCTTCACAGGATTGTGCTACCATGCAGAGGGACTGGCCCAGGCTCTGGGTGCAGGATGGTCACTCACAGGGCCCCACAGATAGGTGAGTGAAGTGTTGCACAGACAGCACTGACAGTCCCAAAACTGACAGGATTGGTGCTGGATAGGGGAATCTCTGCAATGAGCTGCCTCCCATGGTACAGATATTCCTCCCTCCTGCCATGTTAAAGATCTCACAGGATGAGTGAGCAATGTCCTGACACCAGAATAAGGTCAGTGCCTATGATGTGGAAGCTGAGGAAACTATGGACTGCACCAAAACAGGCCACAAAAGGCCGAGACAAGGAGAGATTTGGACTTGGAGCAAAGGTAGGCCGGTAGAGAAGAGCAGAAGACATGTCAGGAAACGAGAGTACTGAACATTCAGTTGCATCCCTTAATGCTGCCTATAACTCCATAAGATGGGGAGGCCAAACATGGTGCAAGGATACAGAAGCCACTCCTGGTAAGGACAGGAGTGAATGAAAACTTGATTTCTCAGTCCCTATTAGAGTAGAGTTTAAGTGTTCTCAAATGTACCCTTGCAGCAGCATTTCCCTTTCTGGACAGGGAGATGGAGATGTGGAGACTAAAACAGCTTGCTTAAACTCACACAGGAAGCCCATGGCATACCAGAGGAGTAAAGGAAGAAAGTCATCACCCTAATGTGGCATTCCTGCCTGTGAATCTTTCTAAATGGGGCTGCATGGACAGGCAAAAATGTCGCACAGTCACTAGTGTCCCCCCTATTCTAGTGATCTACCAGGCTGCTGAGTGAGCGGGTGCATCTCTGTGCCACTCCTGTTACCAGGAGAATGGCCTGCAGGAATGAAAAGGAGGTGCAGGAAGCACCAGCTGAGGGC